>NW_021939324.1:15358635-15481424 GCF_001715985.3 Manacus vitellinus | reverse complement strand
TATCTTTTGGCAAATAGTTTCCCAGGCTTAATACCTTTTCCTTTTTATCTACACTGCAATTTCAGTGTCATTAAATTCTCTCTCCATGGCATGTTCCTTGATTAGGAAACAAGACCACACAGTTTACTTTCACTCAACTACTTCTATCTCTACCATCTCCCTCTTATGGTTTTCTTGCCCAAGTGTTGATGATATTTTCCAAACTCTAGAAGGAAACTATTTCAATAATACATACTTGATAGGATATGTCATATACTCCCTGCAGCTCTACATCAAGAAAATTTGGAAATAAGCTCTATCTGTGTGGATATCTCTAGAATTGTAATAATTTAGAAAGAATTTGGTATTTTAAATCAGGATTTTGGGATTTTCTTTTTTATATACGATGAGAAATCTCACACTGACATTCAAAGAGATATGTTGTTAGGAGGAATCTTATTTTTGTTGTCTGCTCAACAATAATTGCAAGAAAAACAATAACAGTAAAAACTAACTAAAATAGAAATTATCAAAGATCAGTCATGAGTCAATAGAATGCTACCTCTGTCCACGTGCATGTTATGCAATGTCTATCTTTATCCTTTGAAAGTCAGTCTGAAGTGGAAAATAAAGAGAATTCTTTTAAAAAAAATTACAATTATACATTCTGCCTGAGAACAAAAAACCCCAGGATGCTAGCCTTGCTTTTTTGTTTTCTTCTCTGTAAGCTTAGTGACAGCAATAGCAAAGGCTGCAAGCCCTGCTTGGATATAAACACTGAAGGATTTGCTGATACAGAGAAGTAACCTCAAACAGCTTCTCCACAAGAGGCATTTTGTAGTGTTCTATTCTTACAAGTGCCTTTTTGAATGGCTACTTTGGAACTATTTCTCCAGGTAGAGAAGCTTTTAAATGTATTTTCATCCATCAACTTTAAGAGTATAACAGCATAAGAATCCATGAAATTCAAACACAAATATCTACTGTTCAGAGAGTATACTACTAGAGAATTTAGAATGATAGACTAAAATTTATCTTCTGGATCTAAATCTGGTCCCCGAGAAGTCAGCTTTAGATCCTTTCCTTAGCATAGCATAGCTCCTTTCCCTACAAAGAAACATCAACGTACCTGTTTTTAAAATAAAGAGGATTTATATTTATGTATATTATATATATTTCATAAAGAGCGTTTATGAGGATCAGAATCTGATCTTCATGAACATTGTTTATAAAGAGCTGGAAATATGTACATGGCTTCTTGGCAGAGAGCAATACCAAAGGAGAGGAGGCCTCTGGCAGGTAGAACCTCTTAAGAATGTCTTGCAGTGGAGGCTCCTGTTTAGGTCCTATGGCTACAGGCATTAATCTATCCCACTATAAATGTCTGAAGGTTCAGATCTCAATCTGAAAACACCATGCCTCAAACAATGAAGAAGAGTATCTTCTAGGACAAAAATCCCATGTATTTAGGACAAAGCAGGAGAGAGAATAACATGGCAAAGACAAATGCAGTGCCCAAATGCTGCTGCTGAAGTGGAACAGACATCAATTTAAATTCAGACAAAAAACCCCAAAAGAGACTTGTGCAAAAGTTCATTTCTATGTAAAGTGAACAGAGCCATATAGAGAACTCAAAGATTTGGTATATGTAATGGTTTATAGTCTACTATCAGGAACAAATTCACATTCAAAATACTGAGAGTTCTCATTACTAGGAGCCTTTTTTTTTTTGAGACAAGTATTTGAAAACCTTCAACAGATAAGAAAACTTTCTGTCATGTTTTATATATGTTTTTGCAGGCAGAAAGTACAAAAAAGTCCAAACAACCAGTGAACCAGTGAAAATTTCACAGTGATAATGGTTAATCAAAATGGAAGGGAGAAGATATTTTCACAGAAAGAAATTGTAATTTTCTATATTTAAAAGGGTTTTGGGTATTTTTGTTTAAGCAGGGAGGAAGTGCCAATTTCAAATCTAAAATTGTAGATTATTGGCCACAGTTTTCCACTGTTTTACCTATTTTACTCTGCAATGTTTTGGCAGGCAGGATATACGTGGCTGTGAGGTCAATTTGAATCAACATACCACATATGCATAGGGATCTGTCAGTTTTAATTTCAGATTATAACATATTTTATAAAAGTTCTACAGTCCTCACAGTAATACAAAAGTCAAAACACCTTCTGCCCTCTTCCACGTTATGTGTTAAGCATTAGATCAGGAAAAGCACAAAGCCAGTGTCATTTTCCTTAGGAACTTCACCACACTCCCTCCTACTGAAAAGGTAGCAGCAGTACTGCTGCTTACTAAGTGCCAGCTGAATAGAGCTCAGACTAATCACCAAGCACTCAGCTGGGTCTTGCAGTCCATGCTGGGCTCTGTGCTACTGACACTCATACCAGGCAGTTGACACCACTTTTTTTATAGTTAGAAGAAAGGCAGTGTCAGCTTTACAGACTAATTACCAAAGTGTTAATACAACCAACCACCAGCATTTTCTGTAGGCTTTGAGGTAACATTGTCGTCAAAATTCACGTAGAAAACTAGTGCAGTACTACAGACTACTTAGCATGGCCTACAAAACTTCTGTGAGGCACAGAAGCACTGATGAAAACACAGCTCTGACTTTATTGATGTTCTATGTAAATGGGAGGGTTAGAGGAACTGCAAAGATGGAAGATGCACCAAAAGTACTGCACCAAAGTACTGCTGACAGAGCTTTGACCTTGTCAACCAAAGGGTATATCTGCATCTGGATTACCAAAAACAAATTGACCATTTGTTTTTATTTGTATTTCTATACAAATGACTACTTTTTTTGTTTGCTTTCAATCATCCTTCCCAGTCTTTGTCAATAATTCATTTTACAACAAAGTAGGGAAGTCTTTTTCAAAGAGGTAGCAAATTGTGAAGGGTGCAGTATATAAATAGAAGCATCTCTGGCCTATAGAAATCACTGTAAATTAGTGATAGTTTCAGGATTCGTGATGTATCGGCCTTTAATTCTGGGAAGAGGAGAAATGGGTCATCCTTTTCATGTTGTTCTACAGAGAGTAAAATCTGTTGAAATAACATGAGCTTGTTAGATTCAGTTGATAATTTCTACCCTTTTCACAGACTGTCAAATCAGTCAGTTGAGAAATGTAGTGCTAAGGGTATAAGAGAATAATGCAATCAGTGGAAAAAATACTGAAAGATATTTTTAGACAGGTCAATACAATGAGGAAAAAAGTCACTATGTATTGTTGAACAGAAGTTAAAGAAAATATGTCCATTCCCATATAGTGTTTGAAATCTATAGCAGAGACACCATGTGTTTTATGATCAACCACATATGAATTTAAGTTTTTATTACAAAAGGGCTTTTTCAAAGATAGTTGTTAAATGTCAATTTAAAAAATACATCACACAATGTTAAGGAAACTATTTAATTGCCCAGCTCTTTATCTAGAGCAGTTATTTAAACTTTAGGCCCATGAGACAAAGAAATTTGTTACCTCAAATTTGTGGTGCTGCTTTAGCAACAGAAAGAAGAAACCTTAAGAATAGACTAGGGACTGCTAATCCTGAGGAACTCATAAAGCAGCCAGGTGAAACAATCTGTCAGTCCTGGTCACAGACACAGTGCTTGGTTTTTTCTCTCCCTTTAGTAACATTCAAAATGACCTGAAATTAGAGGCCTATGAAATTCCAAAATTTAAAAATAAAGATATTGCCTTTTTTTTGGTTCTTTCTCCATTTTGGTAAGTGATCAGAAGTCAGCTCAACCAGCAGCATCAAGCAAAGCAGATTCCAGGCTGCTCTTTGTGGCCTGATTCCACAGCTTCAAACAGACTGGAAGTAGCAGCACAAAACTGGAGCATAACAGCCTAGATTACCTTCTAGATTACAGTTTTACCTGCAAGATGCTTCCTTTGCTACCAAATTGTAGTTGAGTTGCCTTAGAGCTGCCTCAGATGTCCTATGGCTTCTATAAAGTAACCTTATTGTTTTTTTTTCACATACTGTTATATGATATAAAGAAACAGACATCCCACTGTAGCTAGCTAGGAACTGTGCCTAGTGCAGCACTAGAAAGATGAAATATCTGAGGGGTACCAGGCCTGGTTTCACTTCAAATAAGTAGTATCCAGAATGCTGTTTAAATAAAAGGGTGCATGCATTAGATATTCACATTCTGTAAGACAGCAATGAGATGTTCAATTAGTTTGAGGGAGAACAAAAAGCTTATTAGCATATTTATCATTATACTTTAAAATAAGATTGAATACTCATTAAACATGCATAGAAGAATGTAAATGAAATTAAATCGTCACAGGCAATTTTCAAACACACCACTTCAACCAAAACCTTTTGCCATAGTGCTGTGTTGAGATTAAACATAATGTAAACAGATGTTTTTCCACTGCCTCTGCAAAATAGCAATTACATTTGCAGGGCTTACCTCTCCTTTTGACCCTGCTACCACCTTTTCATCCCTACTCCAATGATATAAGTAGGCTGCAGTCTCTTTCTAGTCCAGCTCTCTACAGCCTCTGCTAACAGCTTGTTTTCAGTATCAAGTCCTGAAATCATTAGGTATTTAATAAAATCTTTAATTTTTCCCTTTTGTGATTTATAGTCTATTCAGAATAGCAAAGGGTGATTTGAAAAATCGTGTTCCTTCTGAGTACTCTGAGTATGAAGGCCTTTGTTAAGGAGAGCAAATTAATTGTGGTCTTTTAAATTACTACATTTAGAAGCTAAATCTTTCCTGATACTAACACTATGTACCAACAAAATAAAACAACCTTTTGGCTTATTTGCCAAATTTATGTTGTTATTACTTATTAGATATAGAGTTTCATTGATGAACAGCATGCTTTAAACACAATCACAGATAAGTTCAGTTTTCTTTTGATTTGATTTATCACAGGAGTCTTGCATAATAAGTTCAACAGACACAGGTTCAACCTTCAGCTTATCCAAAAGCAGGAACTTTCCTTTCTAAATATCCCTAACTATTCTAAATTTACATTGAAACTTTACAGTTTATATCTAGTAAGAGTACTCTTTGAACCTGCTATATTCACCACTAGGAGTTTGGCTGGAGAAAGATTGACTAAAAGCTGAGAAATTTTCACAATTTGCACTAATGTCATAAAGAATGTTGAAGGAGTAATCCTAGCCCTGAAAAAAATCTCAGTAGCAAGTATGAAAGATAGAAAAGAAAGATAGAAAATTATGTTTGTTTTGCTCAGTTTGCATCATTTTTGTCAAAAGAGTGGTCTGTTTATGTCTACAGATTAAGAAATTAAAAATAGCTTCCCATTTGATAACATACACTGTTCAATTAAATTGCAACTATAGCTACAGAAAGGTAGGGGAAGACAGTGGTAAATGGGTCAGGCAAGGTGGAAAAATACTGTATTGATGTTCATGCTGTAAAGAATTACTTTACTGTGACATACTTCATTATTCATGCTGATGTTGGTTTGGCACAAGAAAACTGTCAAATAGCAAAAGTCTTAAAACTCAGTAGTAAGCAGGCAAATTCAATTAATGTTCTGATTTTACAGTGAATTTATATTTCACGTTTGAAACACTAAAATGCAAAAATTAGACAGAATTTTTTTTAATTGCTTCAAAAAAGTCAAACCAGCAAAAAAGGTCCAAAGTAGTCTGAGGGGGAAATTTTGAAACAGATTGAAGTGTTAAAATACTGAGCACTGAAGTGTTAAACTTTAGTAGTTTACCACAACTGTGATCCACAGTCCCAGAGTAAGTGTTAAACTGGCACAGAGAGAGAAGCTACTGGTAGAGTTTTGGGAGAAAGGCTGCTGTAGGCAGCTACCTTGAAGTGAAGTTTCAGACCTCCTCACCTTAAGAAACCACTTCTTTACAAATTGAGGAAAGTTGTCCAAATCCTTTAGGAGTATAAAGTTTAACACATGTCCTTCTCAATATTTCTTGTTGGTGAGTTTGGCAAGTTTCTATGCCTGAGTGGCAGAGGCTTTCAGAGACGCTTTTTCCTCATGCTTACTGTGGGACTGTGGATCACAGTTGTGGTAAATTCACACTTCAGAGGACATGTTTAGAATTTTCCATTTGTTGCAAATTTAAAGGAAAAATACTCTAGATGTGGAACTGAAGATTTCAGAGTTAGCGGCAGAGTCAGTAAGTTCACATAGATGGGCACATGGTCACCACTGCCCATTCCGAGCAGCCTGAGTGCAAGCCAGCTCCATCCACAAGCCTTATAGCTATGCCATAACTAAACTGTTCTTTGTCAGGGTGTCCTTGGGATGACAGCTATAAGGACCAGATATGATTGCTTCTGACAGGCTTCAAGCAAAAGGAGTGTGAGCCCATCGGCTTCGGCCTGTGAAGACATTTTCTCGAAAGTGGTATATCTGGGCTTGATCATGCCTTTTATCTGTGTTAATGGTTCACTGATCTTATTGGTGTCAAGCCATATCAGCACTGTGCTGTGTTTTGTTACCCAGGTATGTGACCCTATGGTCAATGTTCCCTACTTTGCCAGTGCCAGCAGCCTCTGTATCTTGGTCCAACAACAATCTCTGGGTTTTCTTCATTTCACACCCTCTGCACAGAGTACCTGTCCTGAGTCGTTTTGCAAGTTCACTGTCCTGAAAACTCTTTAGTCCATTCCCCAGAAACACTTCTTTCACAACACCTTAATAATACTAGCAAACAGGACATACATCTTAATTAGAATAAAACAACAAACAAACAAGCCTTTTTAACTGCATTATACCAAGCACCATTCCTTGCCAAGTGACCACATAATCTTATTGTTGTTCCTCCTGTCATTCCTCACCACCTTACTACCCAACAATTATTCTATGTCTGTAATTAGTTCACACCGCTGCAACAAGAGATACTAACTCAACACCTTGGGACTGTCTGAACATTTCCTAAAATCAGAAGGATTTTGCAGGGGACAGCAGCCACTGGTGGCAACTGCTTGGAAAGTTCCTCATGAGAAGGAGTCCCATGTCCTTTTGCTTCAGAAAGTCACTTAGCAACTCCTAGAAACCAACAACTGGTTTCATTCCTGCTGTCTCAGGCCCTTACCTAATGAGATCTCTGGCAACAAATACATCTTCCCTTTCTCAATGCAGTTCTCCTCGTATCAGTTCAAACTGTTAAAAGTAAGCCAGGTGAGCATGATTTGCTCATAATAAGCACCTAATGTAATAAGGAATGTCTATTCCATTTAAATTAAGTAAAGATTTCACACCCTTTCATTTTTGAGAAGCATTCATCGTAGACAGATATTCATTCTTAAAATGAGACTACTAAGTCAAGCTTGGCCAAAATTATAAAATTTCTTTACATTTCTTTATTGTTCTATTCAGAAAAGACGTCAAATCTGTGCTGCAATTTGCTGTGCAGTACCTGAAATACTACAAGGTTTTTCTTCAAAATTTAACCTATAATCATATTATGGGTTTTCTCACATCAAGATAATATTTGGTAGTTATTCTACTTGTTCTCTGTGCATACTATAATCTTACTTTGTAAGCATTCTTGAAAGCATGAGATTTAAAGGACTTAGAGCTTTATGGTTGTTTTACATCTGTTCACTAGTAGAAAATATTGGATAGCTGATCTCTTCTCTCTAGTGAACTCACAAAGCCTTTTATAAGCATTATTGGAATTACAAACATGAAAATGCTCTTTTTTAGGCTATTAAAGACAGAATTAATGTAATAAAATGTCTAAACATCTTTTAAGTGGTAGACAATACACTGATTATATTTTATTCTATTTTCTAGCTTAACAGAGCCCAAATTGGTTCAAAACCAGCATTTAAAAACCTCTGCAATTGAACATAATAAAAATTGCAATGTCCCATACTCAGCTTTAGGAAATGGTAGAACAAAAGTTAATTGTACACCATAAATTGTGGATACACAATTACAGGATCACTCTTTGTTTTTCTATGACCCTGTTTTCAATAAGTCCACTGCAAAAATCCAGTTTGTGGAAAAGAATGAGGGTTAAATAGAAAATGCTGTGTCTGTCTAGAGGATCCTTGCAAGGGTTTGGTTGTTCTGACTTTGAGGCCCCAGGAGTGGGATTAGGAAAAATGCTGGGCAAGAAGAGGAGGATAAATAAATTCCCTCTGTGCTCTGTCTTGCTTCTGCAAAACAGATGTGTTAGTGCCTCTTATCTGACAGGCATATTCCACATAGCAATGTGTTAGTATTTGTGGAGGAAGAATTTGTGGAGTGGAAAACACTTCAGAAGAACCCTTAAATGCTAAAGAGAGACCCTATGAAATCTTCAGCAATCCAAGTGTGAGTTGGATGGATACAGCACTGGTCAGAGCCAGCAGGGCTTCATGAGAGGAAAGACCTGCTTATCAAACCTGATTTCCTTTTATGACAAGGTAACCCACTCAACTGATCAAGGGAAGCCAGTTTGTGTAATCTTTTTGGATTTCAGTGAAGTTTTCAATACTGTCTCTCACAGGATCCTTCTGGACAAAATGTCCAGCATAGAGCTGGATAAACACACCATGTGGTTGATGAGTAATTGGCTCAAGGTTTGGGTATAGGGGTAATAGTGAACGGGGTCACATCAGACTGGCCACCTGTCACTAATGTGGTTCCAGAGGGCTCTGTCTTGGCCCTTGTGCTATTCAACATCTTCTTAAATTACTTGGATGCAGGACTGGAAGGGATACTAAGCAAGTTTGCAGATGACAAAAAACTGGGAGGAGCTGTTGACTCCCAAAGGCAGGAAGGCCCTGTAGAAAGACCTTGACAAATCAGAGGACTGGGCAATCACCAACCATATGAAGTTCAAAAAGGGAAGGTGCCAGACTCTGCACCTGGGATGGGATAACTCTGGATGTACAGACAGACTGGGAAATGAGATGCTGGAGAGCAGCGTTGTGGAAAGGGACCAGGGGGTCCTGCTCAACGGCAAGTTGAATAAAAGTCAGCAGTGCTCTGGCAGCCAGAAGCACCAACCATGTCCTGGGGGACATCAGGCAAAGCTGGTCAAGGGAGATGAATATTGTGTGCAGTTTTGGTCACCACAGTATAAGAGAGATATTAAGCTATTGGAAACAGTTCAAAGGAGGGCGACAAAGATGATGAAGGGCCTTGAGGGGAAACCATATGAGATGCAGCTGAGGTCACTTGGTGTGTTCAGCCTTGAGAAGAGGACAGTGAGAGGTGACCTCATTGCAGTCTAAAACTTCCTCGTGAGGGAAAGAGGAGGGGCAGACCCTGATCTGTGCTGACCAGTGACAGGACCTGAAGGACCTGAAGGAATGGCCTGAAGCTGTGCCAGGGGAGGTTTAGGTTGAATATTAGAAAGAGGTCCTTCACCCAGAAGGTGGTTGAGCACTGGAACAGGTTCCCAGGGAAGTGGTCATATCACCAAGCCTGACAGAGTTCAAGAAGCATTTGGACAGTACTCTCAGGCACATGGTGTGACTTTTGGGGATGGTCCTGTGCAGCATCAGGAGTTGGACTCAATGATCCTTATGGGTCCTTTCCAATCTAACATATTCTGTGATTCTGTGAAAATTTAAGAAGTGGAACCAGACCATGAGTCACAGAGAGAATAATGCTACAGGCTCTCATTTTGGACATGACCCCTGTTTCATGTTGTTGAATCGTTACCATTTTCAGATAATTCTATTTCCAATGTCCATACATCTCCCAGAAAATTGTTTAAGCCACCAACTGCTCATCTGTACAAAATGTTTTGGATAACCTTAGCTGTGTGAGCCAGGAGACAGGCAGTTTACTGTTTTCTTTATTTAAGTTTGTCTCATTGAACAATAGAACTTTCTACTTGTGGCAGTTTGAGCCACATTAGAAATCTAAGATCCAATTTTCAGGCCTTCCCGCACCCCTTCCCACAATTTATACTAACACTAGAGAGAAACTTTCAGGCCAGAGGCTTCTATAGGGGAAGGGGAAAGTATATACATTTATTTACATAAATAAATATACTGTACAAACCAAAAGCAACTATATATATATATATATTTACATTTCTGTCAGTCCTTTTAGCCCCTCCCATTAACTTTAGTCCAGGAAGAGCCTTTCAAGGCTGATATGTAACGAGTCTCTCTCTCTCGTGGGAGTGTTCTGGGCTTGAATGCTCCCCCTTCACCAAGCTTCAGCTGTTTGTGGCAGTTTTTCTCCTCACGAAGTCCAAGAAGATAGCTTTGAGTCTTTGTTCCTCGGTCTGCTGTGTAATCTCTCCCTCTCGGTCTCATGCCTTGGTTCATAGGCTGCTGCAGTGTAGCTTATCAAGTGGCTGTGTCCTGGAATCTTCATTCCTCCACGTCAGTTTTCGGCTGCCCCCGGTCAGCTTCAGCAGGCAACTCCCGAGCTCTTGGCCTGTCTCCAGTTTCTCCTGGGATTCTTCTCCCGAGCGCCGGGCCTACCTCCTCTGACCCGTCTCTTGGCTCAGCTTCAGTGCTGAGCCCTTCCTCCACTTACAGTGGAGGGAAAGAAAAAGCCCCCCTCTACAGCTTCACTGCAGAAAAGGAGGGGGGAGAGGGCTTGGCTGCAAAACCTGCCTCTCTCCTCTTACCTCAGGTGCTGTGAATCTCTTCCTTCACAGCACACACTCCAAATGCTGCTTCCAACTCTGGCCCAAGCAGAGCTGGGGGAGCCGCAGGGCTCCCCTCTGGAGGGGAAGAGAGGGAGCCCAGCCACCCCCTGGCCTTCTCCACCTACACACAGCAGACACCAACAACACAACACCAAGACTGCCAACAGCTTCTGGGGATGTGATACATGATTTTGAGCAGAAGTGAACAACATGGACAGTGACTGGCTCTCCAGGGAACACTGCCCTGGCACCCAATCACCTCTGAGCCCCTCGAACTCTCAAGGAGGGGCCAATTTCAAACCATGATAACACTGCAGTTCAATATCTGAAACTATATGAAAAGGGAAACCTGAGACAAAAGAAGCAATCTATTAAGAAGACACTAATTTCACTTATAGATAAATTAGAAAAGAGAAGTTATTTCCTTGGGCAGACAAATGAAAACAGTAACACTCAAAAAGTCAGAAAATAAACCATAGTAAAGTATGAGGACGTGGGAAGCTCTTTCCATTGCAAGTAGCAGTCCAGAACAGGTACAGCATACAAAAAGTCACCAATCACTATCACTGTTGAAAGTTTAGGCTCAGAAAATCAGTGGTTGGTTCTAAAAAGGGCACCCATATCTCACACATCTCAGGCAACAGGCACTATTTCCCTGGTCACCCACCTCAAATACTCCACATAGTCCCTGACCAGTCAGGAGCAACTTCATGGAAACAGGGTGTTTTAGTTGCCATGCCTGTTGCTTAGTCATTAGCCTTCTTCCCTCTGAAGACTTCTACCAAGGATGCCAATTAATGCAAATGGCTTGTAATTAGCAGTGATGATTTTTGTAATGTGGATACCTTCTCAGTATGAACAGAAATGAGCCACCAACTCATTTCACATGAGGTAACCATCAGGAGGTAAAGATTTGCAGTTAATAAAGGCCCATGTGAGAACGAAACCAGTGACTCAGAAGAATAATGCATTGTCTTGCAATACTGGTCCCCAGTGCTGGCACCACTAATATAACTGAATCATTGTCAATCCTTTTAGTGAGAATGTGAAAATTCTCTAAACATTTACTTCACATTTAATTTCCTCAGAGATGCATGTTGTGTGTAATACGTGTGCTGCCTCCTGACAGGGCACCTTCTCCATTACTTGGAGGGGAATTTAATCCCTCAGTATGCCTTCTGTTTTCACCTGTCCAGTTCCACTCCCATCTCGTGCCAGCACAATGCCTGTGTCTTCTGCCTTCACTTTTGCGCTGCTAATCCTCCTCTTGACCCTCTTCGGCACCACTTCCCTGGTTCTCCTGGAAGCAGATGTAGAAAGGCTGCTAATAAATAAGTTCCAGTATCTCCGTTCTCTTCTCAGCTCCACTGAGTTCTAATTTTACTGTGATTTTGAACTTCTTCACTTGACTCATTCCCTTTTGTTCCTTGATCCCTGTTACTGTCTTTTCTGTAGTCACAACACTCAGTGATTCACCTCTGAAACATATGAACACCTGGTTCGTATCTGTTTTTATCACCCATAGAATATGCTAGCTGCCTTCTCTCTCATTTCACATCCCCTCAAACACCTTTCTTTGACACAAAACATGACATAACACTCGAGCTTACTCCACTGCCCCAAACACATGAGCTCCCACTTAGTCCTTCTTCTCTTTTATTGGCCGATCATGGATCAATTATCATGGATCAATAATCCTTTGTGGCTCCTAATTGCTATTTTTTTCTCCCTCAAAGACCATTCTCTGCTTTCCCTCCTCAGCCCAGTGATGACCCTCTCGTCCATGTGGTAAAGGTGGCTGAAAGCAGGCCTCCCCCACTCCAGGTCCTGTTGCAAGGGCACCTCCGAGCTGCCCTATCCCTGCTCCAGGGTGGCACCTGCAGTCAGAGCCACCCTCGGGCAGACCCTGGGTCCCTCTGGGCCTGCTGTGGGCCCTGCCCTAGACCTGCCCACCACTATCCTACCACAAAACTCATCTGTCTCTTGCCTTGCTGCCACCATTGTTCAAATGGTGGGGTTCAAATGAGGGTTCAAAATGGGGGCCTCTGTCTCCCAGGATTCCCCCTCCACCAGTCCCAGCCAGCCCTCCCTCATGGTTCAATCCCAGGTCTCCCTCCCCCGAGTCATGGCTCTCCAGCACCTTCCCTTCCTCCTGTATTTTGAGCTCCTTCACTTTTTCCAGAACTCCTCTGTAAACCCGTGTTCCTACATACCCGCTTGTGCCATGACTGACCCTCCCAAGCTAACCTTCTAATTATTTGTAATTAGCAATAACAAGAAGGAATTGACAAGAAGTGGAGATGATCAGATGTGAGTATGAGTTCAGTGCAAATGCTTAGAGAGACAAAAACAGCATCACAGAAGACTGAATAATCCTGTAATAATTCTGTGTACTTTCCTCTTTCCATAACCACTGCCTGACACTCTCATGCCCTGTGTCCTGTTATGAGATATCTAGCCTTGATTGTAAGCAGAAGCCATCCACTTTTATATCCACAGGTGCTCAGCACTAACAGAGGTCAGGGCATCTGAAAATCAAACTAGGTTTTTAAATTTTCTATGTAAAACAACATCAAACATAACTGTTGCAGCCTGTGCTAATCTATAATACAAGGCTTTTAAATTACCTTGAGCTTGTCTCAGCTTCCTTGGATTCCCTGTACTAAAAAGTCCAGCCTTTCCTGTTCTACCCACTTATTGCACCTCTCATGCATCTTTTACTGCAACTATCCATGACTTAATGTAATGGCAGACATGAGAATTTGGCCTTGAGGAAGATATGCAAATTGCTTTTTTTTTCCATAGAAGATTAAACTTGCTTTGATGACACAACTTGCTTCCTTTTTCCCGCTCTCATTGACTTTCCCCCTCTGCCACAGTCTACTCCATAATGCAATATACTTTCTCCTTCTTCTCCCATCATAGTTCCGTTGTCTTTATCCACTGGAACCAGAATCCCACTATAAAGGCCCTGTCACTTTCACTTCTCCTATAAAGGGTATTCCAAACTCATAAAATTTCTTTGAAATTTATTTATTTATAAGAAAGAAGGAAAAAGTCTTATCATAATAAGCTATAAATTACAGAGGTGACTTTATCAGCAGAAAATTTTATATGTGTAGAATTCTCATGAATTGTCGGAGTTTACTATTAATTTGATTCTAATTCTTGTCTCTGCGAAATCAGTGAAACATGACCAGGAGCAGGTGAGGCCTCCCTGAGGTGGAAGTAAGTTTGAAAAAGTGACATCAAAGCTTCTTTTATTCATCTTATTAACACTGTTGCTGTGGTGGTCATTTGATGTGAAATACTGTGAACTGAGTCCTTCTGAAGAGAGGTCCACCAGAATGTCCAAGGTGTCTGAGACGACCAGGTTTTAAAGGGGTTATTTGTATTACCATAGCTCTTTGGAGCATTTTGTCTAGGAAGAACTAGTTCTGTGATGGGTTATCAGCCCCAAAGTCCTTAAATCCAGGTAAACAATTTACATGACCTGGTATTTATTCCTCAGTGTGGGGAATGAGACAAAAAACAGTCCACCTCAGCCTAAGATTCTCAGTATGGAGAGATACCCATGCACCCATTCACTCACCCCTGGAGAACACTTGTCTCACCTTTTCCTTTATCTGACTTTTTTAACAATCAACAGAAAATAAGCAGTCATTTTCATGATCACTCAGTATATGTAAGGGAGGCAGAGTGTGGATTAATCTTCATTTCTGGCCTGCCACATAAGAAGTCAGCCCCACAATCTGGCAAAGTCTGGGTGAGTTCATTCAATTCTTCCACTCAGAATCCTTAGTGAAGGCAACCATGAAATACCTTATTGCTTTCTAACCACTGAAAAAGAGAGTTTAGAAACTGCTCAGCTGGGACAGTTTAGTACTAATAATGCCTCTGTGTAAGGTACTGTTTTCATTAACTCTTGTATGTTTTCTTCATGACAGATCAAGGTGTTTCTTCAAACAGTAAGCAGGAAAGGGCATTAAAATGAACCATAAAAATGATCAATCAGGATAATATCTTACTCCTGTTCAGATCACATCTACTTGAGATAGATGATGGAAAATGTTTTTTTTCCCCATGATTTCACAGTAGAGGAAAAAACCAATTTCAAATGTAGCCTAGTGCTATGTCAGTATGACAGAATCTTTCAAATCAATTTTGTTTCCATACTGAAGCTAATTTACATGGATAAATCCCAGAGGCTAAATCTTTACTTTCTATTATACTAATTTCCAAATACTCATGATCCATGATATTTGTCTCCAAATTTAAATGGATTTAAATATGTGTATTTTAAGGGAGTTTAACCTCTTGATTTGCATGTATTGGTCTAACATTGTGGTAATTAAATCAAAGATATGTCTGCCAATATTGATATTACTAAGGCATAGAGAGAATAAAACGAGACCAAAACAAAAAAAGCTGTGGTCTATGCCATAAATGATTCTAGTTGAATCCTTGGGTATGCATATAGCTGGGGGTTCATAATTACTTATAAGAACCTGTAATTTTTTTTAATTCACATTTACATTTAGAATCCACTTAATCAGGCACAAAATTCCCTATTATTGATGGGCAGCTGAAGGATCAATATGACTGTTTGCAGAAGTAACAAAATAGCTTTAAAGTGACAGAATCTTTTTGTAGTTTCCTTAGTAACTTGGAGAACGTTGGAAACTTTCTTCAATATTGCAAAGTACCATATACCTGAGCTCTTTTTTTTTTCTTATATACATTACATAAAGTGATTTCATGAAATGGAATAATTTCAGAACTCTTAAAAGGATTACAGAATGCCCTAGAATATCTGAGTGATTAGTGGCATCACTGGGTCATATATTTTGTTAATGTTGAATCATGACCTATTTGAATAATCTTTTTGACTTATTTGCTACTGGCAGGTTAGTGCACTGGGTCGTACAAGTATGTATGTATATTTGCAAAAATATATTTTAAAACTTGATAAACACATTTTGATAAAAAAGATTTGATAAGAGACTGTTTTTTTCTTTTTTTTTTAATTTGACCACATTATTTCCTGTGCCCACCACTCACACCAGAGAAATGTGTGTGCTTTTACCTAATCTTTTAATCCCCACATTTCCATTCAAGTACATGTGATCCCGAGCTAAAGTTTTATGCTGTGTTTTCTCTTGGTTTCAAAAGAAAAGATTAGAAGAATTGCCTGACAAGCACAAAATGCTGACCATATAACTGTCTTTCAAGAGAAAGTAGGACATTTGTTATACAGAGGATGCGGACAAGTACTTTTCTAATATTAATCTTCCAATATGCAGAATTACAACAGGGATGTTATGTGTTTAAATACACCACAGTGTCTTATTTAAGACAGGATCCAACCTGGGAAAGAATTGGAGAATCTTTGTTCCTGATAGAAGTTCTCATACTAAGAATTTTTAAGTGGCTTTCCCTCCTTGGGCTCAGAGTCTAGGGCAAAGGTGTACTTTCAAGAGGGTATTTCTCCTTAACCGGATCTAAACATCTTATTTTGCAATACGAAAATAAAAAGTGAGGTAAGAATACAGAGCAGAAGCTGCACTAAGCAGCACTAAGCATAAGTTACATAAGGATTTAGAAACCACCCAGCATCCTGGTACCACACATGAACACTGCATACAAATAGCTATTCATTTAACTTATTTTAGTGAGGAGTATTTCAACTGTCCACAAACACCTAGCATCCTACAATAGGATTTGGGGCCTTTACATTCAGTTTTAAAAATCCTACTTTTAAAGTCGGTTTATTTGCTTACACCAGCCTCAATTACAGCAACACAAACATGATTTTGGTACCCAAAGAAATTACAGCAGCTGAAATAAAGGTTCGTACTTTTTCCAGCACATAGACAGTCAAAATAAAAGTGCCTTTTCCATTTCAGGAAATATTATAGCTCAAGTAAATTTTGTGTTTCAAATGCACATAAACTGTATGCTTATTGGTATCATAAACAAAAAGGGAGATTTTACTTTGTAAGAGAAAAGCAGCTGGTAGCTGTACTGTATGTGTGCAGGAGAATTAGGTAAGTCATGGCCTCCCAGGAATAAAATCAGCCATTATCCCTTTAAGAAAGTAGACAGCTGGGATGCTGAATTCTGCTCACTATAGCAAGTATATATTTAACTTCACTGAACTGCCTAAAGTTACATTAGCGAATCCATCTGAAGAACTCAATTGGGCCTTCCTGTCTAGACTTGAAAAGTAAATAAATATTACCTAATGCACGGTATTCAATACACCACCACCAGTCACATTTATAGACCCTTGCTGCAAGATCAAGCAAGCCAGTGATAACTCCTCTGCTCACTATTTTGGGTCGACATCTGTACTTTGTTTAGTCTGCATTTTATTACTCTGACTGCCCATTCCTTGCATTCAGCTGCTTTGATTGATACACTGATGGCAATTGATGTCTGCATTTAAGAACAGACCTTCATTCTAGGTTGAGTAAGCCACTGAGCCACTACTTGGTGTTGCATCAGAACAGTAACTTGAAGACTCTATGTGCTTATATATGTCTAGGAGCTATGTAGTATCTAAAGACAAAGAAGTCCAGCTCCACAAGTAAGACCTTTTGTCCTCACATGGAGTCATGAGTCCTCCACAGACCCACCTCTGAGCCAACTGACAAATGGCATTGCCTTCAGTTTTGGAAAGCAATTACTCTTTTAAGTGTATGCTTAGGAGCAGTGGGATGGCAGAAAACAGCAGGCTATTCCTATGTTGTTCACAGCTGTTTTGAGCTACTTTACAGAAAACTTACTGCATACCATGAATCTTACTTTCAGTTGTTTAATGTTATCAGTTGGGTAAAATAAGCCCAAAGTTGACACTAAATCACCCTTTAATCTTATCACCCTTTTGATTTTACTTTACTGGGTTTACCATTTGACACAGTAAAGCACAATAGAGGGGCAGTGATAGCTATAGTCAATTCATTCTACCTTGGAGTAGAATGGTGAGTATCACCATTGGTGATACTCACTCAGAATGGTGGAGTATGAGGATACTCACTCCCTTGGCGAGTAAGAGCAGTGTTTTCACAGCAATTAGAAGAGAAAGCTTATACAGCTCATTATCATAGCTACTGCATGCACCAAGTATTATCCTGAAGTAAGTTCTTTTCAGTCAGTGTAAAACATGAATGCTGAGATGTTGCACTTTGAAGAAATCCATATTTTTGTTTTTAGCCTCCAGGACCATAACTAAGTGTCAAGGCCTACATCATTACCCTAGCAAGATCCATGAGCAGTTCCTTTAGGGGTGCAGCTAGAATTAACAGCAGTGTACTTCTGTTCAGAGTGCAAATGGGCATAGAAACAGACAAGGTCTTCAGGGTTAGCACCTGTCATCCCTACCCTGAGCTGTAGCAGACTTCTAAAAGATAGCATAAAGAAAGCAAACCTGCAAGATTTTTTGTTCTTCAAAAGCACAGTATGTTGTGTTGTAGAAAGAGCAGAGAATGCTGCTTCAGATTTCCATTCTCTTTATTGCCAACAGATATTTAAAATGCCAAGGTCCAAAAAACATGTAATAAATACTTCACTTTAGGCTGTAATAAATTAAAAAAAAAAATTAACAAGGAATGCACTTTGCCAGCCACAAGTGTAGGTATTTTTGAAAAATAAAGGGGAAAAAAAAAAGTATGGCCATAGTTCACAGTTAAGCAACCAGAAGCTGCTTGTTACAATTATCCCCAACAACAGAGCTCTCCCTTCCCTGCCTTTCCAGATGTGTATTTCACAGTTTTAATCCATCAGAGATGCTCTTTTACAGAGCAAGTAGACACACTCTTGCTCTGAGTTCAAGTCAAATGTATCTTTAACACACATGAAGCAAGGAAAATTATGATCCGAAGAACTCCTTGTCACAATAGTTTAGTCCAAAAGTAGGTTTAGGCTTCCAATAGATGTGTGCCCAGCACACTAGGACAGTCAAGTTTTCGTACCACCACACATCTATCAGTATACTAGTTGCTCCATCATCTCCACTGTAGATTCACAGTGAACAAGAGGGTCCATTTGGTTTAACTGAGCCAGTGCCTTCAGTTATATCGCTGCAGCAGCATGTTCAGAGCATATTCCATTCTGTGTTTTAGTTCCAATGAACATCCAGAAACCAAAAGAGTTGTCAGATGAAACGTTGTTGACATCCTGTCTTCATTGATGTATGTAAGGAGATACTCCTCACTCTGATTGCAAATTATGACTTTTGTGTGATCATGATAGAAATTTACCTGCAAAAGAGAAGCAAGTTCCTGTTTGTATTCTTCCTCCTCTCATTTTGAGACTTAGCCAGTTTTATTGCTAAAGTATTTTAAGAAACATTTTCTACAGAAATGCTACCAAACTTACTTGAAACGTGCCATCATTGAAGAGCATCATTAATGCTTTATCAGATTTGAGCCACTGTAAGAGATAAAGCCTAGGCCTGCGTACATCTGTTAGGCTGGGCAAGTCTCCTCCCTAGGAAAGGGAACAGATGGTGTTAAGTACTCAGTTCACATTTAGTGTATTTTTACAGCTCAAGACCCTGAAAGTGCTGAACTTACATCCATGAGGTTCTCCTCCATATAGTGAGAGAAATACTTCAGTACAGTTACTTGGCTAATGAACTGTTCAGGAGCCTCTGTGGTTGAGAAGACAGAGCATTGGCCCAGCTCAGCATAGTAGTGCACTGTTCTGGAAGATAAGAAAATAAGGAGGTTAGTGATGAAAAACAAGAATTTCATGTTTAAACTGCCATACTGAGTTGCTGGCTTTGTAACGATTCTTACTTTTTATCTGGCAGAAGGCTCATATGCACCCCATTGTTGAAAAGGACGCCAACAGTGTGGTCTGACAGCTGGTACCCAAAGCCATACTTGTTAGAGTAGTCCACCCATTTTGTAACCCACTGGAAGGATGCTGTCAGCTGCTCTTTGGGAATGCTGTCTGCTTCTGGCATGTTCTCCAGACATCCTCGCAATACCCTTGCGACCGTATCAGCAACACTTCCCATGGTACTGTCTTCCAGACCTCAAAAGGAATGATTAATTATTAGATTGACAAGAGCACTTAGCTTTCCAATTTTAATTTTTCAAAAATTTGGCCGTAAAATTTAAAGCATAAAAAATAGGGGATGAAAGCAGATGTTTGTTTCAAGCGTTAGAATCATGAAGAAAATAAAGGTGTGATTCAGAATTAGAGATTATATTTTGTTGCATTT
The DNA here is from genome assembly GCF_001715985.3 of Manacus vitellinus. Classification (NCBI taxonomy): domain Eukaryota; kingdom Metazoa; phylum Chordata; class Aves; order Passeriformes; family Pipridae; genus Manacus; species Manacus vitellinus. The sequence continues at coordinate 15,461,622 of NW_021939324.1, read as the reverse complement.
ACATTCACTGCTACTGCTGCAGCTTCCCAAAGTTCCTCTGACTATCATCCGAATAGAGTCTCCAATCTGCTTAGTTTCTGGCAATGCTCCTGGCTTTGCTACTGTTGTGATGAGAGGCTGGATCTCCTAGAAGAGATGTCAGATGAATAAACATGAAACACAAGGCAAGGCTTATACACAAGTTTTGCATGGCTCTCCTATTTCTCAACAAATGATAAATTACAGGGAAACTAGTACTAATGTTTCCAGCATGTACAAAGAGCTGCTGTTAGACTGAGCTTAGACTAGCATGCCAGGTCCTTCCATTCTTTAGATCTTCAATTTGCATCTCACAGGCTATTAATCAGTTCTCTGCTCTCCTGTCCTAGCAAGGGAACAGCTGTGTGCAGGTCTGAACACCAAATGGCAAGAGCTAGATCTCAGCAATTTATTCTTTTAAGAAGTCCTAGTTAATCATGAACTGAAGCCCTGTATTTGGAATATTGAGAAAGAGCACCTGGCAGACAAGTTACCACATAGCCAACAATGGAGTCTAGGCAGATACTATAATTACTCAAAAGACAAAATTTATAGTCTCCCTACAAAGGCTACCATACCTTGGTGATGCTTGGCTAAGCCCTCTTAAAGCAACTCAGTTAATCATTTAAGCTTGATTATACTGTGTACAGTCCCAGCTCTGATATTCAAGTCAAATATAATTTAATTATAGCTACTCCACCCAACTGTTACTGGATTTGAATTGAACTGAACTTGCACATACCTCATCTGTTCTGTGTTTGGGGGGCTGCTGAGTTATTGAGGTCTTCTTCAAATCATGCCTGAGCCTGTAGATTTCTTCATCTTCTTTAGCTAGTTTGTCTGCAATACAGGAAAAAAATACTTCACACTGAATCTGGAAGCGCTGTTCAGTTACAGAAAGCATAACAAATTAGCTGCAGAAAGCACACTTTCTGTCCCCCTTCAGTAGCTTCTTCTAAACACGCAACAGTCTCCAAGAAGAGTGATGCAATTATACACAAGTTACTAAGAGAATAAATTTCAATAAACAGTACAAACTAACAGATGATCAATTTAGATTGTCAGTATGCCATAAGAAACATTCACTTACATAAGCTGACGTAGGTGGGCAGGCTACCATCTATACTTATGAAGAAAGAGGTCAAAATAACCCAGGGGAAGCTCTGAGACAAGTGTATGTGCTCCAGTGCTATCTCACAGATGTATATTACCAACACGATACTGATGCAATAGAGATAAGTTTTAAGTCTAACTACAATCCACTTACTATGTGTGTCGAAGTATCTGGCTTTATCCTTTTTACCACCAAAGAGAGCAGCAGCTGCTTTTTTGAAGAAATTTTTAGCAGGACTTGACAAATGGAAGTCAGGAATGGTGTGACAACAGCTAGCAGAGAGTCTATCAGGTGTAAAGCCCTGTGGAAATGCAATACAAAAAAATTTTAGAACAGTGCATCTTTGTGTGGATACTTCTTAAGCTAGAACACTAAACAGTACAAACCTGTAAGAAAAATTCATGTCGAATTATTTCATCTAAACTGGGCCGATCTTCAGGGTTTTTTGACAACATGCTAGCTATTAAGTGTTTTGCAGGTGCCAAGAGAGATGAAGGCAGGTTGTATCTTGCTTCCCTTATACATCTGTACGTTTCTTTAAGATTTGTAGTCTCAAATGGGGGTCTTCCCAACAGCATTGTGTACCTGTTTAAAAGCAAAGGAAAATCATTTTATTTTACACACCCACAGTACTTATGTACAACTACAAAAAAGGCTTCATCTGTCTCCTAACATGAAGGAAAATTTCTGTACTTAGGCTACACATGTACAGAGGGCTGCAAATGGATGCATTCCCTTTGAACTCTTAAAAGCCTAAGCCAGTGATAGAAATATTTCATTTCAAAGGCAGTGAAGTACTTACATTACACAGCCTAAGGCCCAGATATCAGATTCACAGCCATGCCCTTGTTTGTTGAGGACTTCTGGAGAGAGGTAATTTGGTGTGCCACATATTGTTCTGAAAAAAATCAAAGAGGCCACAGAGCTGGTTAGTATTTCCAACAGAAAGAGGAGAGAAGCTATTTTTCATACAGCAGGTTTTCCTCTCAAGTTCAGACATGAATTTAAGAGACTCCTAAAGAAGAGCTGTAGGAACTTTGATAGCATACATGTTTTCCATTGTGCTTTTATGATACAGGAGGGACAGACTCATGCCTGCACTATTTGTCAGTCAGTACACCCAGCCTCTGGCATTTGCTACTACTCAAAAGCAGAAGTCAAAGCATAGCAGCCCATTTTCTAGAAGCTAAAGTCTTAATCTCAGAAACAATTCATTTTTGCTATGGAACAGGACTTCTCCTTTCTAAATGAATTTGGTTTCACTTACTACTAGACTACACAGTTTTGATGCTCCTACCTTCTTCTGTGCTCTAGTGGTTCCAGCCTAGCTGCCAAGCCGAAGTCACCCAGTTTCAGTTCCATGTTCTCATTGATGAAAAAGTTACCTAGTAGACAGAGAAATACCAGTTAGTCCATTTCTTGCAACGTAGTAATGCATTTGCCACAGGTGCTGAGTCATACTTTGTTCAAAGCCAGAAGCTAGCCAAGATTTTTTTTTTTTTCATTAGGAATGCTTAGTGTCATCCCTTAAGCACTCCATGTTTCCACTGTAAAGACAGACTGCACTGATTCTACTAATTAAGTTATCAGCATACAAGGGTAAATGGTACAATGCTGACAGGGCTGGAGGAGTGTTTTGAAGTTGGCAATGTGCAGAACTTACCTAGTTTAAGATCCCTGTGTAAGATTTCCTGTTCGTGAAGATACTTTAGCCCTGACACAATTTGCCTGAGGTAGTATCGTACTTCTGGTTCTGTCAATACCTTCCTTGCTTTTAAGATGTGAGCCATTGACTGCAGAGGAAAAAGGTAGAAATGTCATTGAACATTCATGCACAAGATTCCCCTTGAGTAAAAGTAAATTAATACATGGAGAAACAACAACTAAAGTCACAAAAAATACCTTTTACACATCACACATATAAATTAGTTGCAGATTCCATGTAAGTAAATACTGAATTTTTCCTAGTTGATGCTCACCCTTCTACTGCAGTATTCCAGAAGAATGTAAATATTCTCTCTGTCTTCAAAATAATGGTAAAACTGTACAACATGTCTATGATTAAGCATTCTGTGCAGCTCAATCTCTTTATCAATCTGAAAAGACAAGAGAGGGTGAACAAAAAAAAGTGTTAGCCTTAGTTCCACAACGTTGAGCAGACTAGCTCTATTAGAACCATTTCAGGGAAAGGGCTAAGCAATCCAGCACACCAAGAGTTGGTGAGAAACAAAAGCACTCATGCATACACACCTTCTCCCTTTGATGAGGTTTTGATACTCTGCTGTGAGGAATGATTTTTGCAGCATAAACTTTATTTGTTGTTAAATCTGTCATCTCATAACACTTGGCAAATCCACCCTAGAAAGACACAGGAGAAAAAGGCAATTAGAGCAGGTATGAAAGCATTCCTACACTTAGTCATTCACCAGCTCATGTGTTAGTCAAGCAGGGCAACTTCCTTCGCAAAGGGCAATTTGCTAAGGACAGGTCCTGGGTTCATCACCTATCGGAAGGTTCGCGCTCCCCACTCCTCGCATGCAACACTAAGTCATTCCCGCAGGCTCGCCCGAGCCGAAGGCGCGATCCCGCTAGTATTTCGAGGCAGAGACGAATCGGGGGCAGGAAGGGCGCTCGGACCGGGCAGGTCGGGGCCAGCAGGTCGGCTCACTCCCGCTTGCAGGGGAAGCACAGCCCCGCAGGAACAGGAGAGAGCCCTCCCCGCTGAGAAGGGCGGCGAGCCGGACTCAGCGGCCGCCGCCCCGGGACGGCTCGGGGCCCGCCGCGGCCATTACCTTTCCGAGCACCTTGCCGCGGCAGTAGCGCTTCCCCGTCGTGGGGTCGGTAATAATCCGGGAAACCTCGGCGGCGGGGTGGCCGTGCTGGTGCGGCTCCTCTGCCTTCTTCCTGCGCGACTCGCCGCCAGCCGCCCTGCCCGCCGCTGCCTCGCAGCACTTGCACCGCCGCCGCCCGGCGTGTGCGCGATAGTCCGTAGCAGCTCCATCACCGCGCCTCGCCTCCGTCCGTCCTGCCTGTCCGTCTGCTTCTACTCTGCTTCACCCGCCGTGCCCTTCCCACCGCTCTCCGCCGTTTTCCCCCGGCTCTGTCCCACTCCCCCGCCGCTCCGCTCTACACTGACAGCACCTCCCCGGCTCGCCTTTATAAAGCGGGTGGCGGCCCCGCCCCGGTGCTGCAGGACGGCCCCCTCTGGGGCTCCGCTCCGCCCGCTCGGCTCCGCGCCCCGCCCCCGGCACGGCCCGAGGAGACCCCGAGAGGGGCCAGGGCGTGCTGTCGTGCTCTGCCTTCCCTTGCCCAGCCGTACGGCAGGAGTGGAGCACTGTAGCTGGCAGGAGCTGAGCCACGCTCTTGTCCCCCTGCAGCTGCGGAGGCTCCTTTGACCACGGCCGTCCCGGAAGGGGAGCTGGGCAAGGGGAGCTACATCACAAGTTGTGTTTTTCTTCACTTGAGGATTGCACCGTGCGGGAGTTGGTGATGGACGACCCGAGCTGTGGCCTGCAGGAGCAGCACCCTACCGCGTGCCTGTTGCTGCACGAGAGGAAGGGAAGGAGTTTTTCCCACCTGTGCCAAAGCAGCTCCATCACAGCAGAGAGACGGGGCAAGCATGGAGCTGAGGCCCATGGACTTGCTCGGACGGTGCAAGTGATTGGGGCACATGCCACAGGGGCTATCGTGTCCCTCCTTTAGCATGGAGAACCCAGGCCTAGGGACACCCCCCCCACCACCACCACCTCTCTGACAACAGTCAGGTCTAAAATCTTCTTTTCATAAGCAGAAACATCTCAAATGCAAATCAAGTTTGAAGATACCTGAAGACAATTGCAGTACTAGACCTCTGATCTAGGTGTTTGCATACAGACAATTGTTGAAGAGTGAAGTGTGTGTCTGGGAGAAAAAGTAATGAAATGTGAAACAGTCTTGCGTTTCTCCATTCTGGAGAGGCAAAAATGCTGGAATTCATTACTTTCTTTGTGTGTTACGCATTTCTGAAGTAGTATTTGCGTTTTGGCACACACTAAGAACTTCTACCTACTTTCATTGTTGGTAAAAGTCAAAGACTAGTTAATTTAATAGGAATTACTCTCAGAACATATAGGTGTATAAATTATTTTAGTGTCGGTCTCTGAAAAACCCTCATTTCAGATCTTAAAAGAACAGAAAAATATACTTATTTTACAGTGTCAACATCAGGAGGCATGCCTTATCAGAACACACACACTCCCCCCAGCCAAAACCAGCAAAAGACTGAATAACAGTGTTTGATTCCCTCTACTGGTATTGCAGTATGAAGGTAACAGTGCTCAAGGGTTAAATATACCGGATTGTGTACACTGTACTTCTACCCATCTGCACTCTTTTACTGCTCATGTGCTTCTGCATTCAAGTATCTTCCTATCTCACTCTGCAAAGTCTAGTCAAGTTATATTAGTATAACCTGTGATTAGCCATTGGGGTAAAGGTAAAAATAATAAGAACATAAAATTAGGATACACAGACACTGCTCAGTCCTATCCCCCCTCACTCCTTAGCCTTGCAAACATTGACTTCCTAGACAAATGTTTATTCCCTCATGCATCTTTAAGTTTTTCCAAATTAGTACCAGTTATTGCAAAATAAGTTACTTAATGTAAACATGATTTCTCGATGCTTTGTTTACTGTCAGTACGTTCCAGCAGAAAAGCTTATAGGGAGAGTGGAAAATAGGCAGAATAGAAGGACAAGTTTTCCCTCCGCTGGAAAGAAGTGGTATTGCACAAGGTAAAAAGCAAATGTAAGAAAAACAAGCTTTGTCTGGTAAAGGTTTAGGAAAAATCGTTAAGCTTGACTTTAAGAGGACACAAGCACTTGGTTAAAGCTAAGCAGGAGTGGGACTGTTTGTTCTCACCTACATTTTGTTCTCACCTACTATTTGTTCTCACCTACTTTGCTGAAGCAAAGTCTCTAAGCCGTGTTCCCTCTGAGTTACAAGAGGCTGCCAGACTGCCCCATGCAGCAGTTACTCTGAGATTGCTTCTCCCAGTTTTGCATATATTTATTTCAAAATGCCAAAGTTAGGATACCATTTATTGTGAGGTTTTACAAAGCAAACTTTTTTCCTTCTACAGGTGATCTCTTGGATAAAATAACAGTACTGTAAAGGCTTGAAACTGACCCTTTTAAGTCTTCCAAGGGAAAGCTATTCTAGTCAGTGCTTATAATATCACACTTTTTTTCCAAGTTACATTAACAAAGTGCTGAAGCTTACCTGCAGCATGCAGAAGCAGCTCATCTCTAAGCTAGCTAAGACAGCAGAAGGTCTATAGCCAAATCAGCATGCACCAATGCAGCTACCCTGCCAAGAAACAGGGCAAACCTAGCCCAAAATTCAGCTTCAGGCATATGTTCTGTGTCCAGATGAAAATAATCACTTAACCCTACTGCTTCATTTTGACACAAGTTTCATAACAGCCTTATTATTGAGGGTCTGGGAAGCCTGGGTGTGCATAAATCCCTGATTTAGGTGAGGAATGGCAATTTGACAGAATCATAAGCTGCTTAATTACAGGCTTGTGGGAAGAAAGTCTTGGCAGGAACCACATTTTCTTACCCTAACATAGGGGAAGTATGCTAGTTCAAAGATGTAGATCTCCAAAAAGAAGTGCATTAAATACTGGATGTCCAACTCCCCACATACTACAGAGGCTTGGCACTGTGTTCATGGCCATGATTTTGCCAGGGCTTTATGTGAAATCAGGATCAACACCGTCTACCTGGCTTCCAGACTGACTCTCAGCTGACCTTCCTGAATATTTGGTGCAATGAATATGATTTTCCCTCCCCAGTATGCCAATATGAGCCAATTCACTATGCTCCTACAGGTATACACAGCAATAACCCTGCAGTCCATAATGGGCTCAGGTGTCAGTCCACACAGGTTTGGCAGGCAGCCCTGACCTTTTACCTGGCTGACCTCATCCTTTGCTTTCTGCTATCAGAACATCTCTCTCCTGCCTCCTGTTAGCTTTTGATAGGACTGTGTTTTTCATTTAGCTGGTCATGGAGTGCCCTTAGTTGCTGAAGTGATGTTAGTTTGTCCAAAAAGAAGTATATTCTACTTAGAGATGGGACAGACTAATGGGTTCTCCAAATAGCATCTCACTATAATATGTGTCAACGTATATGGGTGATAAAAAATAAGAAGCCTACTTCTAGAACATCAGCCTACAGGAACTGTGTTATGCAAAGTGTGGCTTTTACACAAAGTGCCTCATGATCTTTAGCGACTTGTCTTGAGAAACTGTTGGTAATCTTACTGTGTGTTAGATATTGACTAAGTTTAGTTTCTCCCCTTGGCTTCTTCCCTGACTTTTCCTCTTCATTTCCACTTCCCCACCAGCCTTTTCTCACCACCCGACATGGATCTGTACTTTCTCTGTTTTTGTTTTCCACACCTTCCATGTTCTCCTGTGTTTCCCTGTGTTTCCAGTAAAGTACTGGAAACACATAGTCATCCTTAACAAAAAAAGTATAAAACACATAAAAGCTGGAGTAGATATAGAACTAAACATTTGCTCTGATGCTGCCATGCAGTTTCAGTGTGTCACTTCCCTTGTGGGATTTTATTGTCATAGATTTTCCTTACACACAGGCATGATACCATTTGTTCTTCCTAAATCATTGCAGAGCTAATGCAAAGCACTTGTTTCTGCAATAATTCATGTATTTTAATTTCCTTTGATTGAAGCTTGGTGAAGTTTCCAAAGACCTAAATTCTTTTGCAGTTTCATTTGAAGTGATCTACTAATTAAAAAACAGGCAGATTACCAAGAGCTTAAGGCAATCATGTGTTTTCCCAGAAAGATCTCCAAAAAAAAGAAGAGGATGCCTAGCCCAGTGGTCACATAGGCTGTGCCAGCTTTTGGTTCCTTCTGGAGTGATGTCAAGGTCTGTTCCGACTCTACCTGTCTGGTATGAGTTTCCTGGGGCAGGAAGGCAGGGTTGCACTTCTGGTAGTTATTGATCCTGTATTAGGTCCCTAAAGACACAAAACTCAATTTCCTGGATTTTAATGTGTACTTACACAGTTGGAATTGATGGATGGCTCTGAAATGTGTTTCCCCAGTGCAATGATAGAGTATGGAAAATAATATAGCTCCAGTCAAGTGTCAGTGTCAAGTGAAGACAGTGTCAGAGAGACTCAGTTTTGTCTTATCACTCACTACTCTCACACTCCTTTCCTGTGCTTCTTGGGTTGAGTAATGTCTCACAGCTTTATTTCAGGCAGTAGCCCCCGCACTCAGAAAGTGCAGTCACACGTTCATACAGCACCTGCTTCTAAAAGTAAAGTCAGACCACAGGTTTGCACATTATGTTATTTTTCTCATTTTGTTTTTTCACAGCTTGACTTGTTTTTCTTTCATATGCCAAAACAAAGGTTATACTAACCTCAAAGTGAAGAGTACTGCAAAAGTAAAGACTCTAAAGCCTTTGCCTTTACCTTTAAAATTGACAATGTGTTTGCACAGAGAGTACTGTCAGATACATAATTTCCTTCAATGAAAATCTCTATGGCCTCTATTTGCCCCATTGCAATGCACTGAGGAGAAAAAAGAGTGCCAATTGTATTACCTAACCATAAGAAACAGTTAAACCTTTACATGCAAATACTTCATATAGTGTCCTGTACGAATCACAATTACTCTGCCTCTGCCTGTGATGTGAATGCTCCTAAGTGCTCACTTAGTCAAAGAGCATCTGTCCACAAGATATTTAGGCAGATATCCTAGTACCACCCGATCTGCCAGAAGCAGCTTTTTCCAGATTCTGCCACAGCTTCTGGTGATTTTTGGTATTCTGTTTAAGGTGGTTGGAACTTTGTGAGACCGACTTGAGACACCGTGTGCTAGTGATATAGTTGTTATGTCCAGAACTAGCCTGCCTCCCACATAAATGACTGCAAGACCCATTATGCAACTGCATCAATCATGCAGAAGGAACAAAGATCTGTGTGATGGTAAAGCATCATGCCCACTATCAGAGACACTTAGCTTCAAACCTGAGGAACAATCATAGTGTTTTGTATGCCAAAAGAACTGTCTAGGTTCTTTTGTGGGTTTTTATCTTTTGTTAGTTTGGTTTTGGGTTTGGTTTGGTTTGGTTTGGTTTTCTTTATTTAGCCTTTCTAAATGGCCATATAAATGCCCTCACATATAAAACCTCCTTGTTAAAGGGAACAGTGCCAAAGGGTAGTCAAAATCCTCTAAACAGAACAAAGAAGTCAGTACTTCAGTCAGCATGTTTCCCTTCCTGCTGTGGGAAATAATTAAGACGGTTTTATTACAAGCAGGGGCTACCTTGTGCCAGGGCACCTGGGGGCCATTTTGTTTGAAGGACTGGGGAGCCATTTTGTGTTTGGGGACTGGTGGACTGCTTGTGGTTCTGCTTGAAGTTGCTTATTGCTGCTGCCTACCTGCTACATATAGTTCTGCTTGAGGTTACCTATTGCTGCTCATTGTTGCCTACTGCTGCTTATAGTTCTGCCTGCTTACTGCTACTTATTGTTACTTACAGTTCTGCTTGCTTACTGCTACAGTGCGAAGACGAGCCAGGAAGAATGTAAGGTGGTGAGACCAGCCTGGGCTCACTGCCAGGGAACCATGCAGCCGGCAGCAGGGAAACAACCTGATAGGTGGATGAAGACAACCAAAGGACTGCACGAAGGCAAAGATCACCTTTTAAGGAAGAAAAGAGAGAGGCCTGGCATGGGAGGAGTGAGGGAGTGGTTATGCAAATTGACGGGTTTTAAAAGGGCTCATCCCTCCCATTCGGGGTGTGGTTGAACCAGGTCCTGAGTTAGGTGCGCCCAGCACACTGTTAATAAAGTTCTTTGTTTCACTCTATTTGGCCGTCTCTGAAATTTTAATTGGAGATATTTCTCACACTGCTCTTCTTTCCCCTGTCCATTTTCAGTCTTCAACTACTGCAGGAAGAGAACAGGAAAGTTTCCTACTGGCTAGGTTAAGTGCTTATTTTCTTTCTATGGATAGGAATATAGTTTCCTGAATCTTCAGAGCAGAAGTCAGTTTTAATGGTGCTCTGATAACAGAGCAGAAACAGAGTTGATATATGATGCCATGTTAAAAGGTTATCTGTCTCCATTACACTCCTGTAGAAAATGAATAAGATGGTTTTATTACAAGTAGGGGTTTCCATGGTTGCCTCGTGCCGAGATACCTGGAGGTCATTTGATTTGGGGAGTTGGGGAGCCATTTTGTGGCTGAGGACTGGTGGGCTGCTTACTGTTCTGCTTACAAGGTTGCTTACAGTTACTTACTATTACAGTGTGAAGGTGTGTGGTAGTTTTAGTCACCAAGCCTTCCTTGGTGACCAGTTTGTAACCAAGGAAGTGGCCGTATTACCCAGTATTCCGTATGATTTTTACGTAAGACAGGGTATAAAGAAGAAGGGAGGAGAGGCCTTCGCCCTCTTCCCTTCCGGTGGCTCTGGAGGTGCGGGTTGCCTGCTGTCGGGTCTGCCGTGTTGGGGAGTGAGGCCTGGTGAGGCCTTGTCAACCTTGGGAGGTGGAGGTTGCCAGCAGTCGTTCCAGCGCGATTTATGTTGTCCCAAGAAGACTAGTAAGATATTCTTGTGCTAATTCTTTAGTTGCTAGATCTTGAGTTATTGATCGTGTATATTTTATTTTGTTTTGTGTTCCCTTTTTCCTTCCCCCCCTTCCCTTTCCTTTTTTCCTTGGAATTGTACATAGTATTTCAACTGTATATAGCTGTATATAACATAAATACATTTATTTTCTTATAAGTTTAGCTAGTCTGGATTTTTCATAGTTTTTTTCCTTAGCTCTTTGCCGGAGGTATCTTTTTGTGTTGGGTCTGGGGATTTGGTGGGGAGCCAAGTAAAACTTAGACAAGGTGGGCCAGAAAGTATGTAAGGCGGTAAGACCAGTCTGGGCTCACTGCCAAGGGACCATGCAGCTGCGGGCAGGGAAACAACTTGATAGGTTCATTAAAATAACCAATGGACTGCATGAAGAAGACTATATTACCTTTTAAGGAAGAAAAGAGTGAGGCTTGGCATAGGAAGAGTGAGGGAGTGGTTATGTAAATCAAAGGGTCTTAAAAGGGCTCGCCCCTCCCATTCGGTGTGTGCTCAGACCTGGTCAAGAGTCCGGTGCACCCAGCACGCTGTTAATAAAGTTCTTTGTTTCAATTTATTTGGCCATCTCCAAAATTTTAATCAGAGATACTTCTCACACTGCTTTCTGTCAAGAGCAACCATATCTGGTTTTCATACACATACTACCAGTAATTAGACATGCATAGGCCAGTTCTGACTATGTATTATAAACATGAAGCACAAAAGGAGAGAGCAAGTATTTAGAAGATTGAAAGCATTTGTTGTCTTGTTTTCTGTAATTAACCATGATTGTAGAACAAAACAGCTACAAAGAAATAAATGTTCTGGCAAACAGAAGTACAGGTCATTATTCCTAATCCTCAATAATTGCAGCTAATGTTCAAACTGAGCAAGACAATTATGCATATCTTAAGCATGTTTAGATTTAGAGGAACTCTGGGGAGTTAGAGTTGAAGATAGGAAAGTACGTGGTCTACAGAAAACTGTTACTGAGGAATTAAGTATAAGCCAGGACTTCCTTTCAGTGCTGTAGGTACAACAGAAGCTCATTGCTACCAAAGCAAGACGTGCCAGAAGCAACCCTGATTAGAGCAGAAGAGAGAGTCTGCTCAGGGAAGGAAAGTGGGCTGAAAGCTGCTGCTATCAAAGGCAAGTGAAGCAACCACCTTATCTATGAAAGAGGGGCATCCCGTGCTCTTTTGCTCATTGAGATTAGATTAAACCCAGTTAACATTTATTATCTTTCTTAGATTCTTTTCTATGCACCACTCTAACATCAAAACAATAGGATTAAAAAGAACACATAGAAAAGACTTAACTGCATATGTTACCATCAAAGTCACTGTTCATCAGACTTGACATGACAGAGGCACGTGTTCAGAGATTCTGGGGAAACCTGAGAACCACACTTTTCAACAAGGTTTTTTTCTGTCTGACATACATTAGAAGGGTTTTTTTAACGCTAAGAAGTGTTTCTTACCTTGTTTTATTCATAGATCACTACAGTTTTTCCAGGTAAGAGTACTTTCTACATATATGTAAATATTTAAAACTTACTGGCACTACATTTAGTTTATTAGAGTTACACTTGTCCTGACTGCTAATCTGAAGAGTTGAAGCATGTCATTACTAAAGCTAGTATACCAAGTAAAAACAGATCACAGGCAAAAAATGGCCTCTAAGAAAACTAAAGATATCTAGGAAGCAGAGACATATAAAATCTGGTCTGCTGGCCTCTTTAAGAATAGAAATGGAAGCAGGTGGTAGTTAAGACAGGATAGATAAAAGAAAAGATGAGCAAAAGGATGCCTTAAATAGATAATTGTGAAAGTGAAAATCCACACTAGATTTTTTTCCAGCAACTCACTTTTATCCTTTTATTCTAGCATCCTTCTCTGATTAAAGCTATTTTTAATGACAGCCACCCAGAGAAAGTAGGTAGGCCAGTACTGTAGTTTTCTTATCCTGAGTTTCGCTGCATGGTCTATCAGTGACCAGAGGTCTTAAGCACTAATTGGACATCTGCTTTTTAAACTAGGGAAGCCAGTACCTTGAATAAAGCTACTCATCAGGGCAAATTAAAAAAGCAGGGGAATGTATTCAACAAGTGCAAACAAAACCAGAACTATGACAAAAAACCTTCTGGCAAAATGATAAATGCACTAGTCAGAAGAGTAAATATTGCCCTCTGAACATGGAATATCTGCCTGGGTGCAGTCACTGTCCCCCCAGACTGGACACACACTGAGAAGTGAAAAATCTATATGCCTCCGAGCACCATAGCAGATGCTTTTCTGTGCATCTGTGCTAAGAGAAGAGAGTCAGGAGTACCCAAAGTGACCACAAGAATTCGGTTACACAGCTACAGACTAACCCAAGAATTTTGTCCAGTATACAGGGGACATTTGGGGATAATTTTAGTTCTGTTTCAAATTGATGTTTTAAGCAGGTTTGGGTTGTGAGTTCTCAGTTGTCCTTTCTTGTTTTGTATTACTTGACATGAGGTGGTTGTTTTAAATATTGAGAGCAGTTCCTATCGGCTCAGATCAACTACAGTATTATGTAACAAGTACACCACACTTTCATGTCTAAAGTGCCCAGAGTAAATGCAAAATAATGAAGAAAGATAAGACTCAACAGAACTTACAACAAGGTAAAAACATGAACATAAATAGTTATTGCAGCTCTGCAATGCAAAGAGGAGTTGTAGCATTGGGAAAAGGGGGAGCCTAGGAAAGGAAGTAAAACACTGCAAATACAAGTTTAGCAACAGCCTACAACATGGATTATTGGACTCTTGAGATGAGGCTGAGCTAATTTTAGGTCTCATTTCAAGTAAAGCAGAGCACTTCTTTCAGTGAAAGAGTAGCAGTGACCTTCACAGTGAACTGTGAGGTTTCTCCTATCAAAGTCTTCATTTAGCTTTGGAAGTTTCTACTTCTATTTTAGACTTCCAGAAGGGCTGGTGTGCTGAAAGAAATGTCTCTTTTTTTAGATGCATCAACTCAAGTATATCAAAAATATTACCTCTCCCTTGCCTGGTTTATAAATTTCAATTCTCATGGCAGAGAATTCGTACTTAAATAACTAAGTTACTGTTAGCCTTAAATTACAGATTTAAGATTAGTAGAATCAGCAGACTCCTGACTTTAAGAGACATGGACAGTTTTCACTCATCTGTCAAGCAGTGAAAAGGACTCATGGTTAGCATTCCAAATAATACCCACTTAGTAAGTAAAATGTATGAAGGAAATCCTCCAATACTAACTTGCACAAAATATACCTATTTTTAAAAATTAGAACTTATTTTTCCTGTCCTTTGGCTCCTTGGTGATGGTATTTCTGGATAGAAGTAAAGTGCTTAAGGAAACATGGCTGCTTCTAGAAAAGCAATACTGATTGAGAGCAGAGATTTCCTGCCCTTTCAGCAGTAAGACAGGCTGTTCACACTTGTATGTGGTTTGCAAGAAAACAGGAAAAGGTCACCTAAGTAGAAAACAATGTGGTGAGTGTTATTTTTTAACTATCTTAAAGTGCTTTAAAAAGTGCCTTTATGGTTGGAACAAATGTTTTCAAACCCCATGCATCACTACAGGTCTGCGGAGGAGTGGCTTGAGAGCTGTTCAGCAGAAAGGGACTTGGTGGTGCTGGCTGACAGCTAGCTGAATATGAACCGGTGTGCCCAGGTGGCCAAGAAGGCCAATGGCATCTTGGCCTGTACCAAGAATAGTGTGGCCATCAAGATTAGGGCAGTAGTCATCCCCCTGTACTTGGCACTGGCAAGGCCTCACCTCAACCACTGTGTTCAGTTTTGGGCCCCCCACTTCAAAAAGGACATTGGGGTGCTGGAGCCTGTCCAGAGAAGGGCAACAAGGCTTGAGAAGGGTCTAGAAAACCGGTCTTATGAGGAACAGCTGAGGGAGCTGGGTTTGTTCAGTCTAAAGAAGAGGAGGCTCCAGGGGAACTCATTGCTCTCTACAACTACCTGATAGGAAGTGGTAGTGAGGTGAGGGCTGGTCTGTTCTGCCATATCTGCAGCAAGAGGACATGAGGAAATGGCCTTAATCTGAGACAGGGGAGATTCAAATTAGGAATTCAGGAAATTTTTTTCCACTGTTAGGGTGGACAGGCTTTGGAATTGCCCGGGGAGGTGGTGGAGTCACCATCTGTAGAGGTGTTCGAAAAGCATCTGGAAATTTGCATTGGACTGACATACATTCATTCCTGGTGGAGAAAGAGACTTAGCTGTTAAAAATTCTTAGCTAAAACTAATGGAAGAAAACTTCTGCAATAATGATTCTGCCACCTAATTTTTTCCTGCTTCCACCATCCTTGATTGCCTTTTTGGGGGGATGTTCTTTGGGTCTTGTTGATTTGGGTTTGGGGCTTTGGGGGGTTTTTTTGGTTGTTTGGTTTTGTGTGTCTGTGTGTGTGTGTGTGTCTATGTCATTTACTTTTGGGGATATTTTGTTTGGAGATTTGGTTTTGGGTTTTTTTTCCTGTTTGGTTGGTTGGTTCTTTTTAATTTTTTTTTCCTGCTTTTAATCTGGTTTACCTTCTCTTAGCCACTGTGTCCCTCTTATGATTTTTAGTTGGGTAATATTGTCTTCTTCACTGATTTCTTAGCTAAAATGGCCTCCACGGGTCAGTCTCTCAGGTAGCTCTCAGACCCTCCTCTCCAGCGTAAACTTTCCCAACAGCTGTCTGGAGGTCTCTCCTGCTTGTGTTAATTCAACACATTCACTTTGCTCTGGAGCAAAGTTTGAAAAGAAGCATCATATTTTAGTGGAAAGATGTCACACTCGGAAAAGTCTTGGGAAAAATTTCAAAACTGACTTTCCAAACATCCATAGTTCTGATGTAATTATCTCCTTAACAGACATAATTTTCACAACTGAATATGTTTTCTTGAGACATATTTACCCACAGGTAAATGAGAGATTCCAGTCCTCTCTGCTGAAGAGTTGGTTCCACCTCACCTCTCCTACCCACAAAGGATCCTAACCTTTTCTCACACTTGGAAGAAAATATACAGAAAGGTACAGTACTACAAAGAATTCCTATAGAAGTTTCATGTTTTCATAGCCTCCCCAACTTTTTAGCGTGGTGCTTTCCACACCTTTATGCTGATCACTCAACACAATTATTTTTATATAGGTAAACTACAGCTGCAATAAGTAATAACATCTCTATATAAGTTTTAAGAAGGTAAACATTAAAATATTACCACAGATGAATATTAATTTTTAATTAAACTATACTCATCACAGAGAGGGTGTTGCCCTAATATGGCAGGTGTATGCCCTAAACCAAAGGTGAAGAAAACACAGCAGCTATTTATTTAGCAGCTGATTGATTATTCTTTTCCATTCAAATAAGAAACCAGTAAATTGTTTTGAGTATGTCTGTGCAAGGCTGTTTTTCTTAATGACAACTCTATTACACTCATATTGCATGTCTTGACTTGTCACATCACTGTAGGTAATAACATATGTGTTTGACTTTTCCATACTTTTGAAGGAAGGACTTAATGAAAAACAAATATTTACACTCAAATAATACACATGCATCCCACAAGCACGATGCAAAAGATTAGTAGCCCTATTAAGAAGGCTATTAACCATTAGTTCCACGCTGTGTACATTATATCACTTTCTGATTTCAGCTTATTCGGTCTTTCAAGATTGTGGATTTTTCCTGCAGTATGCAACTATATACATTTTAATTATATATGAAAACATGTATTTTCCTCTTTATCCTTAACAGTATTTCCAAGTCACAACCACACTGTTCAAGCCTCTTTAAGATGTGCCATTGTTAATAAATAGGAAATTCTCAGTAAAAGCAGGAAGAGCTATTTTTCTTCTTGCTCTCCTACACTGCCCACAATTTGAAGCAGAGCATTAAATACTGTCATTGTTGAGTTCAATGTTTTCAGAC
The DNA here is from genome assembly GCF_001715985.3 of Manacus vitellinus. Lineage (NCBI taxonomy): Eukaryota > Metazoa > Chordata > Aves > Passeriformes > Pipridae > Manacus > Manacus vitellinus. The sequence continues at coordinate 15,444,902 of NW_021939324.1, read as the reverse complement.
ATCCCAGAAGTCTGATGGACTATGGTGACAGACATTTTGGAATAATTACAGAATCACAGAATGGGTCAGGTTGGAAGGTACCACAATGGGTCATCTGGTCCAAACTCCCTGCTCAAGCAGGGTCATTCTAGAGCACATGGCACAGGATTATGTCCAGATGGTTTTTGAATACCTCCAGTGAGGGAGATTCCACACCCTCTCTGGTCAGTCTGTTCCAGTGCTTAGTCACTAGCACAGCAAAGTTCTTCCCCATGTTCAGGTGTACCATAGTTCTCAACTCACTCATTATCCTCACCAAGATATAGCTTGATACATTCTAAGGGTTGTCTCACAGAGGGGGCAACTCCAGCACGTTGCCTTCCTGATGTGTCTCTCCTAAACTGCAAGTAGCCCTTCAAGACAACATTTCAGTCATGCAAGCTATCCCACTACAGAGGGCATGGATGAAGAGAGAGAGAAGTTTATGAGATGGAAGAAGTAGCTGCGAGAGGTTATAGCTGAGGCAGCAACAGAGGAGGATGTGCTTTGAAGACATTCAGCACTGTTTCATGAGAACAGAGACTGTTGACTTAATGGAGACTGATTCAAGTTGTTAATACAAGCTAAATGTTTATCATACCCCAGTTTATACCAAACGTTATAATACTTTTCCCCTCACATTTATCCCCTATTTTTTTATTGGTTGTAATTTGCTGCATTGCAGATACTCCCCTCATTGGCTCTCGCTAACCCTTCGTTCCCTCCTTCATCTCCTAATTGGCTGTTGTTCCTGCCTGTCCTATGGTCCTCCCCGTCTCTAGAACCTTCCTATGTGACCCTATAAATAGAGCTAGCCCCCAGAATAAAGGTGTGATAGCTTTGAGCTACCACTCTGTTCAAACCCCTGGCTGTCGCATCTTCCTTTCCTCGACAACTGTGGCATCCCACCACATCCACATAATAGCAATGAGCTCAAAGCCCTGCGACTGCCCACAGGTCTCTGGTTCCTCCTTTTTGTTCCCCATACTGCATGCATTGGTGGACAGGCACTTTATAGAAGTATTTGATGGTGTGAGTATCACAGTAGGGGCTCAAAGTGATGCCCCACAATCCTGTCTAGTGGTTGCATCTTTGGCTGCTTCCCTCTTAAGCCTTCTTTACTATTAGGGTGTTCCTCTGGTGTTTCCTTATTGGCTTCTGTTATCTCAGGAGTCTGTGGTTTGTCTCTGTAAGCTGCAGGTGGGCTCCAGTGTGGCTATTACATCTCAGAGTCACCTGCAGAGGGCCTTCACAAGTACCCTGTCCCTCTAACTTTTTCATACTATCCCACAGTTTGCCAGGAACAAACCTGATACTGTCCCCCTCCCCTATCATATCTAGTTTAAAGCTTTGCAAGTCCGTGGGCCTCACCAGGTTTAGAGTTTTCCTGGTGACATCCTTAACCCGGGTCCCAGGGGGGCCCCTATGGGTTGGGCCCAGTTGGCATATTGGGTCCTCTGTTCCCTTTAGCCTGGAATCTCCTATAGCTAAAACCCATCTTTTCTTTCTCTTGGAAGAGGTTATAATTTAATGGGTTATTACTGATTTGGTAGTGCCTCCGGTACGATGGAACCTTCATCCTCTTCATCCTTAGGCTAGTCTTCCACATACAAAGCCTCATACCTATTGTGTGGAGGCACCTGGGGGAGTGAGGTGGGCAAAGAAGGGTCTCGCTTGCCTCCCTGAGTATGGACTACTCATTACTCTCTTCTTGCTTCCTGACTGGTACCTGCTTCTTGCTGGGGGATGGATAGGATAATTTAGGATCCCCTTGATCCTAAATTATTTCTGTTGGCTGCTCATGTCTCAGGGAGGCCAGAGCATGGTCCCACCAGTCTGTCTCCCTTTCTGATTCTCTAATGCTTCTCTGCCTTTCTATTTTGTCTTGTAACTCTGCTACCAGGCTGAGCAGGTCATCCAGTGGTCACATCTGATACAACTGCCATCACTGCTACAATCCACTGAGAAACTTAGGCATTCACTACAGCCTGAAGCCTGGACAGTTGCATGGTTTTTTGGGAGCTCTGTCTGGGTTGTTGCCACGACCCGCGGGAAAAAGGGAATGGGGTCGAGCACTGCAAAGAAGGGTTCTTTACACAATGGAGGTCGAGGTGCAATGCCAAAGTTTATTGAGGGAACAACAACTTATATAGGGTAGGTTTGAGGGTGGAGTTTGGGCTAGGGAGGAGCAAGAGACTGACAACTTGGGGATAAAGGTGATTGGATAACTGGGTAAAGAGGGGTGGAGTTAGGGTGCAACTAAGGGAATGGACCAGTAACAGCTACCTCTGCACTGCACCAAATACTAACCAATGGCAGGCAGAGGAGCGGGAAAACAGGGAAAAGGCGGGAAAACTGAGGGGAGGAGAAGGAGACAATATGGAGGACAATCTTAAAAAACAACAACTGGGGGTACTCATGACAGTACAACAATACAGTAATGAACTGGGGAGAACTGGGGTGAAACTGTCACATTCATGGGGTGTCACATCCGGTATAAATGAGTCAAGTCCAACATATAAGTGTCCATTTATGGATTGTAAATTTTCCTCCAGGCTTTGTATCTTTGCCATTCATCTTCATTCCTTCCAACAGGTTGTGGCATTTTTTTTTTGTGAGCTTAGATGACTTGGCTCCCCACCAAGTGGACACCGTATTTGAACACTCTCAGTGAATGTAATGACCAGCAACTGAGCTAGCTGCCTGTGCTGCAGTGCCTCAGCCTGATCTGACACTCACCCCTGGACTTCTGTCTGTTGCTGCTGCTACTGCCACCTTGCCAGCTGACTGAGTATCCAACAGTATTAAAGTATTGGATCAGCAATACTAAATGAGTATCCAGAGTTACAGTAGGATGTTACTGTGGGAAAAACAGTTGGCTTTAAGTAAGTGGGGAAAAGAATATTCAGCTGAATGACCCTGCTCTGTACATGGAAGCAGTGTGCTGGCTGGGCCTCATCTGGACAAGATGAGCCAGGGAAAGCAGTAGAAGTAGTTTTCTAGACCTCTCCTCTGGAGAAGGAGTGTGGATTTAGAGATCCCTTGTCTTGACTCTCTATGTAAAACTGGAGTAGGTAGCATTGGTAAGGGATTACCTTTTAATCTGGGCCCAATACAATCATAGCAGTCACAACAACTATACCTACACTTAATCACCTTAAGAGTTTTTTTTCACTGGTGTTCTCCAGCACTTTCATAAACATTATCGTACACTCGCAATGTTCGTGCATTATCCCCTGCTCATCAAAACACAGAGCAACTTCAATACTCATTATTAAACAGGTGCTGAGTAGATTATCACAGTTTGACATGTGCAGTTCTGCTTATTGTGGCAGATTATAAATGAGAATGAGGTCTGGAGCATAAACATCTGCTTTTGGGTGCCCAGTTTTGATGAGCTATTGAATGTTTTGCCTCATACAAACATTAAACAAAGCTCCAGACCTCTGATTTTTATTTTTTTTATTTGATCAAAAATTTAGTCACAAAAGTGATGCCATTTTAGAGAAACTTCTACTGATCCCAGTATGACAGACCCACTGAGAAGTCCATCTTTCCTGTGAGGATGAGCAGAGCAAGCTCCACTTGTCAGGACCTTCTGGGAACTGCCACTGCCTTCCTTCCCTCCCTGTGCACCTGATGCAGCCAGAAGAGACTGTCCAGATGGCAGACCTGTGAAGGAAATTCTGCTACATCAGTGGCAGAAGAAGAAAAGGAAAATTAAAGAAAAATTCTTTGTGTTATAAGAAAGCTATGGCAGAAGACTATCTTTAGCAGGCAAACATTTGGATACTGACTTGAGAACCTGTTCTTGCAAGATATGCACTAATATGAATAGTACAGCTTGTTCCTTATCAGGCTTCACATTGTTTAATATCTGCCATTTAAAATAACATTTTCCAGGTTGTTTACTCAGCTCTTTGTTTCCCCGTTTTATCTGTTTTTAATTACAATTGGAAGTGATAATACAAAGAGCACTTTGCAGCAGCTAGCCACCCTCCTGTCAACAGTATTACCCTTACATTGCATGGCTGCAGCTTGCTGTTCCACAAAAATAAGGAATCGAACAGGCTTAAGTAGAATCAATGTCTTATCACTGAAGACTACAGCTTGCCATGTGTCATAGTTTGAAATTGGGCCCCCTTGAGAGTTCAAAGGGCTCAGAGGTGATTGGGTGCCAGGGCAGTGTTCCCTGGAGAGCCAGTCACCACTCATGTTGTTCGCTTCTGCTCAAAATCATATATCACAGCACTGGAAACGGTTGGCATTGCAGTCTTGGTTGTTTTGCTGTTGGTGTCTGCTGTGTGGAGGTGGACAAGGCCAGGGGGTGGCTGGGCTCCCTCTCTTCCCCTCCGGGGGGCAGAGGGGAGCCCTGCGGCCCCCCAGCTCAGCCTTTGGCTGGAGTTAGAGTCAGCATTTGGAGTGTGTGCTGTGAAGGAAAGGATTCACAGCACCTGAGGTAAGAGAAGAGAGGCAGGCTTTGCAGCCAAGCCTTCTTCCCCCTCCTTTTCTGCAATGAAGCTGTAGAGGGGGGCTTTTCTTTCCCTCCACTGTAGATGGAGGAAGGGCTCAGAGTTGGAGCTGAGCCAGGAGACTGGGCCGTGGAAGTAGGCCCGGCGCTCGGGAGGAGAGTCCCAGGCGAAATTGGAGACGGGCCAAGAGAAGCTCGGGAGTTGCCTGCCGAAGCTGACCGGGGGCAGTCAAAAACTGACTTGGAGGAATGAAGATTCCAGGACGTGTACGCTTATCAACTGCTGCGTTGATAACCTACACTGCAGCAGTTTACGAACTGAGGTGGGACACCGAGAGGGAGAGATCACCAGCAGTAGGAGAGCAAGGACTCAAAGCTATCTTCTCGGACTTCATGAGGAGGAGAGACTCAACAAACAACTGCTGGACTTGGTGAGGAGGGAGCGTTCAGGAGCCCAGAACACTCCCACAGCAAAAGACTGTGTTACATATCAGCCTTAAAGGCTGCTCCTGGACTAAAGTTAAAGGAGGGGCTTGAAAGGACTGATATATATATATCTGTAATATATATATATAGTTGCCTTTAGTTTGTATAGTATTTATCTGTGTAAATAAATGTATATACTTCCCCCTTCCCCTAGAGAAGCCTCTGGCCTGAAAGTTTCTCTCCGGTGTTAGGATAAATTGTTGAGAAGGGGTGGGGGAAGCTTGGAAGTTGGATTTTAGATTTCTAATGTAGCTCAAACTGCTACACCATGTTAAGAAAGAAGGAATATAAATCCCTTTCTGATGTAATTTTTAGCAGAAATGCAGTTTAGATGAAGCTTCGGAAGTACAGTATGTACTACACAGATAATCTGTGTTGCCTCTGTACAGAACCACAGAACGTGTGAGGTTGGAAAGGGACCACTGGAGGTCATCTGGTCCAACCTGCCTGCTCAAACAGGGTCCCCTAGAGAATGTGACTCAGAAATGCATCCAGATGGTTTTTGAATATCTCCAGGGAAGGAGACCCCACCGGCTCTCTGGGCAATCTGTTACAGTGCTCAGTCAACCTTACAGTAAAGGTCTCCCTTATATTCAGGTGGAACTCTCTGTGGTCCAGTTTCTGCGCACTGCCTCTTGTTCTATTGCTGCATACCACTGGGAAGAGCCTGGCTCCATCCTCTTGACCCTCTCCCTTCAGATACTTGTATTGATGTGATCCCTCTCCATCCTTTTCCAGTCTAAACAGGCCCTGCTCCTTCAACCAGTCCTCATTAATCAAGTGATCCAGTCCCCTGATCATATTTATAGCCCTCCACTGGACCTGCTTCAGAAGCCCCATGTCTCTCTTGTCCTGAGGAGCCCAGAACTGGACATAGCACTCTGTGTGAGGCCCCACCAGGGCTGAGTAGAGATGGAGGATCACCTCCCTCAACCTGCTGGCAATGTTCTTCCTAATGCACCCCAGGATACTGCTGGCTTTCTTGGCCACATGAACACACTGCTGATTCATGGACAGCTGTTTTCCACCAGGACCCCCAGCTTCTTCTCCACAGAGCTGTTTTCCAGTAGGTCAGTTCCCATCTTGTACTGGTGGCACGGGGTTATTCTTCCACAGGTGTAGGACCCTGCATTTACCCTTGCTCAATTTTAGACAGTTTTCTCTGCCTGTTTCTCCAACCTGCCAAGGTCCTTCTGAAGGGCTACATGGGTCTCTAGGGTACTGGCCACTCTTCCCAACTTTGGTCATCAGTGAACTTGCTGAGGAGGCATCTGCCCCTTCATCCAAGTCACTGATGAATAATTAAAAATAGTTATTTATTTAAATAATAATAGTCCCAGTATTGAATCCTGGAGGACACCACTAGTGACAGGCCTCCAACTAGATCCTGTGCCAGTGATTACAACCCTCTGGGATCTGCTGGTGTGGTGGTTTCACTCTAGGCCTTCCTGGAGACCAGCTTGTAACCAGGAGGGAACTAGAAAAGTGATCACAGAAGTATTCCATGCTATTCCTTTACGTAACTTGAGGTATAAATAAAGCCAGCAGGAGGGACCTCGCTCTCTTCCTTTCCGGCGAGGTTCGAGAACGGTGGGTCCCTGTCTCGGTCTGGCTTATCTGGAGCCGAGGCCTACAGCGACTGCTGTTATCTGCCACATGTGAGGGGAGAGCCCTGGGCCGTGTCCAGCCATCCTGCTTGTTCAAAGGGAAGTGGTGAGATTTTTGCTAGTTTGCCTTCAGTTGGCTGGTTGACTTGCTCGGTCCTTGCCCCTTTTTGTCCTTCTCCCTTCTCCCTCCCCCCTCTTCCCTGAAGTGCTCTGGGTGTTGTATTCTCCGTTTTGTGTATCTGTCTCAATATTAAAATATATATATATATATATATAAATATATATATATATTATATATTTGCTATAGCTTTGGCTGCTTGGTTTTTTTTTTCTTTTCTCTTCCCTCTCTGGGAGGCGGGTCCTTGTTGTCGGGTTTCAGGGGCTTGGCGGGAAGCCAGCTCGAAACTTGAACAGCTGGTCAACCAGTTCTCAATCCACCTCACCATAGGCTGCACTTCCACGTTGTCATAGGTTTACTTGTTCTAAAAATCCAAGCAGAAATTTTTCTTTCCCCTGTCCCACTGTAAAAAGAAGGATGTTGAACAAGGGAGGGGGAAGGGGTAGTTTACCCATATAAAAGAACTAACTGGCAGACCTGCATTCCAAGCTGATGGCCCTTCCAAAAACTGCAGAGAAGGGTGATGAATTTTTTTTCTTTCTCTCCTAGGAAATGGGACACTTCGCTTTTTGCTTTAAGTCAGGCAAGGTGTGTTTTTGAGGAGTCAGAGGTTCACTCTGTTTTCAGCCTGGTCATCTGGTTGTTTTTCTGGCCTTGGCTTGCCTACGCCCTGCTCTGTCCCTAGCTCAGACCTGCTCAGATTTCATCCGAGAGCATTGGCCCACCTGCAGAGGAATTTTTTGGAGGGGGATCGTCTTTTCCTTCCTCCGCTCCCATGATTTTGGCAGCCATTTGTGCTCATCAACGAAGGGGGGGGGGAGTCCTGGCCACAGCCAGCTGCAGACAGCATGAGTTTCATGGGAAGAAACTGCCATTCTTTCCCCTTTTCCCCTTCCCCTCCTCGGCGTGTGTGGGGAAATCTCCATTACTGCTTCTCCCGCGATCCGGGGCTCCGTGCAGCGACCGCCAGAGCCCAACTGCGCCCCCTGCTGGCCAGCACCGAGCACTGCAGGCTCTGCTCCTCCAGCGATCCAACACCGCCCCTGCCCACCATGATTAGAATTGCGCCAGAGGATGGGAAGTACTGAACTGTTTCCTTTTTGAAGGGGACTTTTGGGTACAGGATTATTGTTTAGTTGTTTTTGTGTTCTTTTGTTGTTCTGCCAATACACATTTATCCTTTAATATTTTTCTTTCTCCATACTTCCTCGATTGGAGCCTCTCAATTTCAGATTTACAATTGCTGAGAGAGAGGAGTTTAGTCTACCTCATAACTCATCCTCCTTAGCAAAACACTTCAATCTCATTAAACTGAGACACATGTCTATGAGGAAATCATGGGACACAGTGTCAGTGGCATTTCTGAAGTCCACTGGTCTACCCTCATCTATACAATTAGTCGATTGTCTCATCATAGAAGGCGATCAGGTTGGTCAAGCATGACTTCCCTTTGGTGAACTACTCCTGACCACCTTCTTATCTTGCATGTGCTTAGAGATAGTGGCTAGGGGGAACCACTCCATCACCTTTACAGGGATTGAAGTGAGGCTGACTGGCTTGTAGTTCCCTGGGTCCTCCTTCTTGCCGTTTTTGAAGGCTAGAGTGACATTTACTTTCTTACAGTCCTCAGGTATCTCTCCTGACTACTATGACCTTTCAAAGTTGATTGAGAATGATCTAGCAATGACATTTGTGGATGTATCCCATCAGGGCTCATGGACTTGTGGATGTCAGGTTTAACTGAACGGTCTCTAACCCAATCTTACTCAACAGAGGGCAAGTCTTCCTTACTCCAGACCTTTTCCCTGGTTTTCTGGGTCAGGGACTCTCAATGAAAACTGAAGCAAGGAAGGTGTTCAGTATCTCAGCCTTCTTTGGAACCTCTGTTGAGAGGGACCATGTTCCATTCAGTTGTGAGCCACATTTTCCCTGGTATACTTTTTGTTATTGATGTATTGGTAAGGGAATTTGGGGCACCAGTTATGTTATCCTCTGTATTTTCAAATTGCAGGCAGCAAGATAGGAAGAAACAGGTGGGCTGAATCTATTAATACCTGGTTCCATGGCCGGTGTCACCACCAAAATTTGGGGGTTTTCAAGAACTTTCACTTTTTTTTTTTTTCAAGAACTTTCACTTTTCTCACTGAGGAAGAAGAGTCTTTGCTCAGGAGCTAGTGGGACTCATTGGCAGAGCTTTAAACCAGATGGAGGAGGAAGAAAATATCAGTCTTGTCCTTGGCAAACTGTGGGATGATATACAAAAGTTAGAGGGAGAGGGTCCTAGCAAGGGTCCTCTGTCTGACTGTGAAATGTGCTGGCCACACTGGAACACACTTAAAGTCTTACAGAGACAAGCCAGCAACTCCTGAGGTAGCAGATGCCAACAGGGAAACATCAAGGAAATATCTCAAAGGAATTCTTCTCTAAGAAGGTGACATGGCTGACAGCCCAGCTGAGATGCCTTTAAACAAATGCACACAGCACAGCAACAAACAGGAGGCCACCATTCTGCTTACAGAAAGTTGGAGGGACGAATCTCATGACTGGAGTGTGACTGTTGATGGCTACAGGCTGTTCTGAAGAGACAGGGGAGAAAGGAGAGGTGGAGGGCTTGCCGTCTTCATTAAAAGTTGGATTGAGTGGGAAGAGTTGTTTCTGAAGAACAGAAGAGCAGATCAAGAGCCTGTGCAAGAATTAGAGACCAAGACAGCAAAGAAAACCTTGTGGTTGGTGTCTACTACAGACTGCCTGAGAAAGAGGAACCTACTGATGAAGCTCCAGCTACAGGAGGCATCGTTCTTACAGACCCTTGTCCTGCTGGGGGGACTTCAACTACCCTGACATCTGGAAAAGTAGCATGGTGAGCTGTAGGCAAGCCAGGAGACTCCTGGAATGAATGGAAGATAAATTCTTGGTTCAGGGAATAGACAGCCCTACCAGAGGGATGTGTTATTGGATCTGTTGGTCACCAATGCAAGCGAGCTAATTGGGGATATCAAGATTGGAGGCAGCCTGGGCTGCAGTGATCATGCACTGGTGGAATCTGCAGTCCTGAGGGATGTGGGTCAGGTAAGGAGTAAAGTTAGGCCCCCAAACTTTAGGAAAGCAAACTTGCAGCTCTTCTGGGAGATAGTCAACGGGATCCCCTGGGAGACTGCCCTTTGGGGCGAAGGAGTGGAACAGAGCTAGCAGATCTTTAAGGAATTCTTCCATAGAGGGCAAGAGTTAACAATAGCCAGGAGCAAGAAATTGGGCAAGAAAGGTAAGAGATGAGCATGGCTGAGGATTGAGCTACTGGAGAAACTAAAGAGAAAGAAGCAAATGCACAGGCAGTTGTAGCTAGGACAGGAAACCTGGGAAGAGTATAGAGATGATGTCTGTTTGAGTAGGGACAGGTCAAGAAGACCAAAGTGCAGCTGGAGCCGAACTTGTCAAGGAATGCAAAGAATAACAAGAAAGGCTGTAGCAGGAAGAAATGTAGCGAAGGATTTTGGGACTTGTAGTTTTCCGGGCTCTCACGCATCTCTATGAAATACTTTAATGTCATTGGCTGAGAGATCATGTGACACGTTTTAAGCACTGTATTTGAACCGGTGTTCTTTGCAATAAAGGCTAATTCAGAGTGCATCCACGTGCAGCTCTGTGTTTGTGCAACAACAAGCACCTCAAATGGCTGCCCGAAAAGGGAATTCAACAGCCACTGGATACCACTAGCAGTAAAGCTGTGGGGTGCCTGCTGGGGGTGCTCCATCTCACTAGAATCAAAAGGAAAAAGGAAGAATTCAGTGTGCTGGGTTACCTCTGCAAAACAGGTCAAAAAAGGAAGAAAAAAGGACGAAAAAGGAGAACAGAAAAAAGCTTCAGCACACAGAGGTAACCTAAAAAATCTAGCAAGATGGAAGGGAAGTGTTCCCAAAAGGAGAGGATTTCTCCAGAAATTAAACAGACAGTGGAAAGAATTGACCACTTTTTACAAGAACAGAACAGAAACATTAAAAAAAGTAAATTATGGGACTTATTATATTGGATTTCCATAAATGAACTGGCTCTACCTTTAACTGGAACTCACCAAGTATTATCTTGAAAAAAAATAGGGAGCAGACTAATTGAAAAAGCCAGTGAAAGAGACATAGATGCTCTCAAGAACTTAGCTGCATGGAAAGAAATTATGATAGCCTTAAACGCACGTTACAAGAAACCAAAAACGGCCGGGACAATGGACTTTTTCCCTCCTAGCCCTGCTGAAGCCCCGGCCCCTCGCTCGACCGCATGATACGGGAACAATGGTGTGGGGATGCGTGGCACTGACTTCACGCTGGAGCCATGTGCTCCACTTTCCAGCCCCTCCCCGGCCACTGCCGCGACTGTGTGGCGGTGCATGAGGTCGGGCGCGGTGCTTGCCGCGGGCAATACCCCCCGGCTTGGTCTCCCGTTGCAGTGAGCCCGGTCCTGGCAATGGGGACTCAGTCGCCAACCGGAGCTGCCACGAGACTGCGGTCCGGGTGGCGCGGGCCGCCGGCGTGTTCCCGGCGGCTGTGCCAGCCGTGCCAGTGCTCGCCGCCGCTGCGGCAGCCGGAGTCGCTGTGGAGCCGCGTGTGGCCGTGCCTCCCCCCTTGGGCGCCGCGCCGGGATGCAGCATGGGGGGTGGTGGCGCGGGCTCAGCAGGAGCCCCTTTCGCAGCACCCACCATGCCGCTGCCGAACGGAGCAGCGTTCACGGCCGTTCACGGCGCTGCTTGTGGTGGGGGTGGCGCCGGGAAGAAACGGAGCTGTGGCAGCACTGCTCACGGCGATGGCTGTGCCGCAGCCGAGCGGGGCACTGGTGGGGGTGCACGCTGCCGGGGCTGCAGCGGGGGGACAGCGAACAGGCTGCTGTCACGGGGGCCGGGGCACTCCACTAGCTCCCTTCAACTGCACGGCGGCCACGGGACCGCTGCAGAGTGACCATGCAGCAAAATGGACACAGCCATCTTGCTCCTGCCACAGGGCGAAAGTGGAGGTGCCTTTCCCACCCCCACCGGTCATGCAGCGAAACACGGCCCCAGCCGGCCTCGGAGCAAATGCAACCACCGCCAAAGTCAGACCAGCGTCTATGCCAGAGACAGCCTGATGGAGGAAAAAGAGGAGATCTTAACTCCCCAGACATCCTGGCCGAGCTATGGCAGCTCGGGCTCAGCGGGACAGAAAAACCGACAAAAACACAGGCAGTTTTAGATCCTACAGAAGAAGAAGAGCAGCAGACATGGCTACAGGTACTGCTTCAACCCCAAGAGGAGAATACAGACTGGGAGAACACATGGAACACATGCCTACCCGAGCTGAGATTATCAGTGAAATCAGAGGTGCCAGTACTGAAATGGACAGTATATATTTTGGCTATGCTATCAACACTAACAGCCCTTGGTTTTGTGCTGTGGGAATCTCAGTTGGGACATCACAAACCACTCACCAACACAGCTAACAATCCAAAGGTGACACTGCAAAGCACAGCAGACATACGGCTGTCAGCTGCTATATTTAACTTTCTAAGTCACAGAAAGTCAACTTTACTAATTAACAAATTATCTGCTATTGTAAAAAGTTCTTTTGTGTGGCTGGGGGGAAAGATAAACATGCTTGGAGGGGCCCTAAATCAAGTGTTTGCTTCTCACAAATCTACAATGCTGTTTCAAGTAATGAAAATTGATATGCAATACACAACATGGGAAGCCAAACCAAAACAAGTAGCAAAGAAACAACCAGTTACAATTTCAGCTGCAGAAACACGACCTTTTGCACACAGTCACTGCAAAAGCTTTGAATAAAGCAAAGCAGACAAGCCCTCATACAATACAAGCCCAAAGATGCCCCGCTGGGCTGCAACAAACAACACAGTTAGACATACACACCTCTAAATCCATTCGGGGCACAAACACACGTGAATTGCCTTTTACCCAAATTAAGCAACTAAAACAGGAAGCAAAGAGAGAAATATCAAACATTTTTAACAGCAGAAAAGACGTAACAATCTTATCTACCTCACCATGGCCCTTGAAAAACATCCAAACCGGTTTAACAAGTATTCCTAAACTAACATCCCTGAAACAAAGCAGAGACATCATAGCCACCAAGACATTAACTATGTTTCCATTAGACCCACTGAAATCACTCATTCTGTAGAGCAGAGATTGTTTCAGTCAAGGGGAGGGTCAATTAACAGCAGATTCTTCCTAAAAGCAGCTCTACTGCAACTAAATCCACAGGCAACCCAAGAAACAGATAGCCCTAAATCAGTGAAACAGCAGCCTTTCCTTAGGACAGAGCTGATGCATTTACATACACTACTAGAGGACCGTATAAACACAGCCCTCCTATTAACAAAAAGCCTTTACTAATCTATCAGTCTCTTAAAGCTAAAGAAAGATGGATTTTCATACTTTTTACCCCTGTCTCAGAGTGGGAAAGAATTAAGAGTTTTTGAAAACCGAGATTTTACAACTTACTTTTTAATTAAAGAAAAAGGTAAAAAACAGTTCTTAGATAATTGCTTTGTAAAGAAAGATAATATGTTACCCCTCAAACATAATAATAATTAACTGCTTAGCAACTGGGTGGAATTAGATTTTATCATCTCCTACCCTATCCCTGTTCCTATAAAAACTTTCCTACTAACTTTTTGGCTAGACATATAGGTAGTTTGTCTTTCAGTGAGGGGGACAGCAAACAAACCTCTCTTCATCCCTCACTCAGAATCTCCCTTCCTACATAATGTGAGAGAAGGAAAGCAAAACATAGTGAGCTGAAACTTTATTAACTGTTCACTCACACCATTGTGAGGGAGAAAAATTCTCTTTATTGTCTAAAAGCCTTTGCTATTACCTTTCACTATGTAAATTGGTGTTATTTTAACTAAGAATGTTTATCTCCACAAAACCAGAACACTGACGCTTTAGAAGTTTTTTCCTGTTTTTTCAATAGTTTTCCAGTGGCTTTATTTGATTTGTTAAAGATAAAAGTTGTTAGAAGTTGTTAAAGTTATTAGATTCTCAAATACATCCACATACATACAATTATTGTAACAATGTTATTCAAATAAAGAGTTTAGAATCTTAAATATCCCCATATTTTTTAATTAATACATTCAAACCTTCTCAAAATATTTTGCTATCACAGAACAGTGTGCATAATGTCAACAAAAGTGCAAAATAACTGCTTGTAAATCACAGCTGCCTGAGAGACTGAATTAAAACTGTTTATAGTTGCTATAAACTATTAAGTTGCTATAAATTATTAAGAAATAGTTCCAGAAAAAGTTCAGCAGACCCAACAATGGAAAAAATCTCCGATAGAAAAGACTACACAACGAAAGATGATGCCTTTACCCAATTACACAAAAATCACCCTCAAATAAAAGGTCTTACATATCAACAAAACCTGGGTAATTTAAGTTTGCTTGGAATATTGCACGAACCAATAAAGTTATGAAGAATTCAATAAAGGCCTTATCACAAAAAGTCCCTGGTTTTCATAAATGGTTAAGATAAGATTGGTTATGATAAGAAATGTTTAAAAATTGTTCTGTTTTACAACTTGTGAATTATATAAGGAAAGGGGAATTGTGGCGAGAAAAAAATGTAGCAAAGGATTTTGGGACTTGTAGTTTTCCGGGCTCTCACACATGCTCTATGAAATACTTTAATGTCATTGGTTGAGAGATCATGTGACACGTTTTAAGCACTGTATTTAAACTGGTGTTCTTTGCAATAAAGGCTAATTCAGAGTGCATCCACGTGTAGCTTTGCGTTTGTGCAACAACAAGCACCTCAAAGGGCTTCTACAGGTATATTAACCAGAAAAGGAAGGTCAAAGAAGGAGTACTACCCCCTGTTAAACAAGGCTGGAAAACGAGATGAGAAGGCTGAGGTACTCAACAACTTTTTGCCTCAGACTTCAATGGCAGCCTCTCTTTCCACATCTCTCAAGTAGACGGAAGCAGGATGGGGACCAGGGGAGCCAAGTCTCTCCCACTGTAAGTAAAGATCAGGTTCATGACCACTTGAGGAACCTGAATGTACATAAGTCTATGGGACCTGTTGAGATGCATCCCAGAGTCCTGAAGAAATTGGCTAAGCCATGATATTTGAAAAGTGATAGCAATCAGGTGAAGTTCCAGGTGACTGGTAAATGGGAGATGTTGTACTCATCTTTAAAAAGGGTAGAAAGGAGGACCCTGGAAACTACTGACCTGTCAGCTGTGCCTGGCAAGATCATGGAACAGATCCTTCTGAAAGCTGTGCTATGGCACATGGAGGACAGGGAGCTGATTCAAGACAGCCAGCATGACTTCACCAAGGGCAAGTTCTGGCTGAACAACCTAGTGGCCTTCTATGATGGAGTAACTACATTAGCAGACAAGGGAAGGGCTATGGATGTCTTGGACTTCTGTAAAGCCTTTGACATGCTCCCCCACAACATTCTTCTCTCTAAATTGGAGAGAGGTGTATTTGATGGTTCGACAGTTAGATGGATAAGAAAGTGGTTGGACATTTGCATCCAGAGGGTAGTGGTCAAGAATTGAGTCCCAACAGACACCAGTGACAAGTGATGTCCCTAAGGGGCCCATACTGGGACCAGTGTTATTTAATACTTTCATTAATGACATAGATGAAGGGATCAAGTGTACTCTCAGCAAATTTGCAAATGACAACAAAATGAGTGGTTCTGTTGACATATCTGAAGGATGGAATGCCATCCATAGAGACCTGGACAAGCTTGAGAAGTGGGCAAAAAAGGAATATCGTGAGGTTTAGTAAGACCAAGTGCAAGGTGCTGCACCTGGATCTGGGCAGCTTTTGGTATGAATACAGGCTGGGGTTGAACAGCTCAAGAGCAGCTCTGCCAAGAAGGACTTGGGGATGCTGGTGGGTGAGAGTCTGGACATGATCTGTCAATGTGTGCTTGCAGCCCAGAAAGCCAATTGTATCCTGGGCTGAATCAGAAGCAGCATGGCCAGCATGTTGAGGGAGGTGATTCTACACCTCTGCTCCAGTGAGATCCCACTTCAGTTCTGCATCCCCAGCACAGGAAAGACATTGACCTGTTGAGTGGGTCCAGAGGAGGGCCACCAACTATAGAAGGATGGAGCACCTCTCCTACAAGGAAAGGCTGAAAGAGTTGGAGTTGTTCCGCTTGGAGGAAAGAAGGCTTCAGGGTGACCTAATTGTGACCTTCCAGTACCTGAAGGAAGATGAGGATGAAAGAAGAGGGAGAGAGCCATAGGAGAAGTCAGCTACAGAAAGCAGGTGGGGGTTTTTTAATGTTTTCTTTAGCAGTGTGCTGGTGTCTAGTCTCAGGTAGATTGGGTTACATCTAGGATGAAAACTTTGAAAAAGAAAGGGAATATTGAAATATTTTTCTTGGGCAAGTGAAGCTTGGAGAAAAAAAGAAAAGCATTTCTGGGTAGATCCTAATCCTTGTCTAACAGTTTCTAAAGTACTTTGTTTCTCAGAATGTGCTAGTACATGTTTTGGTTTTTTTCTTCTTTTGACGCAGGAGTGACTCATAATCTCTAAGAAGAGATGATGTTTGTGTTCACAGTATTAGTGTGTACCCTGCATACAAATAAACACGATAAAATAAGCCTTCTATTCTTCTTCTGAATAGACAAGGTGTAAGCAGGAAAGCACAAAGAGAAAGATATATGCATTATTAATGACTTTTCCAGAATAGCTTGATTGTTTTTACTGTTATAGCCTAAGTACAATAATATAGTCAAACGTGTTGACTATTTCGATAATATTAAGAAAATCAAAAATATGATAAGATTATACTAAACATATTTTAAAGGGACTAGGTATAAGACTTTCTAGCATCTAAATGAGATTGTGGAAAGAATGAAGCAGATTTTTTAAGTACCAGCAGCACCTAGCAGGAGGGTTATATGTCTCAAAAATGGTTTATCTGTTGCCTTCTAAAAGCCTAGCTGCCAACAACCGGAAAACTAAGCAGTACTATGGGCAGCAGGATGGTACTTATAACAAGCAGCACTCTCAATTCTCAAGGATGAGCCCGGAGGTTGGAAACCAATGAATTTTACCGTGAGGGAAATACAAATCTAGCTTTGAACTAAAATGGTAGTGGGTTTATTCTATCACCAATATTGCCATGTTGGCTGTTAAAGAATGCATCTAGTGCATGTAGCTTGGTGTGCAGCTGCAGGTTGAGCTCTGGGTAGCAGGAGCCTGAGGCAAGAGGCCATGAACTGGTGCTGACCATTTGTACAACAAAGGGCATGGGGACTTGTGGCACCAACCAGGGGACTAGACACTCAGAGGCACAGCAGGAGCTGATGACCCCCGACTGTCATGCACATAGACTGTGAGGGGGTCCTTTGTTCAGGGTTACTCCTTGGATGCACCAACTTTTATTCTGTTGTTGCACCATGATTAAAATTACTTTAAGGATCCAGACATATAAGACTCTGCAATGGGAAACCTGGGATTGAAGCTGAAGAGAAATGTTGTCTGACTGTGTGAGTGTTCTGTGTGTAGGGATCTTGAATCCAAGGGCAATTTTTTTTATCTTGTGTTGTGGGCACAGAATCATAGAATGGTTTGGGTTAGAAGGGACCTTTAAAGGTCATGCAGTCCAACCCCCTGCAATGAGCAGGAACATCTTCAAATAGATCAGGTTACTCAGAGCCCAGTCCAACCTGACTCTTAACACTTCCAGGGATGGGGCATCTAACATATTTCTGGGCAATGTGTTCCATTGAGGGTGTTTCACCACCCTCACAATGAAAAATCCCTTACTAATATCTTGTCTGAATTTACCTTCTTTAGTTCCAAACTATTACCCTCTTTCCTATCACAAATGGCTTTGCTAAACAGTGAGTCCCAATCCTTCTTCTCAGCCCCCTTAAAATATTGAAAGACGGTAATAAGGCCTCCTTCGAGCCTTTTGTTCTCCAGGCTGAACAATCCCAGAACTCTCAGACTTTCTTCACAGGAGAGATGCTTCTTCCCTCTACCCATCTTTATGGCCTCCTCTGGACCTGCCCCAACAAGTCCATATCCTTCCTGTGCTAGGGACACCCCAGAACTGGATGCAGCAGTCCAGATGGGGTTTCATGAGAGCAGAGTAGAGATGATGAATCACCTCCCCCAGCCTGCTGGCCATGCAGCTTTTGATGAAGCCTAAGATACAGCTGAATTTCTGTGCTGCAAGTGCACATTGCCAGGTCATGTCCACTTTTTTGTCCACCAGTATTCCCTAAGTCCTTTTCTGCAGGGCTGCTCCCAATCCCTTCATCCTCCAGCCTGTATTGAAACTTGACCCAGACACAGCACCTTGCACTTGGCCTTGTTTCACCTATTTTGGTTCACATGGGCCTGCTTCTCAAGCTTTCCCATGATAGGAACACCTGTGACTTTGTTTAGGAAAGCTTTCATTCAGCTGGGGAGTCTTGATTTGCTCAGTGCTTCAGAAGACATCTCTGTGTTACAGACCTTGATTCACTGCCTTTGCACCAACTCATCTTTTCAGGGAAGAAACAGCATTACGTTGAGGTTTCTGTTTTAACTCAAGTGCTCTGATTCCAACCTCTTGCCATGTTCAGAGCTTCTTCACACTATTGCTTCAGATTTGATGAGAATACCCAAGGGTGCAACTTTCCCAAAAAATATTTTTTTTTCTTTTATTCAGAGTTTGGCAGTTGTAGAAATTTTGCTATATAGTGTTATTATTTAAATGTCTTCATTTTTTCTTAAAATGGCAATACCATGCATTCAAAAATAATAAAAGAAAACAAAGGTATGTTATGGTCCTGAACAGAATTTAAGTGAACTGACTTAAGGACCAGACCTCATTTGTAGCCTGCTCACTAGAAGCTGCCAAGAGAAGATTGTCTTCCAGTCTGAGACTTACGTGTGGAAGAGCAAGAATCAGAATGGGAACGGTTCCAGGAGTGGAAGAAGATATACAGCAATTGAAAAGACTTTATTATATGGACTTTACAGTTATTATGTGTTTACAAATATGTGCATTGTATGATTCCCCCTATGGTTGTAATGCCCGGGCTTGCCCAGGCATGCCTCGTGGTGCCTGATCCCTGCTTCCCTGCTTCTCCCTCTGATTGAATGAAGAAGCTGCAGAGAGGAGAGAGCTACCATTCGTCCTTTCCTTCCCCAGTTCCTCCCTCTTCGCCTGAGTCCCTGGTTATGTGTCATGCTCCACCCCATTTTCTGGTGCATTCCACACCAGAGCTTATATAAGCCTTGCACACTTCATTAAACCAGCGCTGCACCTCAAACTTCGTTTGAACCCCTTTGCACAGTGCTGCGATCCTTCACCCCTCCCCCATGGATTGTGGCACTTACGTCCTTTTTTCTTATCAGATAGGCTTCAACAGTTCTTTTTCCTGCTCACCAGCAGGCATCATTAAAAAGACCTCCCTCTTGGTCTGAGTTGCTAGCATGAAAAACACCTGATACAATGCATACAGCCCTTTACCTGAAAATCAGAGCTGAATATAAAAGAGGTATCAGGTATCTGATATCTCCTAAAAAATTACTTTGCTCCCCATGAAACCTAATCTAGCCCCTAGGGTTTTCATCTTAAAGCAGCCCAAAATTATATGAAGTATACTTCATACTTTATCCAGGTATGGTTGACTTAGACTAAGAAATCCTTATATAAAATCATGCTTCCTATAGTGACTAATAAATTAAGATTTTAAGACATGAATAAATTGAAAATCTTTCCCTGACTTCTGTGATACAAAGTTTCTTTGAAGAATTGTCTCTTATTGTAAGTAACCTGCTACTCTCCAAATCAAGCTTTTTATTCTACCAAATTATGTTATATACCATGTACAATAGTTCATTCATAACTAGAATGTCAAATATCACTGTTATTATGGCAGTCTTACATCGTGATGTATGTGGTACCTTCACAAATGAAGAAAGCAGCACATAACCTGCAGTTAAATGTTTTGTCAGCAAGCATTAAACGATTTAAACTTTTTGATCACAACCTGGGAGAGGACCCACCACATGCAGCCTTCAAGTGTCCTCACTACCTGGAAATCTTATTCAGAACTGCTCCAAACTCTCTCTTTTGCAGAGCTTAGCAGTCCTGAGGTGGACAACCATATCTGCCATTCAGGTAGGGTATGATGCCACATGGTGCAGGGGGATGCAGAAGTAAATATTTTGGAGAGTTGTAGGAGAATGCTACAGAGGTTACCAGGTGAAAGAGGCAGAGATAAGAGAGGAGCACCTGAATCACAAGTCACTTGTTGAAAGTGGCAAACACCTTAAGCAGCAGTTAGCAGGAGAGCACAAGGAGGAGAGGTTTTAAAGCTGCAAGCAGATCAGAAGAAACGTAAGCAAGGGAGGACAATGTCTAACGAAAGAGTGATACTTTAAAGTAACAGTCTTTTAACACTCCGTTGTGCAGGGTTTTGTTGTCACCATATAAAATGCGTGCTCCAAATAGGATTTTACAGCTTGTGAACATTCAGGGTTCCCATGAACAGGAATTTACACTCCCACATTGTTACAGAGAAGTGCTTGACATTTATTTTTGCTCTCAGCACTTCCTCACAAAAATGACAGTCCTCAGTCTGTCCTCACTGAGGACTGCTTTGACAGGCACAAGAGTGAAATGGAAGTTTGCAGGTTTCTAATGGATACTTTGCCAAGACTGGGTATGTGCAGATACCATCAAGAACCCAGTGACAGAAGGGGGGGCCCTTCCTACTCGACAATGCCAGGCTCTCACAGAGCTGTTTGAATACAATAAACAAATCGGGATTAATCTAGAAACTTAAGTTTCACTATGATGCTAAAATTTTGTTACCTAGTTCAGACTTCTACATGCATAATAACTTAGGTCCCAGATCAAGAGATATCAAAGAGTTGTGTCCATAAGGCCCCTCCCCCTGTCTGGAACAAAAATCTTTGCTTGGGAAAAGCAGTCTACCTGAATGGTCTTAATTAGGTAGATAATGAAGGCTCCATTATTTGCTCATAACACAAGTTGCAGTGTACTTTAGTAAGGCATTATGTTTCATTAAGCAGAATTAGTAAGTGCCTTACTTAAACTTGTATTACTTAATTAAAGAAATAGGTAGATCATCAGGGAAGGATTTGCTAGAAGGTTCTGAAGTCTAATCTATTTCAAAATATAGGGCAGTTCTCACAGGGGGCTAACTGGAAAATTAAAGAGTAGAATACATGTGCTGCTGTAATGCTTTCAATGCTTCAATTCTCCCCCATGCCCCTTTTTTAGGAATTGCATCACTTGATAACTTCTCCTCAAGCCCTTCAATGGCAACAGACCTCTTAAGAGAACTGTCACCTTTCCTGTACCTCGGCTTCCTCCCAACTCCTGTTTCTAACATCCCTCAGCACCCTGATCTTGCCAAATACGAGCCTTTCACAGCCAATCAGCTTATAAAAGAAAAAATTTTCTTTCACAATCATACAGGTGCTGATCATCAATGGTATCTCTATTGTTAGTCCTTTTCTAATGGTGGGAACTGGCTGTTTTGCCACTCCCTGCCCTTCCTTCTAAAACACCCAGAACGCAAACCCCAAATCTCCTTTCTGATATACTCTCATGCTATACACTTAGCAGGCTGATCTGCAGCTCTTATGAAGAAAGTTTTTTCTTTTCTCCTTAGAGAACTTTGTTTAAATATTTATGTGTGAGCTTTATTTGAAAGGACAAGCTCTCTTCTGAGCCCAGAAGAATTGGTGGCTTTGCTGATACAAGATGAACTCCTGATGCAGGACTCTGTGGCTTGCAATGGCTTAGTTGTTTATTCACAAGCAGCTTCCAAATTTTAGATTACTTTGAAGTTATTGACAACTATGAAACACAATTAGAGTGTATGAAATATTCAGATCTTTTATTTCCATTGGGATTTTTTTTTAACTAAACCCAGCAATGACCCAGATTCCTCATCGGATTTGGATTTGCTTTTGTTGCCTGGGAGCTGGAATAAAAATTGCAGCTGTCTGGTGCAAATCATGAGCCCTTTGCTGTGATTCTAGATGTCTAAAAAAATTCTCACACCTTGCAGGAGCACTTTTGCAAATAGTGGGCAGTATAAGTATGCCAGTTCCATTCTTTGGTTTTCCTCGGCATATGGAGAAGAGCCAGTGATATTAAAATGCACTTCCATTTATTCACCCTGAATATTCCCCAGACTTTCCTACATTTACATCTGCAGGTGGTACATGTTTGTTGTGCTGCTGAAAGACATAAATGAGATTTTTTTCTCCTCTTCTTATGGAAATGTACAAAGAAATATTGGACAAAGGGGTGTTACTTACTTTTGCTAGATAGAAATTTCAATAGAGCATTTGAAGACTGTCCCAACTGTTTTGGTTTTTTTCTCAGTTTTTAATAAGGTTATGAAGAGACTCTGATTTAAAATTACGACAAGGGCAGATCTCTCATATTCTTTATCAAACTGTGATATAAAATTTGAGCTCCATCTTGGATCATATACTTCAGCTGTGTGGCTCCAATTATTCTTTTTTTGTGTGCCCTCCTTCGGGGTAAGGGAGAAATGGAGTGAGTTTGTTTGAGCTTCAGAAACCTTGACAGTGACAAAAAGCCACTTTAATAAGCAGAGTTTTTCAAGCTTTAATATCTTAGGCAAACTGCACATAGGAAAACATTTCAGAAGATTATAATGCTAAAGAATAAAGCAACAGAGTAAAATGGGGGTAGGAGGGACATAAAGAAAAGAAAAAAAAAGAAGTATCTGACTACCAAAAGCAAGTATGAATTTATATCCTTTCCCCCTCGTATCCTAATATAATACCAATTAAATAAACATCCACCATAGTTTTATTTTCTGGTTTCAGAAAATGTATGTGTAGTATGAAAATCACAAAAAAGGGCATTTTAGCCTGAAGACCAGGGACTGAAAGAATGATCCATTACATATCTTTCACGGAACCCTTCACTGCATGACAAGAGCAATCCTGATTGAACTCTGTGCTTTAGCAATTCTTCCCTTCCAGTCTCAACTGGTGACTCACCCTTCTGAGAAATACAGACATCTTTTTCCATGGTCTTTTTCCAGGTATGAAGTGCTGGGTGAAATGGAGGGTAAAGGAGTCAAGTAGTGACATTTTTAGTGTGAATGTATTCACACTATCCATCTGCCCATTTCAAACTTGTGCTTTATGGAAGAGGTGTAGTTGGTAACATTGAACTAGAATTTGTTGCAATTAGGAAGAGGATCAATAACACCAAGGCTATTCTTTGCAGGTCGCTGTCCATCCTGTTCACAGACAGATATCGCTAATGATTAGCCTTCATATTACAGCTTTCCTTGTGGTCAAAATTTTGCTGCACTATAAGCCTGTCATTCCCAATCCCATTTCTGAATACAGAGGATTTTTAATTTTTCTCTTTTTCATATATTCAAAGACTGTTGTATTGTTTCTCAGTCTTCTTGGTTAAATGAACCCAATTTTTTTCCCTTCCTCACAAAATTTCTATACCTCTGCCTGTATTTCCTGTCTAGACTTCCCTGAATTCTTCCCCATTTGCCCAGAAGCAGGATCATCATGTCAGGACTGCAACCAAAGCAGTCCTGAAAATGTAGTATGCAATGGGAAGACTACGTGATATGTCACCCCAACTGTGCTCTAGATTTCATGTTTGAGCTGATCCTTCTTCCTTCCTTTGAGCTCAGTGACTCAAAATATCACTTTGTTTTTTGGTGGTAATCACTTGGTACTCTTTATGCTCTGGATACTCTTCAGCAGCATGCAGCATAGTCAGTTCCACAATAAAGAGCCCATGCTCTTTATTGCTTCTATTTCCAAGTGTGGAAATTACTGCTTTCTGTTTGCTCATTTAATCTTATTTTTTCAGTTGACTCAATCCTATTTGGTTTGAGATGTAGAGCAGAGGGAGGGGGAAAACCTTAAACAGTTTTCATAGCTGATATTTTCAACAGTTTAATTGGGGAAAAAAATCCTCTTTCATAACTTTGTTTTTCACATTAGGGCAATACGTGGTAAATGCTAGAGAATTTATCACATGGGGAAAACTTTGGTAATACCAAGGAAAAGGCAGGAAAAGGCACACACACTATTAGCTATATCTGTGATGATGTTCCACACACAAACATGGAGATCACATCTCCAATTTAGATAGGATCTTTATACTTCAAAAATCCCATCTCACCAGTGAAAGCACATGGCCTTCTGTATATAGTCGTTTATGAAGAGTCCCAATCCTATGCCTTTCCCAAGATTTGCCTGGGCACTGCCCTAAGGCTGCAGACTGGCTGTGCTGGGGAACATGCAAATACTTACGCACTTAGGATGGTCAGACCCCATTCTTATGTTCAAGACCATGCCCTAACCTAGTTAGGTCTGTTGCAAATATGTAGCTGCAGATTCCTTTGGTGTTTGCTACCTTACTTGCTGTTGCAGTGCTGACTTATCATTCAACCTCCCTAATATGACTAAGGAGCTGAACAGCTCTGAATCCTAGTTTTGGAAGGATAATATTCATCCACAGTGCAAACTCTTTTAGATAAAGATATGGTTAAATCTGGTTTATAGAGTCAGCTTACTACCCTGAGCTAGCTGGGACTGAAACTGACGGTGACCTACAATGTGATAGCACCGGATAGATATCTGCTTTGTTCTTAAATAAATTTAAAGGTTCAACGTCAATTCCCCTGGCACCAGGCTATTATAGGACATGCTTTTCCTTGCATTTGCAGGTGATGAAAATAGCCCAGAGTGACTTGCTGTAACAGTGCTCTTAGAAACCTTTAGCCATTTAAAATCCCAGAAATAGGTATAGGGTTATTATATCCCCTATCCTTTGCCAATTACTGTCACTCCCGCTAAGAGCCGTGATAGTCATTTAGGTTCAGTAAAGGACACTGTTAATTCACCAGGCATGCAGGAAAAAAGTCCAAAAAAAAAGTACTCTGAAATTACAAAAATGTCATGACAGACAGAGCTACCAGATTGGAAAACCAGAATTTATTTAAATACATATATACACATAAATCCTTCACGTCATTTTGCTTGTGTTTTTTGGAAAGTAGTTGTATTCATGAATAAGACAATTGTATTGATATCTTCAGGGTTTCACATGGCCACCATAGTACCTTATTCATCTGCAAAGCATATGCTGGTTTTTATCAACAGTTACTGCATTCAACAGGATTCTTGCTCTCCTTAAGAGTAGTCCTGAACAGGACTGACCAAAAAATTTGATCAGAAACAAGAAATAATGGTTAAAATTAGCTTAACCTTTTAACCAAAAAACCTTTTGCATCTGGGAGAACATTTGAAACAAAGTTATCCTGAAAGAATCTAGTGGCTCAGAGCTGGTGGTTGTTTTCTTGTTGGGTATTGTTTCTTCATACGGTTTTTGGGTACCTTGTCCAAATTCTGTCCAAGAGCAGCTGATAAGTAAGATCATCATGTGTGAGAGTTTGCATTTATATTCCTTCTACTAATGTCAATAATAATGACAAGAGATGAGCTCTAATTCTACACTTTGACCTACAAGACATTTACATCAGACTTTTTGACTTTTGTATTTTGGGATGATGGATCCTATGGGTTGTCTTAAAGTGAAGTGAATGCCATTCTCCCATCATATAATGATGTGTACCATCCAGTAATAGCAGTTCACCTCCTGAAGCCTTCCTCAGATAGATATGCTCATGGTTAACCTGCTTTTTGTCCCCTGTGTTTTCAATTTTTCCTAATTGTCTTCCCTCCCTGCTACTGGTCTCATATATCAGCATTTTCTTAGTGTTTTTTAGCCCGAAGAATGTAATTTAGTGTCTTCTGTCCTAAAAATACAGAAAATTTTGCCTAGTGATGTTTCATTTAGCCCTAACTAACCTTTGCTTGACCTGTTGGTTTTCAGTTAATTTGGAAAGTCAACAGGTGTTGATGCTTGTTTTCCAGCACTTGGAATTCTTTGTATCTTGTTATCACTTTAAATGCTTAATTGTTCTTTCTGTTAATCTTGCTTTATCTCCAGTTTGAGCTTTGATGACTTCTGCTTCAAAATTCTTATGTCTTGCCTTTCTCTGCTATACTGAAATAATGTGCTACCATCAGCTGTCAGCAACATCTGCAGGGCGCAATGAAAACATTCTTACCCCCTTTCTCCCAAGCTAAATCAATTAGGAATCTGTCAACTGTTAAAGATAAACAAACAAACAAAACAAAACAAACAAACAAAAAACCCCACCCAGAACAAAAAATCACCAACTAAAAAAAAAATGACCCACAACCCACCACATTTTTTTGACATTTCTAAAAAGAAAGGTCTTCTAACTCCAGTGCAGTTCAGAGATATTAAGGATACAGGAAGGATGTATAAGGGAGACCCATATGTATAAAGTACTTTGGTGACCTTAAATGGCATGACTTAGTCTCTGACCTTCCATATTACTGTCACATGTGGAATAGCATCAGCATCCTGTGCTACAGTACCCTTGTGCCAAAGGCTTCTTTGTTAAGACTGTATAAAAGACAGTAGACAAAGTGTCACCTTAAAAAGCCTGATGTTTTAATACTTTGAAAGCCTGAGTTATGAGTTATTTTTAATATAATGAGAGCATCTGCCACTAGAGGCCCTTCTTGTCTAGGAGACTGGCTGAGCCAAGGTACTATATACTATCCTTCTGATTTGATTTAGCACACCCAAAGGGGAAATATCAAAATGATAAACGACCCAGCTGAGATGCAGCATTCAGAGTGTCAGTGTTAGGTACCTCTGAGAGGATTTGATCTCTTCTCAGCTGTTGTGTTACTCCAAAACCACAATTGATATTGAAGTCCCTTTACTCAGGCACATCTTTTCATTTCCATCTCTTCATCTTATTTTCTCAGTTGCTTAAATTGAAGTGTAATTGCTGATCTTTTATACTGTTTCTAGTGTTAGTCCTCAAGGCACCTTATCTTGAAAGTAGTAGGGGACCCTGGGACCCAGGTGGGAGAAGCAGCATCAGGGCCCATGCCACACTGCTGTATGTATATCCTTCCCCATCAAAAAAAGACAAAGTAAATTAGGTTGGATCTGACACAAAATGGGGTCTGACACCTGCAAATATTTGTTGTGAATGCTTAGATGGAAGCGTAAGAGTCATTTCATGGCTCTTTCTGATGTACTCTTGGGAAAGGGAATTCATTGTAAATTAAAATTCCTCATGTTACTACTGTCTCAGAGCTTCAATGGGAATTGAGGTGTTTTTTCGTGCTGGATGCTTTTCAAATAATAACCTGTTTTGTTGGCATGTGATGCTGGTCCAATTTTAGCTCTGGAGGGCAGGGCTTGGGATGTACAGATATATTGAAAAAAGTGTTTGCCAGAAGAAAAATGATTCTTTGCCTTGTAAAAGGACTAATACATTCTCCAGATCTACTTCCTGAAGGCAAGTAGTGATGCTTGGTCCACTGCGTCTTTCACAACAACACACAAGTGACGAAGGAAAACCTAGTGTGTCTCAGCTGCCATCTGTTAGGTTTTTTACTGTGTTTACCTCTATGGCAATTAATTATCATTGCTGTGGTCTTTAGTGTTGTTACAGTATTCACGCAAAAAATTAAAATAGGATCCCAGTTGGAGAATAAATGACTTTTCAAGATTGTACTTAAGTGAAAAAGAAGTTCTTTCAAATGACTCCCACCTTGCTCAGGATCAAAATAACCCTTTAAAATAGCCCAGCAAAACTTTGAAAAACTGGTAGACCAGAAGAGTTGTCAAGCTAGTCAGACCAACAATAAGAATCAGAAGATCTACGTGTTATTGGGAGTGTTATAACATCATGCTAACATCACCACAAAAGAAAGTAGATCTGTGTGAAAGAAGGACACCAAACTTCAGAAGGACTAGAAAAACATTACTCAGTAACATTCTAAAAAGTTGTAAGGAGTCAACAATCCTGTTAAGGGTGGACAGACTGTGTGCTGTAAACAGTGTGATTACTATGAAGGGCCTGGTAGAGATTACCAGCTTTAGAGCTTTTTTATCACAAGCCATTCTGTGATGAATATGTGCCCATCTTTGTGTTGTTCATTAGTCTATATTCCTGACTTATACTTTTCAAAACAGTGTATTTTAAAAAGAACCTTTTCTTGTACTTGGCTATGAATGTGACACCAGCTGCTGAATGATTAGCTAAGAAGATAAAATGTTTACTACTTTTGCAGGACAGAGTGGTAGGAAGAAAACAAAAGCCACAGAATGGACTTTGACTTGCCTGGAAATACTCACTGACTGAATAGAAAGCAGATTGCAAGTGATGACATGTAAATGTGGGGGGACAAAGAAAAAAAAAAAGCTGAGAAGAGGCTTGTACTACTTTAAACTTCCTAAACTTACAAGTAAAAATCATGGTGGAGGATATCTATCAGCATTTTGATTTTACTGCAATATACATGTATTCAGTGCAGATCTACCCTATTCTTTCTTGTCCCTTTCCTTTATTATCCTTCTCTTTACATTTTTCTCCCAGATTAGTATGGCAGGGCATAAACAGAAGGAGCGCATGAAAGGGTTGAAGGAGTACCAGCACTACTGCTTCAGCCTTGCCAGACAAAGCCCATGGGTACTAAGTGTAGGTGCTGTGGCACATCAGCTTTAATGACCACACATGGCAGGACCTGCATGTGAAATATATCACGAGCTAAGAAATGTCTGAAGGGGAGTCAGCAGACCCCCAGAAAGGTACTGAGGTTTGTATTGCAATGAAGGCAGGGGCAGCTCTGGTGTTTATTCTTTGTTTTATTTAGCTGTGACCTTCTGAGAGACATTTTCCTGGAATGTGAGCTGATGAAAATTCAGGCCCCTAGGAGATGGAGTGGACTTCATTTCTTTCTGTGTTGTGATAAAATCTACCTGTGTCTTCTCTCTGCCGTGATTTTTCCATTGCAGGCAGACATGGTGCTGTGAAAGAAAGCCTGAGATAATTTTATTCAGTCCTTTCCATCTATGTCTTTATGTCCAACCTATGAATGAGCACAAGTTAAGGGAGTTTGAGGTCTTGGGCAAATCTCCTCGTTCCTTTGGACTCTGCGTTTTCAACACAAGTTGAGGTGAGGCACGTTGATGTTGGGGAGAAGAACTGGGAACACTACAGATCTTGCTCTGACAGGATGTCCTAGAACAGAGATGACAGTATCTCGTATAACATTTGCAGAAAACATAGTCATCATCATGAGCAAGTGGAAAAGACCAAGCTTCACTCTCTGGAAATATGAATCTGTTTGGAGATCCAGTGTTTTTGTCAATTTTATTCTTCCAGATCTGTTTGTACAAATATATATGTTTAGGAATTTTTACAATATCAAACTGCATAGAATGAATACCAGAAAACATTATTAATAATACATGTCATATACCCCAAAGTTATAAAATTGAGGCTGTCTATACAATATAATTCAATTTCTTCACGTGGCTGTATTTTTGATAATCTTCTCCATTTCAGATTGCGTGTGTTTTTTCTACTCTCTTTGCATACGATAGGCATAGGCAGCACTCAGTTATTTTGAGCTTACATTTAGTAATTATTTCCCACATATCAGAGTCTGCCATGAGGATAATGTTAAGAATTTTCTCCTTGGTTTTCAGTAGTTCTTGTCAAATACATAAACCGAAAAAAAAAAAAGCTGAGTTTACTCATTCCCATTTTATAGCTAGTAGCAGAAAGTTTTGGACAAGACAATACTCACTTTTTTTTTTTTTTTTTTTTTGTATGCCCAACCTCAGATCTCTTAGATGTAACCTAGAGAGAAGTAGCACCATTCAGTTCTTGTGACCTAGGCAGTTTCCTCTTGGGTCAGCTCTACTGCTAAGCAGATCCTATATTCATGAACTTAACAGATAGCCCTATTAGTAGATGACATTCAGTTTTGACAAAAATCACAGTGTTATTGGAGGACACTGGATTTTTAATCACATTTCAACAGGAAAGTGTAAAATAATTTTGAGATATTTTCTGCCCACAGAAATGGAAAATTTTAGCAGAATTTCACAAAAATTAGAAGCTGATGACAACTGTCCAAAAATGGTGGGTGTCTGGCAAGTGCTGGAGTAAGCTGTCAGTCCCATCTCCTGCAAATGCAGGACTTGCTGTGAAGCAAAATGAAGATAGCTTCTTCCCTCCTCTCATTTTTTTTGTCATTATAAGAAAAAAAAAAAGAATAGAAAACGGGAAAAAAATCAAGAGTCTGATCATAAAAATTCATTACACTTTTATTAAATGTTGCCAAAACCTTTATGAGTAACTCACACTTTGGACTCGTTGCCTTTTGTCAAATCTGTGACTGTTAGGAAGGAAAGAATAGAAAGGGTTTTACTTACAAGCTCCCAGTCTTCATCTCTTGAAATTGCTATAGCTGCTAGAACTGAACTTTGGAAACTCATGTCAGGCTCTTCAACTTTTGCTGATGTCTTATCTTAAAGGCATTTCTTTTAAAAGCAATTTTCTTTACTTTATTGTACTTTCCCCCAGGGCTCAAATGTACATAAGTTAACAATTACTGAGGATGGTTTAATACGCAGCTGTGTTCCTGCGTTCAGTAACAACAACATTACACCTAGTCTTTGTTGATAAAGCTATATCTTTTAAGCAACATATTTAATCCCGTTGCCAGGATGCAAGCTGGAAAACAAAACCAGCCATTGCTTTGAAAAATTGTATGAAATGAATTAGGTTTAAATTCTTTTAGATAAAAAGAAAAAAGAATCTTTTTAGCCTATCTTTTAGTTGTCTTAGTCTTCTGGCTTGCTAAAATTATATATTCTGGAGTGTTCTTTGTTTTGTTTTGTGAGCAAATTCCTAATTAATAATTCTTCATTAATGTAAGGAAAAAAACCCAGGATTATCCACATGGAATACAGCTGCTCACCTTTACCTTTCAAATTTTTTATGTCTGAGACCATCTCAGGATTGTTTAGTGGATAGACAGACTGCCTAACAGGGAGTTAAAGTCTGCTGATAATTAAGCTTTTGAATAACTGAAAAAGAATAAAGATAGTATGGGCTAGGCAAGATTGGCATTTTTTAACTTATTAGATTAATTTTGCTGAGGAAATTAGGATGCAAAAAAAAGCTTAATAAAAGGCATATTTACCTCCCCTGAAGGACAGACACAAAAGACAGTAGGAAGATTAGATCTGTAAATTAACAGAACTAAAAATATTAAATCATATCAGTGTATGAAGAATGGACATAGGAAGAACGTATGAATGTGGTCAACACTGGAAAATGAAAGAAGTGATTGCAGTCAGTGCAGCCTGGACTGACACCTCAGAAAAAGACAGTGTTAAAAGAAAGGAAATTGTCTGCATGTCTGTAAAGAAAGGGTAGTGACGGGAGGGAGAGCTGCCTGGATGAGGGTGTCTGTGCATATGTTGGCATGAAAAGCATTCTTCTCCTCCGAGAGACTGTTATGCCAAGCCAAATTTCAGTTGTTTCGTGATTAATCCAGAAGATGGAGTAATATTTTAGCAAGTATTGTACTGGCAAAGTTCCTTGTGCACACTTAACTTCCAGTAAGAAATTAATAAACCCAGAAATTATTTGCTAATAGATTTGTGAAAATTTATCTCCTAACTAAGGATTCAGCAGAACAATGATTACTGACAAAGGAGAAATGAGACACCAGACCACCTGCAAGAGGAGAAATAGCAAATAGCTACTTAGGTATCAGATTGTTGCAAAACTAGACAGTTAAAAATAAATTAAGAAATGCAGAAACACACCAGTATAGTCTTGGCTGATATGTTACCATATTTTCCCACTTTAGAATTTCATGCCACTGATTTTTTTACACATAAAATTTCTGTGTTGAGATTCTTTCTTGCTTCCATTTAGCTACAGCAACAGAGGCACTGGAAAGGAGAACTCAGAAACACTGACAAATTGGTCTCAGGGCATAAAACGCATACAAAGCCAAGAACTCTTAGCTCTTAAAATTGCATGGGATCTGAATTTGATGATCTGATGAAAAAATATTATGATGTGAAACATCTATGAATAAGACCTTCAGGTGAAATGTTAACGTGTCAAAGAGATCAAAGATACAAGTGGCACGGATGTCCACCCCATCTGATTTTCACCTGACTGCATAGTGTGGGATGGAGGAAGAGACCCTGCTTAGGGCTTTCCATCACCAAACTTGGGAAAAAGTGTAGCAAAGTTAAAAAACTGCCTGGGTGTATATTTAAAATGTGATGTGGTGTCTCAATACTAATATTAATATTTTCATTAGCTCATAACAAAGAACTCTAAATGAGAATATTGGAAGGCAGTCTAAGTAAATACTGAGCAATATTCTGAAGAAGAAGCAACATAAGTATTTGAAGAGTGCAAATGGTACAAAGCTGTTCATGATCTTACTTAATTGTCATCAGACTTGAGTGTTTTGAGGGTAAATTTTCAAGAGAACATTTGTTGAGTAGCTAAATGCAGTGAACACTACCAAATACACTAAAATTATTTTAGAGATTAAGCTTTCGTTTAGCAAGTGTTTAATTTGAAATGATGTAAACAAGTTGGATAATGACATTGAGTTAAATATAACGGGAGGCTGTGGGAAGCATTTATTTTCCTTTCTGTGCATTTGGGGATTTCTATGCAGTAGCTAACTTGTGTAAAGCCACAGAATGAGTTAGATATGAATCCCTTGTGAACCAAATCCCTGTGGTTTCAAAAGGCAAACAACATCACAGACTCACAGAATCAGCTAAATTGGAAAAGACCTCTGAGATCATCACATCCAACTTATGAACTAACATCACCTTGTCAACTAGACCATGGCACTAAGTGCCACATCCAGTTTTTTCTTAAACACCTTCAGGGATAGTGACTCCACCACTTCCCTGGGCAGCCCATTCCAATGCCCAATCACGCTTTCTGTGAAGAAATTCTTTCTAATGTCCAACCTAAACCTTCCCTGGCACAACGTAAGACTGTGTCCTCTTGTTTCCTGGGAGAAGAGACCGCCCCACACCTGGCTACGACCTCCTTTCAGGTAGTTGTATAGAGCAATAAGGTCACCCCTGAGCCTCCTCTTCTCCAGGCTGAACAACCCCAGCTCCCTCAGCCTCTCCTCATAGTACTTGTGCTCCGGACCCTTCACCAGCCTCACTGCTCTTCTTTGGACCCACTCCATCACCTCAGTATCCTTCCTGAACTGAGGGGCCTGGAACTCGATACAGCACTCGATGCAGGGCCTCAGTGGTGCCAGAAAAAGGGGAAGAATCACTTCCCTTGTCCTGTTGGCCACACTATTCCTAGTCTTGAAGGCCAGGATGCCATTGGCCTTCTTGGCCACCTGAGCACACTGCTGGCCCATGTTCAGCCTGCTGTTAATCAGTACCCCCAGGTCCCTCTCTGCCTGGCTGCTCTCCAGCCACTCTGTGCCCAGCCTGTAGCACTGCATGGGGTTGTTGCCAAAGTGCAGGACCTGGCACTTGGCCTTGTTGAACCCCATACTGTTGGATTTGGCCCATCTAGCCAGCTTGTCCAGGTCCCTCTGCAGAGCCCTCCTGCCTTCCAGCAGATGAACACTCCCCCCAACTTGGTGTCATCTGCAAATTTGCTAAGGGTAGACTCAATCCCCTCATCCAGGTCATCAGTAAAGATATTACAGGACTGGGTCCAACACTGATCCCTGGGATACACCACCAATTCGATGCAGCACCGTTCACCACCACTCTCTGGGCCCGGCCAGTGGTGTTCCCACAGCATTCTCCTGAAAAAGCTGGCAGCCCATGGCTTGGACAGGTGCACTCTCTGCTGGGTTAAGAACACCTGACCTTGGGTGTTTCCAGGGATGAGACATCTATCACTGCTCTGGGCAGCAAAGTGTTTCATCATTAGATAGCCAAGCCGATATAGTTTAGCCTGTATAAACTAAGCATTCACTCAGCTTAGAGAGGTAGGATTCCTCGGGTAGAAATGTGCAAGCAAAGAAAAAAAAGTTTTGTCTGAAAATCATAGTTGCACAGCAATTGAACATTATGTTCAGGATCCTAGGAAGAAGAAATTGGAGGAGGTCATTATTGAAGGATAATGAGATTAAAATACTCCTGGATTTTTTTCCTCCATTTATCTCAGTTGCTGGTAGGAGAAATCTTCAGTAGAGGACATTTTGTAATGGCGTAAATAATATCTGTTAATACAAGCCAAGAACTTACTTTAGCTGCTTATTATTTTCTTGTTCACTGGTCCAACCTATTTGCTTCTGTCATTTACCAGAGAGTCCACTAAAGGAGATACAGCAGTAGAGGTTGAGTTGCAGCCATCCAAGGCACAGTACAGATAAATATATTTGCTGGACATAATTACATGTGAGAAGTCAATTCCGATTGCTTGGGGTAAATTATAGGTGGATGTAGTCATGATCTTCCTTGGTAGTTTGCTGACAGTTATGGTAATGCAGATTCAGACAAAATCACATAGTGTTCAAGAATGACAACATTAAGCTACATTCTCATTTCCTGCCAGGTAAGAACATTTAAAGAAGCAGCATACATGATCCAGTATTGTCAAATTCCAATATTTTTTTTTTTTGTACATGGGGAGACCTATGCTGTTGACACTGTTTCTCCAGAGAAAGTCACTGAGAAAGGACTTGCCAGCTTTTCCAGCATCCATTTGAAAGTAAACACAAATGTTTTCTATTAGTAAATAGAGGAAGAGACAGTAGAGGAAATGGAGTAATGAATCTGAGAGCTACCTAAAAGAGCTATATCCTTATATTAGCCAGCTCAGATGTGACATCAGCCCTTATCAGGATTCTAGGAAAGAGCTGGCAGGAAGGGAATGTGTAGGATAAAGACTGTATTTTAAAGTATTTTAAAAAAATTAATTTTTTCTGCAATCCCTTCATGAGGCTTCAATCTCTCTTTTTCAAAACAAGTAGGTTTTATATAAAAAAATATACTGAAACCACTCACATATTTATCACAGCATAGTGGCTTGACTCTGACTCAAAATGAACACCCTTTTCCTGAGTCATCTATAATTATAACCTTAGTCAAAGTAATTCCGAAAGATAGGAAACATATATTTTATTGGTGTACATAGTAATTAAACATTGGCTTGCCTTAAACTGAAGTCAGTTTAAATTATACATAGTTAATGGTACTGTCTTTCTTATACCAAGGATACCAGCCAAAAAAAAAAAAAAAAAAGAGAAATATCCTATGATAACTACACATCTATTTTGAAAGACTAAAAAAAAATTGCTGACTTGATGCTAATAATAATCAAAATTTTACTAATTTATACTAATAAATAAGTATAAGCACTTATTTATTACCTTAAAACACGAACTTTTTCCATGTTTGTTTCTTGTGTATGCAAGAGAAGATTTTTGATGCTCTTAATAGTTTGATCTTTGTCTTCAAGCAGTTGATATTGCAATGGATATACAATATACCTATATTATTATCACATAGAAAAATTATCAATGAACAGTTAAATGTTATTAATCGCCTTTTTTACTTCTGATTCTAGCATGGATGCTACAACCTAATACAGCATAATACAGCACAGCTACTAGTATTGTATAATAAAGAGCAACCAACTCTAACTTCTGTTACTTAAACTGATAACTGCAATACTCAGATATGCAATATGAATGTAAAGTAAAACCTCTATTGTGTCTGTTCAAAATAATGTATGTGTGATCTAAGTGCAATTCTGGTTAGCATAGAGAAAAGTCTCCCAGATTAAGTATGCGTTTAAAGCTTAATTCTCTCTCTACTCAGTGCTTTTACCAAGAAGTTGATTATTAGGGAGAGACGACCTAGAGAAAATCATGAGGAAAGCTGAGAGACCACAGCTGGAGTTTAACATCATATGGGTCAAAGCTGCTGGAGGACAGTATTCACTCATTCTTCCTTTGCTGCAATAGTAAGTATCTTCTATTACTAAATGCACTCAACAAGGTTGTCTACACTGCCCAGGGCCTGACACGTTGCTATAGACTACATATTAAAACCCTATAGTGCAGAGCTAGGGACTAGGGAAAAGCAGAAGTAATTTTGCAGGAGCAAAAGAAGCACATGCTGTGTAACTAGATTTGTTCTCTTATGAGAAGGTATTGTAAAGTAGATGGCACTAGTGTCAGTATTTGGATTTGAATCTGAGATGGTTTTGCTTGTGATGTGTGGCACTTAAAAACTATGTTCTCAGAATCAGCTGGTCTTTTTTTTTTCCAGAAAACATTAAAAATTCTTCTAAAGAAGGATCCTGGGGTCATGAAGAGTTTGTAAGAACTCTTCTCTCTTCTGGGAGTATGTGCAAAGTGCTCACCAGTCTCTGGGCAGTAATGTTTATTTCCTTTCTTGCATTACCCCACCATCTCCCACCGGGATGCAGAAAGGCAAACACAATCAACTTCTGCATGAAGTCATTACAGAAAATCCATTTCCCCTGATTGTCCACTTTTACACGAATTTCCAGTGCCTCAGTTGCTGAAGTGTTGTTGAAATATGTGTTTCTAATTCTCTTGTTCATTGAGAGCCTGAGCACTGCACTAGTGTACTAGTGAAATGTGGAGGCAGCTCAGGTAGGCTTCTTGAAATTCTTCCCTATGACAACCCTCCCTTTTGGCAAATGCTGTTGTCACAAATCAAATAGAATATATTGCAGCTTTCTACTGAAGAATAAGAGCAGGCTGTGATAAACTTGTTTTTGTCCTTATTTGTAAGTAAGTCTCTTCTGCTGGATCATATCAAGCACCATTTTCAAAGAACATAGTCTAATTAATTTCCTCAAGATATTTATTTTTTTCCAACTTCTGGTTTTTTCCTTCCCAACACCCCCAAAACCAGCATCAACTAAGAGGAGATAACAATATATCTTACTTTATGGAAAAGGAAATGGAGACAGAGGGACTTCCTTAAAGCCACACAATGAAACAGTGGTAAAGGCAGAATCCAAACCTACTTTCAACAAAATTTCTGATCACATTCGTTGTTCCAGAACATGCAGTTTAGCATTTTGATTGCACTTGTGAGAACTAAATATGTATGCAGATTAGACTTCAATGAGGTACCCTAATAATGAGGAACAAGGAAGCTGACTGTGCTGAGAGCTTCTCTGCAGCGTGGCACTCTAAGTGATCCTTCCCTGAGGATTGCCTGTTACTCCACCTTGGCAGAGGCTTCTACTGCAGAGGAACAGCTAACAAAATTACTTGTGTAAGCACTCATCATCAACCATGGTCAGAAATTGGCCTGCTCCATGCAATGTCTTTAATTGACGCAATGTTTTCTGCAGTGAATGTCTATCTGTGGACTCTCTTGTCAGCTGCCAGAATTTTGCTTGGTACCTTACACAGAAGTCATGATGACAGAACTGGGTTCATTTGCAAAACATTAATCCAGCGTATCCCATCTTTATATACCTGCCTTTATGCTCTCACTTTCTGCATAATTTTCAGGTTCCAGAGCACTTGGGACACCCTGTGCAAAGTGACTGATTAATTCCATTCCTGATTAATTCCTCCGCACCCTCGGTCCTGTATGCCAAATGAGCATATCCATGGGATTGCCAGGCAAAATGAGCTAAACCATGACACTATGGATAAACTTGCCCTTAGGTTCAGATAGTCACATTCAGTTATTATTTTGGTGAGATGTATAATTTTGCAATGAGCAAAAGCAAAAGAAGGAATCAGACATTCAAAATAGGAACATACCAAACAGATTAAGAGGCAGTTGCAGATAGTACAGATAGGATATGATGATTTCTCTGGAACAATGAAAATGCTCTCCTTTAACGGAAAATAATGGTGACCAAATGCTAGGGGCTACTGCCAGCTGCCTAGCGTATTAATGTACTGCATGTATAACAAGGAAGACAGGGATCTGTGGAAGCACTTAACTTGTAAATAAGGAATAAAATGGAGGTAGACAATATGTCATTAATCATGTATGGAAACTGCCAACCACTCAACATCTGTACTCTGGTGAACAAATTACTAGCTGCTTTTAAAGACTCCAGATATGTTTATGAAGTTGATCTGACATTTAAAGCTGAGTCGGGGCTCCTTTCTTGATTTTGATTTTCAGTCTAAATTCTCAGACCTGAGAGAAGGTGGATGCCTCTAACTGAAATCTGATGAGATCTACAGCATCTCACAGAGTTACAACCTCACATCGCACCTCCATAGGCTTACGTTTCATATCCCTGAAAAATAGGGCTGCTGTCTGAGTAGGTGATTGGTGTTTGAAGTACCTTTGCAGAATAGAAAATCAAGCAATGATTCTTTTTCTTCCTGAGTCATGCATAGCTAAGGGACCCCAAAATAGCTACTAGGTTGTTTCATGCCACAACAACCTCTTCTAACACAGCTGCAGAATATTCATGGGAAGTACTTGATAAAATCACCACGATAACATTAGCAGCAACTGTGTTTCTATCTTGAAATGATTCTCAGATGAGAAGAAGCAAGCAAAATTAAATTATATTAGAGCTAGATGTGAATATATTTATTTCCTCCATTTTTATATTTCTGGCTGAAAACTATACAATCTGACTATATGCAGTTCTTTTAACTAAATGTTTCTTCTTTTCCCTTTTTTTTTTTTTTTACTTCAGTCTACAGTTACAATAGCAGAAACTTTGAAAATAAAATCTATGGAACTGTAGAAGAATTAGTGAAATGTAGCAATATCTGTTTCTGTAATTTCCTTTAATTATTGGAAGCTTTATGCTAACATCATGCTGAGGGAAGACAGAAAAGTCAGATGCAAAATGAATACAGCACTCCTAGAAGTCTCATTGATTGTGTGTATATCTGATAAAATAGATAAAATTCTTGCTTTAACCAACCTGATGATTCTGTCATCAAGAACAGAAAAAAAAAACAAAAACAGCCTCCTTGGTTTGAGAGCCTAAACTCCATTGTTTATGGCTTCTACTTCCCTTGGCCATTCTGCAGAACTTTAAGCAGATTAATTCATTACACAGCATTTGCTGCTATGATGTTTTAACAACTATTTTGGCAGTGCACAAATGATTTGACAGAGAAATGGTGTGAAAATTCCTACCAGAGCAGTACTCCCAGAACCCCTCTTTCTAGATCATCTGATTGATCTGAATTGTTGTCAGCACTGAGCTGTCATGTGGTGTATCAGAGACCTGACAAAATTCTATTTTGTTGGTCATGTTTAAAAATTTTCATGCTTGATAGAAATTAATGCATGCTCTTTTCTGCCATCAGAGCTTCCTTTTGTCTAGGACAGATCTTATGATTAGTGGTACAGAAACGCATGGACAATAAAAGAACCATTTTTTGACATACAGAAAGCTAAGGATGATGACATTTCACCATGAACAAAAGGCCTGTTGCAAAAGCATTACATAAGCAATGCATTTGATATGTAATGAAAGGGCATTTTTTAATTTGACAATGCATGCACTACTAGTAAATATCTCTCAGATGTAAGCACAGTTCCAAGACTACATTTTAATTCCATGAGCTCTGTAATTCTTATAACCTGCCCACTGGGATGAATATACACCACTTTGAAATCCTCTTGAATGGTTTGCAGGCTCTGAGTGTAAAGCTCTCGTTCAGAAAACAGCTGAGCAGACATCTGAAAAATTTGGGAGTTACAGCTCGTAGCAAAATCTGTGCCAGAAGACAGTACTGCCACTTTCAGCTCTAGCTGGCATTTTCTCCCTTACCTGAACAGGTTGCTGGACATGCAGATGCATAGTGGTGTGAGTGCTCAGATCAGGTGGTGATGCATCAAGAGTAAGAGGT
This sequence comes from Manacus vitellinus, assembly GCF_001715985.3. Taxonomy (NCBI): domain Eukaryota; kingdom Metazoa; phylum Chordata; class Aves; order Passeriformes; family Pipridae; genus Manacus; species Manacus vitellinus. The sequence continues at coordinate 15,405,414 of NW_021939324.1, read as the reverse complement.
TTTTGTTCTTCAGCCCCAGGACACATAGTGTAGGGAGATGCCTTCAAAGGGAGGTGTATGAAATGCCTGTTTGATCTCCACAGACTTGTGTGACCTTACTGCAGACAAGAGTATTATGCTATGCAATAGAAAATGAAAATCACAGCACAAGTTTTCCCTTTTCTATATGCCAGTGAAACCATTGTAGAATATGAGGATGCAGGAAATATGATGGTGTATCTGGTGCTGTGACCCAGTAGCCATGGCAACAACAGATTACCTCAGTGCTCATTTCCATCAATGGCAAGTGATGCAGTGATTTATGCTGGTCCCTCGTCCACAAAATGAAAAGCTGTATTTCTGTTCTATGTTACAATTCTAGCAGAAGCAAAGTTAAGCAGGGAAGAGACCAATGGATCCAAAAAATCTGGAGTAATGAACTGCCCAGAGGCTTTTGGTCTTTGAGCTGATGCCTTAAGCCCCTAATGTTTTTTTTATTTTTCTAATATTTGTAAGACTTGTAAGTTTTATAAGTAGTGGAAGTAGACTCTAAAAGCAGCAACCCTCCCTCCCTTGTCCCTTATCCCTTTCCCTCTAGCACCCTTGTTTACACATTCCTTAACCCTCTTACCCCATTCTGTGCTCCCTATATCACCCCTACTGTCTAATACAGCAGAAATGTTTAGTCTTTTGTCAAGGCAAGGCCTAGATTGTTGGCAGAACAGCATATCAGGGCCTAAACCACAGAATACGGTCAAGAATTAGGTAATTATGTACCCTTTGTGCTCTGATGATGGTGAAGATGGGATGAACAGAGGATCCCAAAAAGCCCCCGACTCATTTTCAGGGGGTGGACCCAGGGTGGACCAAAGTAAAGGCCACAGGGTGGACACATCTGGGATTGGATGGATGGCATTATAAAATGTAACATCTCAGGCACGGCCTTCGCGTCTTGTAACATCTTAGCCTTGGCAAATAAACCCTTTCTTATCTCACCCCTAATTAACTGCTCTGGAGATTTTTTCAGCACTTAAATCCCATGGCAACAGAGTAGCAAAGGTATTTACTGACAGTGCTGGGAGCAAGCCAGCTATTGCTGGAAAAACTTGCTCAAAGTCTTCACACAAAATCAGCAGTTTTTATACAATTTTTGAATATGATTAAATGTATATTCAAGTGATTACAACATCTATATATATATATTAATAACAGGCAGAGTATAGGTGGAGCTCAGGCAGGGCTTGGGGCGGTGCTTCTCTTGGCCCTCAATTTTGGGGGTAGTTCCGTTCTTTCTCCCTGGATCTGGGGGCTTAGTCTCATCTTCCTCAGCTTGACCCCTCTTCTTTTCCATTGTTCTCGACCCACTCACTGAAGCTTGGAAAAAGCCTTGGTTCCCGGCCTGTTTCTTCTATTCAAATGTCTACCTTATCCTACTGCATCTTAATTTATTACCTCTAGGCCTATTACATGTTCTTTTACCATTCTCTTAAGTTTTGGTCCAGTAACTAGAACAGAACAAGCAGAGATCGTTTTGGATGTTAGTAGCTTGTTAGCAGGTCCAAATTTCTTAGTTAACTCTTCTGGGCCTGGCCTCCTGTTTCACCAACAGTATCTTCTGTTCTGAGAATCAGAAGAAAAAAACCAACATCACTGACAGGAACCATTTGCTTGTCTTTCATTGTAATGCAGACCTGTCAAGTTTCATGTGATGAGCATCAGACCTGTTCTTTTAGCAACTCATTCCGTCCTGTGGCATCTCATGCTCATGCATCAGCAGCATGCTGTCATGTGGCCTGATGTGCGAGTGTTGTCTGCTGGGATTTTAAGGATTTGCAGAATCTGTCTAGGTCACAAACCCAAGTATCTATACATCAGTGAAGCATCTTCATCTGTTGCAACTACAACTTCCGTGGTTTACCCCATGGCAAGATTCTCTGTACTCTTATCTGTCTTCTAGCCTAAAAAGAAGTCCCCACAGATGTTTCTCAATGGGTGTGTGTCTGAGATCTGTGCTTGAGACAGATCTTGTCTTGTTTCAGTGCCACATCTGCTATCAACAGAATTCCTAGCTTAATTTTAGAACAGTATTTTGTTAATTTATGCTTGCCTTCTTGATGAAATAATGTTTAAAACTGGAAAGAAGCTTTCCTGAGATCTTTAATCACCATTTTCTTGCTCCCTACATTTCCTGTTTACCTAGTCAAAAGATGTCATACTTTTTTTTAAAAAAAGAAAAATCTAAAGAAGGCATATCTCAATATTTACATTTTAAAATCATAATCTGGATTTGACAACATGGCAGACTGAGTCAAGGTAAATGGCCTTTATTCTTCATGAAAGACTTGTGACTCTCTTTTTTTTTTATGACCTCTGCATCCAAAGTCCAATTTCAGGGTAAGTCAAATGGCATGCAGGAATAAAAGAAATATTGTTTTCTAAAAGGTCAGTAGGAAAAAGAAAGCTATATGACATTAAGGAAGAGAACATGAGAGAAAGCATTGTCAAGGGGTATAGATATTTCAAAATGGTTGGATTTTTTTTTTTTTGTATCTAGTAAGCACGTTTATTTTCTTAAATCAAAAATAGTAAGGATTTGTAAGTTAATCTAAGAATTAAAAGAAAGGAACTCTGATCATTATTTAACTGGTTTTGTCTTATTATTCTCCATATTAACTCAGGTTTCTTCTACTTCTGAATCTTACTTACTTGTTAACTTAATAGCATGTTTTGAAAGCACAGAAAATATTTGCTCCTGATACATGCACTGAACTTGTGAAGTAAAAGTTACATAGCATTTGCATTATCTTTACTTATGCAAACTTCCAGTGCAAACCTGAGAAACAGCCTTGTTAATATCTCCATCATTCCAGACTTCATGCATACAAAACAACTCTCTTGGTCACAAACCAACTGTCTCCTGGTAGCTTTATTAATACAAGTTTTCTCATATTTCATATGCAGCTCTGAAAGTTATTGCTGTGTACTGCAGAATTAGTGAATTAGTTTTGGGCAAAAAACAAGCTGTGTTACAAAGATTGAAAGTGTATCTACATCTGTATAAGTCAGATTGACTGTACTAACTATCTCACAGGCAGCATGTTCATTCTAGGTTAGCTTTTGTGATGACTTACATTATTTGAATGACTATTTGCCACCACCTAAGAAGAATCCGTATTTCTTTTATTTTCTTTTGTTTGAGTTAGCAAATAGTAACTAACTTGTTCTGTGAATCGCATGATCCAGCATTTGGTATGAAAAAGAAAAAAAATCAGTCCTGTGAGTGTTAGCAAATTAAAAAGAGGCAGTATAATCAATACAGCTGAAAATCAGATGTTCATGACTACTTCTGTGGTGCTCCTACTAATCTTGGTTAAAAGAATTAGATATTATACTAAACTGGGTCCCTTGTATGTTAAAATTTGGTGAAAATAGCTAGCTCATACTAATTATGTTTAAAAGGGAGCTTCAAGTACACCATGCTCCAAAAATGTTAACATATTGTGACTCAGTGACTAGTAATCAGCGGAAACTCCTGCCTGATGAAAACAGTGCTCTGTGGACAGGATTATCACCACAGCACGACACTGGACTAAGATGCTCGAGGTACAAAAGGTTACTTGTGTCTAGGACCATACTATTTAATTCCAACTCATTTCTTTCCGATGCCTTCTTCAAAAGCCTCTGAAGAAGACAGAAAGAAAAGGACAAAGTTGCTGCCAGACATCAAATGACAGACAAAAATTGAGTAAAAAAAAACACCCCACTATCATCTCTTCAATCAACACACAAAGACAAATAACAGGGCCAGGCTGGCTGGAGCCCAGAGCACACTGGTCTAGTGACTGGCATCCCTGCCAGTCAGTGTTAATTTCAGTGTTAATTGTGCATTCTTATGACTTCACAAATTAAAGAAAGTAACAGAAAAGTATTGTTTATGCAGATATGCTGTTTAACATTTTCAGTAAAAAAAAAAAAATCCCATGCTTTACAGAAAGACATAAGACAACATAAAAGCAACACAGCTTTATGTTCTATTGATAGTTCCCTGTATGGAGGTTTTAGGTGAGAGATTGCTTCAAAACTTCAATGCTAAGATAAATGCCAATATAATTATAAAATCTTCGTCTTGGGATAAATTTGGGAACCTGGTATCTTTTAAGTCTTGTAATTTCTAATGTATCTGCAGTAAACCTACTTTAAAATTTTAATAGAATAATAAATCCATAGTATCCATTTTCTAAATTCTATAATCAAAAACTTCTCGGAATACTTGAATCTACTATTTCAAATATCTATTCATCTAAGATTTAAAATGACATTCCAAAATATGAAATGTTTTATGGAAAGCTACAGTTTAATATATTCAGGATTGTTATATATTTATAATACTTTCTAAAAACAAAACCCCATAAAACAAAGCTTTCATAGGAGAAGCTCTCTATTTTTCCCTAACTGATTGATAACACATATAACATGCCATGCTTTCAGAGGAAAATGGGTTGTTATTCATAATTTTTTGGTAGATATTCACTTAAAATCAGTAGTAAGAATAAATTGCATGCATCAGAAAATAAATCAACTCTTAGCTGTTCATACATGCATGCACACATACAGATAGCCTAAAATGCTGAGCAAATTCATGATGTTTACATGCCCAGAATGGCAGAAAGAGCAACATTTCATGTTTCATGCAGGAAAGAGGAGTGACCTGCAAAAAAATGCACAATGTCTTTGAAAAATACTCCACTTATTTCCTATTTTCATATTATAGTGGGATAGGTATAAATAGCTGCAAATGAAATTAAAAACTTGCAGAGCTAGAAGGGAATTTCTTCTGGCATCCATATTCATGTCTCTATCATGCCCACGTCACAGCTCCTGTGGGTGATTCACTTTATGCAATATCATGTATGTAGAAGTGGGTAAACCACAGGGCAAGCTGCTGTTTCCATGCTGCCTCAGCCGCTGTCCGTGCCCTTTCCTCTGCCTGAGATGTGACCAGCTGTCAAACCTTGGGCAGCCATCCCCAGAGTGAGTAACCCATGGCTCATCTTTACCCTTTCATTAGAGCAGAACATGCCAATCTTCAGTCTGGCTGGAACACCCTTTACCCTCTATGGACCTGTACATTTGGGCCTGAGATAAGTATAGGTTTTGCATTAGAGGATGGGGTTACACTAGGAGTGTCAAGAAGAGACTTAAAGCATCTTCTTGGACAATACAAATCACCACTTCATAATGACCTTGCTACAGACATCAAAAGCAATGTCCCCAGTACCACGAGGTACTACTGCCACAGCACAGCAGCACGGCCCGGCCCTGCCTGCTCCTGTTTGTTCACGACCGCAGAAAATCCAAGCGAGGCAACAGACAGCAAGACATCGGGTGCGATGAGGAGGACGAGCAGGGTCTGTCACTGTGCCCAGCGAGGACATTGACCAGCCTAAGGGCGCTCGGCCTCGCACATCCCCAGTGCCGGTGGCGGGTCATAAGGCGCGGCCGGGGGAACGGGACCAGTCCGAGACCGGGAGCAGGGATAAAGGGCCGGCAGCGCCGGCCGCGGCGCGGGCACGGCCAGCTCTTCCCCTCCCCCGCCCGCGTGAGGGCGTTGTGCAGCGAACCCGCCCGGGCCGCGCTCTGCCGCCCCACCTACCACGGAGCGCCTCCAGCAGCCCCGAGTGCCTCAGGGCAGCTCTGCCCCCGGCAGCAGTCGGGCGCGGAAGGGCAGCGGACGGCTTCCACCAGCTCCTTGTACGCTCTCCGCCGTTTAGCACGGGCACACGCGACGCCCGCTCCCCCGCCGCGGACCATCGCAAAGAGGCCACGCGCCCGCCCCGCCGCCCCGCCCGCCCCCGGGCTCCGGGCGGCTGGAGCACCCGGAGTTGTAGTCTCTCCTGCCCGCCCCGGCGGAAGTGGCGAGCCAGCGGGCAGGAGGACTACGACTTCCGGCGGGCGCAAAGGAGGGAGGCGGGGCTGCGCACGGGGCGCCAGCGGGCGCAGCTGGGGACGAGCTCCGCGCTGGCATCGCGATGCGGGTTGCGGCAACCCAGACGGGCGCGGCGGCTGTCGGCGTGGCGGGTGCAAGTGGCGGCGGCGGGCGGCGGGGCCCGCCGGCGATGAGGCACGAGGCGCCCATGCAGGTCGGTGCCCGGGCCGCGAGACCGAGCGAGGGAGCGGCGGCGGGACGGACAGTGCGCCTCTTCGTGCCGGGGGTGGAGAGAGGACGAGGACACCCCTGGCGTGCCAGGGGGCCCAGTCTGTGCGAGGGGCCATGTCCCCATGAGGGGTCTGCCCGCCGCGGCGCAGGGGGGCGGCGGGTCTCCGGGCGGCACAGCCCTGCCGTGGCCACCACCCCGCCGCCCTGGCCGCGGCTGGGCTTCGAGGCACATTGGGGCACATTGGGCTCGCAGCTGTCCTGGGAGTGACTGGGTGTCAGTTGCGGGGTGATGAGGTGTATCGAGGCCCTACCGGGATGTGCAGGAAGTTGTCACGACCCCTCCGTCTGTTTATTCGATTTATCCATCTGCGTCGGGCAGAGGTGGCTCTTGGCTAGAGCAGGGGGTAGCAAAGAGGTGGCCCCTTTTCAGCAGTTTTTTAATGTATGGAAAGATATAATGCCCCACAGCACTGGAGTAGAAGGTGCTGTACAGATACAAGTTACATCACGCAGAGTTTTTAGCAGTTTCTAGGTTGTTTGCTCAAAACCGTTTATGCTGGTGAACTGTACTTCAGGTATGAATTAGGACCTAGTTTGTAATCATATGCAGAAGCTCTGGAGCCCCTAGACTATACATTCGAACACGACTCTTTTCTAGTAGAAAAGTCGATTGGTAACCATCACTTTGCAATCAAGTACAAAGAGTACTTTTGCAGTCTGCTGTGATTTAGGTGATGAACTGCAGGCCTGTTAGCTAATGTTTTCATGCTGAATATCTACTCTGACAGTAATAAAATTTCAGTCTAAAGGGAAGATCTGCATCCTTTTGCGTGCTACACGCATATGTCAGAACTGTTTATGTGGTATTTTCCATTTATTCACACATGTTTATTGAGCTACTGAAGTCATGTTTACTATGTATTGGTTTTGGAGAGCATTTCATTAAATGGAAATTTTGCTAGTAAAGGGTGACAACTGTAGATTGGTCTCTACTGTATCTGACATTTTTGACAGGTTGTTGAATTCACTGAAGTTCTTATATAGTTGTGGAAACAAAATGGTGGTGCAACATTAAAACAGAATCTATGGAAAGGAGAGTCCAGATATAAAAAAAAAATAAAAATTGTTCTTGACAATCAGAGAATGGCTTCTTGGTTTTTTCACAGATTGTCAGAAGAAGTGGAATTATTGAGTAAAAGTCAGTAGAAAACACAGCCTCAGTATAAAAAGAGATAGCAGAATGCTATAAACACCCCTGTAAATTCTGTTTTTTCAAGACTGCTGACATGGTAAATCAGTGTCTATTTTTAAGCATATTTCATCCAAAATTATAATCATATGCATCTGGATTTTTCCAGAATGTGAAAATGCAGTCTGGCAGAGAGAGTTTGATTTTCAGTTGTGATTTTGAGGGTTTTATTTTCTTTCTACTACTTACGCTATTCCCAGCATACTCAAATATTATTCCCATAAAAGATTCCAGTCAGACAATTTTCTTTTGTGGATTCTTCTTCTTAAGAATCTTGCTTTCCAGCATTAGGCTAATATGGTTGAACCTTTTTCAAATGTGGTTTAGACTGGCTGAACTAATCGTTTGATTTGTCTCTTTTAGCTATGTTATTTCCTATTGCATGAAACAAATATAGTTGCTTCTTTGCACACAACTGTTTTATGGAACAGTCTGTTACAGAGCTATCATCTCTGAATTGTAGAGCAAAAGAAAAAATGATCAAGTATATGTCTTTTGATCATGACAAAAACAACTTGGAGGAGAGTGTAAGCATTTTTTTCCATTTTCACCAAGCAATAATTTAAAAGAAATCTAAAATGTTAAAATATTTTAGCAGGATAAAAAAAAAAAACAGACTGAACACTTCCTATATTTGTGAATTCTTTCTTTCAATTGCAAGCTCATGCCATTTCTCTGAAGACAGGAAGGGCCAACAATTACCACAAAGGCAGTCCTTCCAGGAAAGAGTGGCCTGGTGTGAAACTTTGCTGTTGTCATCTGCTGCATGTAACTGGATCTGGGTCGCAGTTTGTGACTACTTTTCATTTTTCTAGCCATGTTTTAAGAACAGATATCAGTCTTAGTAGTGCTTATGGCTGTGGAGAAATCTTAAGTTCCGAAGTCAAAATAATGAGTTCTCTTTTCTGTGAAAGATTGAATTCTGTATGGTTTCTGCTTATTCTTCCAAGAGTTGGTCTGAATGACTTGAAATGTATATGTATCTCTCAGTAGTTTCCCTAAGGGTTTCATGGTACTTTCAAAGGTGAAGGTTCAGTGGGAAACTCTCAGTGATTCATACACCCATTCCCTCGCTTCTAGTTTCACTAGTTTATCTGATTGTAGCATGCAGATTTCCCACATACCTGCACTTTGCCAAAATACAAAAAGAACTGTAGTTTGGATAACACGTTCTTAGTGTTTATTAGTGCATATGGACATTAATGGTGGCAATTTGTAGAAAATGCTAGATCTCTAGAGACACTCTCTTTCGCTTACCAGGACATCAGGTATTTTTTTTCCTTAGCTTTTCATATCCTGTTGTCACTGGCAGTGGTTATGTCCAGACAAGATAGATTTATAACAGACACATGCAAACACAGTGGAGAAGGGCAATAGCAAGCAAAAAGGCTGCTTACAGATATTGAAGAAGTATTATAAAATTATGATGAGAAAAGCCCAGTCAAATCTATTAGATGCAGGAGTTTGCATGGCAATTCAGCTCCCATCACTCAGCAAAATTATTAGATATGTCAGTCTCAATTCAGATTAGAAGCACTGGAGTACAAGAGCCTGCCAAGCCACTGACTTCACAGAGAAACTTATATGCACCTTTTTGTTAACCGATTAGGCTGCATCTGGAGTTTGTAGTCCCCCTTCTGTCATTACCTGCTTTTGGAAGTGTACTGTAGTAACTCACTCCCATGCTGGTTAGATACTTACTAATATCCAGCACAGGGGCACTCAGGGCTAGTTTATACTCACTTGTTAATGTCCAGTGTCTGCTCCAGTTTACATCAGTCTAAATAGTTCTCATTGCATGATGGCCAGATTACTATCTAGCGAAACAAACTCATGTTTTGCTTACTGTTTTTTGTGCCTTTTGTTTCATTTGGTTTTGATTTTTTTTATTTTTATTTTTTTGTCATAAGATAAGCTCTTCCTTCTTGTAATCTTCCTCATAACCTTTCTGTGTATTTTCCTCTTTGAACGCAGGTTTCATAAACACACTTGACCAGAATTGTCACTAATGGTGTTTCAACAGGTCCCTAGACAGTGGCATTAGTATTTCACTTTGTCTCTTGGCCTGGTGCAACTGCTCTGGCAAATGAGAAGTTGCAGTCTTTCCTAGTCTCATGCCCCTGAGTGCTGTACTAACCAGAACAAATAGCAGAAACCTTTAGCTGTCTCATCTTCATTCTCTTTCATACCCCCTGGTAAATCCAAATTCATTTTTCCTGGAGTGCCTGGGCTGACACAGCTTTTACTTTTTCTTGTCAGAGCTGCACTATTTTGGTGGCCTCTTAACAGCCTGTGTTAGATCAACCTCTATAGGACTGTATCTCTGATTTTGCCACTATTTGGAGAAAGAGATTTTAATGTACTATCTAGACTGGTAACTAGAAATATGTTTCTTAAGCTACCCTTTTCATGGAGAAAGTAAATTTCCAGAACTGTTTTTTACTTACCCTAAATTCTTCTGTCCTGGGCAGCTGCTACCAGTGTGGCCACAGTCATGGTAGTTCTGTTGATATGAAGCAAACAGAGCTTCTTTGAAGTGTTTTAGACCTCATCTTTCAGTATCTTTTTGATATTTCCCAACTTGGCATTTCAGTGTGCTGCTTAAAAAAACTTTGCATTTCTAGCTACATGTTTCAGACTGTAGTTAGGTCGTGATATATTTACAGATATACATGACTCTAACCTCATAATACCTTGAAGCAGATAAGCTTCTCCTGATGCTGCCAAGTACATTAGTTTACAAGCTGTGCTCTGCAGATGGCTGGCAATCAGTAAATTCCAAATAAGTGGCCGGTGCATTGTCTACTGAACTCGGTTAAGCCTTATTAATTGGTCAGTTAAAAAATAGATAAGGATTTGTGAGAATTAGCTGTGGTCTGCATCTGTGGATACTGATGTATTCGTTGAGATCCCACCAAAAGCACAGGAGGTTAAGCAACTTGCCCAAGATGTAGGAAAGAAGAAAACAAAAGTCATAGGATGCCTCTGAAAGAGTTAAAAATAAAATCCTGTATCTAGATTATTAGTCTGATATTTTACCTAGAAAATAATTAATTTCTTCATGACTGGGTTATATTGCCACAATGTACATATATATATATATATATATATAAAAGTACGTTGTGGTAACATTTTAACTACTTTAATGATGTAATGTGATCTACACATGAAAGACAACTAATGTGCAGTGTCACTCACTTGCACATCCTGTGTACAGTTTGGTACAGTCATTGCATTTTTCCATCGTATTCCATTGTTTCAATATCCATTTGTTATGTTTGACTAATCATATTTTACAAAGGCAGAAAGATCACCTTGCAAAAGGCTACATGTACAGGGAACTCTGTTTTTATTAAAATATCAACTGAAGTTAGTTTCTTTTTAGAAAGCAATAGAAATGTATATATTTCTACCCTGTATCTAGAAAAGGACTGTTGCTCTTTCCATTGAGACCAAATTGTTCTAAAATAAACCTGCCCTTTGTGTCTGGTCAGTGTCATTTCACTTTAATCCGATTCAAAGGATCTGTTAAAAAGAACCTCAGTTACCCCTCCTTCAGGGGTGGGTTGTAACTGCTTATAGAAAAGTGGTCTTGCTCTTTGAAACAACTGTAAATTAGCTAGTCAGTGTCTGTCTATCCTTATTGTAGATAGAAACAAGGCATTTTCCCTGGGCTTAATATTGATCTTTAAGGCAAGCCTGTTATTAGAGTTGTTAAAAGATAACAGTATATTTGTGAAAGGCATATAGGAATGAATTTCAGTATTTTCAGTCTCAGGTTTTCTTGCCTTTTGCATCATATTTTCCATGGGCAATTCATCCTGTGTTAAGCATCCAGAGTGGGGTGCACATAAAAGTGCAAACCGAAGTCATGTGCAGGCCAAGGAGGTCACAGCATGCTGCTCTGCTGAAAAGCTGTTCAAATTTTATCAAAGAATGAGGTCCTCGAAGGCATAAAGAATAATAGAGCCAAATGATTTGTCATTATCATGAAGGTGGCAGGTAAACACACAGTTTTTCAGACACTTTTTCTCAACCCTGCTGTGTTTTCACCTGTTCTTTTGGGATCAAGGAAACAGCTGAACATGAGACTTGAAAAGTATCTGGATCTGATATAGAAAACTCTGGTTAATGATTAAACTTGCCTAGGCCCATAAATAATACTCGTTTAAGGAATTTAGAGATGTGCTGTAAGCAGGGAAGTTTTTGAAGTTTTGAAGTTTTGAAACAACAACGCCATCCTTTTTTGTCCTTGCCCCGTATTCAAGCTGGCAACGTAGCTCCTTCCAGCTTCGGTAAGGAACAGTCATGTGAGACCTCTTGACTATAGGTTTTCTGTTCGTTGTCTTGAGATTAGATTTCCCCGTGGGCTTTCAAGTCCGTCCTAAGTCCTCTAGGAGGTGGCTTGAGACTGCCTTTGGTGCTAACACCCTGATGCATGTAGGGATACTCATAGGGACTCATTCTACAAAAAAACCCCAAACAAACCAAACAACCAAGTTTGCAATTTGCTAATGAAAATAACCTTATGAATTTTCTCTTCGATTTTACTAATAAGGGCCAAACTGTACTGAAGAGAGAACTCAATGTGTTTCGTTGGAAGTGATACTTGTTTAATATATCCATTTAATACTTGAGAAAAGAACTTTGTCAAAATAAAGGTAAGAGTTTTGCTTTATGGAAACAGAATATCATAACATTAGAGAGGTTTATTTGGTTCTCATGTGTGTGCGTAATGTTTAATTAGAGGTCGGAACAGGGCTTTCCTAGTGATTGTTTCCAGCATTGTTTCCAAAGGAAACATTTCTTTTACAGATGCCTCCAGTAGTAGGGACAAGTACTGTTAGGAGTGAACTGACATATTAATACATCAGGAAGTGGACTACAGTGCATTCCATATTTACTTTAAGTCAGCAACTTGCATTTAAGAAGGAGAAGCACTTCAGGCTTATTCACAAGGCGGCAGAGGACCAAGCATGTAGATTTCCCTTTCAGCAGAAAAACAGAGATTCCTCTAGAGTATCATTTAGAACAGGAGCCTAATGTAAATTGTGCTTGGAAGAATCTGTCTCTTTGTTTACTACAAAATGAGTGAGTTTTGGAAGTAATGGCAAAGCCTTAGCACCTATGCTGATTTTAATGTGTCTTCACACTAGTGTGGGCACTAGTACTTTTCTAAAACCCATTTGGGTTTTGGACACAAGAAAGGATCATTATCAACAGTCTGGGGAGACTGGCTCTCTAGGCTAATGTTGGTCTCTCCAAACAGTTTGAATTGCTAACAATACCTCACTTATCCTATTGGAAAAATTAGTCCTTTCCTATGCCTTTTTTTAAAGAAATTTTAATCAAACTATTGCATGGATAGTGCACATAACCACGTTAATTTAGAGGAGCACTGAAATTTCTCTGTGGGTGGAGTCTATGTTTAAAACTACCCATGGGAAACACATGCAGGAAGGCTACACAATGTACGAGGTTTAGGAGGACTATTATTAGATTCCAGGTCTCCTGATTTCTCTGCTCACTGAATCATACTGTTAATCAAGTGTTAGGCATTAAAGTAAGTGTGGATGAATTGTAAACCACATAGGTCTGAGGGCAGCAAATGGAATGAACGATAAGACCTCTTTTTGTAAATCTTAAGCAAATTGAAGAAGTTACATGGAAGTCTTCTTAGGAGATAAAATCAAGAAAGAATATGATGCTCCTTCTTGCAACAAGTGGTGACTACGGGCTTCAGCTGCTGCATAGCAGAGAGAAGCCAGAACGGTGATGAAACAGGGTGCTGGGGCAAAGGCACAGGTTACACACTGGCATCTGCAGCCACTGCAGTCTTTTGCTGTCTGATGGACTTCATTGCAAATTGTACACAACATTAGCATGGCCTTTACTGCTTTATAGCCAGTTGTGATTAGACTGGTATAGACAGCATTTGATTTTCTTTTTCTCACGTTCTAAGCAAAATATCTCCAAATAGTTATACAATAAGGGAGAGTAGGGAAGGTTTTTGTCTTTCCTATAGAAATCAGAAATCTGAAAGATTAGTAATGTGTATATTTAGTAATATTTAGGGTTTTGAACTAAAGCTTCTTTGTTGCATGCCTGTGGAAGAAGTGATTAAATTTCAAGGCCAATGCAAATACTTAGGTTGCAGGCATGTAGGTACCCAAGGCTACATTTAGTGAAGAAGGTAATTCTGAAATCAAATTTTGAAATCAAATGGTCACTACTGTATTATATATATATCTTACACTGAATTTTCTTTTAAAAGCTTTCTACTTCCATTGTCTTCTTTGGGACTTTTTGTCCCCACTCCTATAAGCCTCTTCAGTAGCCCAAAGAAGCTGGCATACTGTTATTTGTGCTATGAAACAGCAGAATTAGCTCAGAAAATTTATGCACTAATTAAAATTCTGCTGAGAAGGTGGGTCAGTGTACAGCCCTCACCCTGGTTCCAGCTGTCCTTTCTGATTGCCCAAATGCACTCTCAGATGCCTGACTTAGAAAGCTTTTACATGACCTGCTTTTCTGTAAACCTTTTGTTTGGATATGGTGTCTGTCCTTCTGTCTCAAATAAGTATGCAAAAGTGTTGCCCTGAGAATAATCACATTCAAAAAACTTAAGGTCTGCCACGGGCTCTCAAAATACTTGAGATTTTTTTTTTTAGAAACCATGTGAGGTGTCCCTGCACATAGCTGCCACTTATGAAAATGTTGCATTAACACTGGAAATTCAAAAAACTGTAGAATATACTAGTACTAGAAAAAAATCAAGACCTTATTTTAGAGTATATACCCAACTCACTGTTTAATCGTATAATAATTAAAATCTGGTAAAGGCAAAATGCTTTGAGTGAGTTTATAGCCATGGCAAAAGACAAAAACATATTTACAGTAAAATAAATGGTTCAAGAATTTTATTAGGTGTAAAACTTACTCAGCTTTTGCTTGGAAATATACCTACTATATCATAAAGCAGCACTGATGTCTTATATCCTTCTTGTACAAGTGAAGTATCTTCATCTATATTCTGACCGTCAGTTTCATTCATCACATTTTCTGAAGTCAGATCTTTTTAGTTGTGTACTCAGAAACTGCCCTGGATTTTTAGTATTATTGCTTTTTGTTTCTGTACTAGTCACCAGTGATGCTTACATCCTCTTTTGCTACCAGAACTATTACTAGATAAATGAATCATAAAAAAAGAGTTAGGTCTCTGTGAACTTCTTCTCGAAGTTCACACTGAAGCATACACATTAGTTATATTTCAAGTAGGTGTTCTTCTTGAACTTCATTGATACATGGCATGAAAAACTCCAATAAAATCTAAATGTTTCAAGTTTTGTATGATACAAGAAACCATAAACTATTTCTTTTTATTTTGAATTACAGATGTCATCCGTTCAAGATTCCAAATATGGCCAGAAAGATACATCTGACCAGAACTTTGATTACATGTTCAAACTGCTTATTATCGGCAACAGCAGTGTTGGGAAAACCTCATTTTTGTTTCGATATGCTGATGATTCCTTTACGTCTGCATTTGTAAGCACGGTTGGGATCGATTTCAAAGTAAAAACAGTTTTCAAAAATGAAAAAAGAATTAAGCTACAGATTTGGGTAAGCTAAAAATAATAATTCTGTGAATTAAGCAAGCTGTAGCAGTTTGTTAGCATTTGCAGCACTGCAGGTTTACATTGAATGTCATAACCCTGAGAGAGAGAGAGAGAGAGAGAGAGAGAGAGAGAGAGAGAAAACGCACAGTAATGAAAAAGCATTTAATTATTTCCTGTGTAATTTTTCTGTCTTGAATAATAGAATGCAGACAGTATTTTTAAGGTATTGAAGTACAGTGATTATATATTCTGAATTGAATTCCTTTGGGAAATAATACAGGTTAACACATATTGATATCTGTGCAGTGAGATATAAACAGCTTTGCAATATATAGGCTATTGAAAGTGATAAACGTTATATCAAAGTACCTTGAAATATCAGTTTTAGGGTCTGGTGTGTTCCCATAACAAATTATGAATTCATGTAGAAGCTATGATAGTGAATGCATGACAGAAGGTATAACTTTTTGCTCTGTTAGTTATGTTTGTCATCCTGATCACCTGAAACATCTTCCTTCTTCTGCTGAGGAATACTGCAAAGGTATAGTGTTGCTAAGGCATTCCTTGCCTACACCGTAGAGATGATAGAACAATGCCTAATGTAGAAAAGTGTGATGCCAGGGAATAGATGAAACAAAATGATATCCAAAACTTATTTCATAAAATCATAGAATATTCTGAGTTGGATAGGACCCACAAGGATCATTGAACGCCTCACCTGGCCCTGCACAGGACAGCCCCAAGAATCACACTATCTAAACACTTCTTGCACTCAGACGGGCTTGGTGTTGTGACCACTCCCCTGCGGAGCCTGTTCCAATGCTCAACCACCCTCAGGGTGAAGAACCGTTTCCTAATATCCAACCTAACCCAACCGACTCAGCTTCAGGCCATTCCCTCAAGTCCTGTCACTGGTCACCACAGAGGAGAGATCAGTGTCTGCCCCTCCACTTCCCTTCATGAGGAAGTTGTACACTGCAATGAGGTTTCCCCTCAGTCTCCTCTTCTCCAGGCTGAACGCACCAAGTGCCCTCAACCACTCCTCATATGTCTTCTCCTCAAAGCCCTTCAACATATCCATGGCCCTCCTTTGGAAGCTCTCTAATAGCTTGATGACCTTCTTATATGGAGGCATCCAAAACTACACACAAAACTACACCAGTGCACAGCAGAGCAGGACAATCCCCTCGTCTTGCCAGTGATGCTGCGCCTGATGCACCCTGGATTTGGCTCGATTTATGGCAGATTTGTTGATGCTTACATCTGCTAGTTCTTGAGTGTAACACACTAAAAGGATGGGGAGGAATAGCAGGACATTTAATAATGTGAGACCTGGAGTTAACACTTCAGGTCTTTGCTATCTTCCTGGGGTGCTTGAAGATTTTGAGCAGTGTTTCCTTGGTGAGACATTCGTAACAGCTGAGGTTTTTTTGGTTCATGAATACAAGTAATTTAAAATTCATTTAATGATGAGCAGTCATTAAATCTCAGAAAACCTTAGATCAAATCTGAGCAGTTATTTGAACATTATTTGAACAGCAGATAAATTGAGCATCTTTTTAATATGGCACAAAGGAGAATTTTCCAGAGCTTCCTAGGGCCTATCTCATTCAGGTTTTTTTAGATAGGCTTCAGCCCTTGATATATCAATTTGTGCCCTCTAGGAACATACATGTTTTGCTTCTCAATTTTTTTAAGCTTAGGTTATTGCTATTATCATTAGTGAAATAGCACTACATACTAGGTAACTGTATATTATATGCATGCTTTCACTTAGTAACATGCTGGTTTCATTGTAGTAATGTTGGAGATCACATCAACATTGCCTTTCTTTTTAATAATGGAGAAATTAAATTGTGTTCATATTATAGTCTTTACACAGTTCTGATTTTAATCACCAAGTATCCACTACAACAGATTTTATTGTTCATGTCTCTCCTAGCAAAAGCAGCAATGCTAGTTTATGATGTTGTAGTAATGTGATTAGCATATTTTTTGTCTCTTCACGTCAGACTACAAATATGTGCTTGGCTCAAAGTTGTCCCGTGATCTAGATGTGTTGAGGTCTATCCACAGCATAGAGGGGATGTAGCAGTAGAAATCTTTCCAGCTGGAATGAACTTCCAGTTCTAGCAAAATCTGCATTTTGTTGTTCTTTGCATGACATTAACATTCAGAGTCCAAACATGCTCTGACACTCCTTACCTGAAAAAACCTGCAACCAAAATGAGTGAAACAAACCCAAGAGCTCCATGTGCCTTACAGAAGAGGAAAGAGAGGCACAGAGCATAGAAGCAACCTTCCTGCTTCAACTTTAGGTGAAGAGTCACATGTAGGCACATGATTAGGATTTGAGAGAAGACTTCAGATTCATGCTAAAGGTTTTTGTCCTAGCCAGCCTTGCATCTTTGTTTGTGGTAGTGTGTTTTTTTTCCCCACTGATTTTTTAATGCCAGTTCTTAAAAGGTCTTGTCATTGCCAAATCAACTCAAATTGCACAACTCAGTACAGCTGTTTAGCTGGAGTATTTTGCATTGAAGCATTGCTTTGCAGTTAACCTTGCTAGTAAATTGGTTGACTGTTGCATTTCTGGGACCTTCAATAAAGTCAGTAAACAAGTAAAGACTCTCAGAAAGCTATTCTAGTGCACAAAATCTGAAGTAGAGCACTGTTACTCCCTCTCATAAGCTATATCAACAGCAGTATTGTTCTTAACATGTAGTATCTATATATGTAACTTGTGTCTATATTATGTTATATTATTTTTCTTGTGTTATGCAGATATCTTTCTAAAATGAAGAGTACTCCTGTGATATCCATTTGAATTTCAAACTGCACATGTGAAAGACTATTTGAGCGAGTCATACCGAGTGTGATTTGATGTTAATACTGAGTAGAACGTGCATGAGGTTATAACACTTCCTTCAAAATCAGTGGCAAGAATTTGATGACATCATGTGATAACATATTCAGCATAAATGAAATAAAGTATTATCAAAAATCTCACAGTTTTGTATAGTCAGAAGAAGCCGGAAGTGCGACTTTAAAATGTGTTCTGAATGACAAGATCAGAACTGAATTACTTTGCCACGCACTTAACTGAAGGAACACCTGGAATGATGCTGCTCTGATGTCCTTGCCTGGCAGTAAAGTGCAGAAAGTGTAAATAGTAATGCTGTTAAGCCACTAAAATTCCCTAGCTAGAGCACAGTTAATCCGACATTTGTCCTGTTACAATTTTGTACACGTTCCTCTGGGGTAGACATTTAGACTTCCTGTTTAATAGTGCTTTCAGCATGATACTTTGTGTTCAACTTGGAGTATGTTGGAGCTTGCTGATTTCCAGAGAATAAGATTTTCGTATGCTTAGCAGGGAAGGATGCAAGTTTGTTGAAAAGTCAATATGGGCATTGAAGGAAGCAGAGTCATTACTTATTAATAAAATTCACAGTGTGATTATCACAGTTGAACTAGGAAGGGTTAACAGGTTGAAGGCAGTGCTGTCTTCCATATTCAGATGCCCTGCAGGTCTTTAGTTTGTTTGAGGTTTTTCTTGCTTGGAGGGAATGGTGTCTTATTCTTGAATAAGATTTGAAAGAAGAATTGTCTTCTGTCATTGTTCAAGTCAGAGAGGATGGGGCTCAGTCTAGTCCTTGTTGTTACATCTATTTCATGTGGTAAGAAAGAGCCTGCTGGAAGCACTGTAACATTTACTTGTTTTCCTCCTGAGCCAAACACCTTCTTTCAAGCAATATTTATTACTGGGTTTGAGAGAGGTTCAGAGTTCAAGTGCTATGTTCATTAATGATAGCACATTACCATGTCATAGGACCATGAGCAGGCTCTGAAATTTTGATTCATTGCATATTATAAATATGACAACGTGGTATGGATGTTAGGAAGACATAATATTAACATGTTTCTTACCTTTTGGAGGAGAGCAATCCATAAAAATTGTGGTTTTACTTCAAAAGGTGTTGATTTCTCAACTGAAACAAAAAAAAAATAAAAAATTAAAGAAAGTGTGTCTGTATGCAGCACATACATGCATAAAAGGATAAAAATCCATTAAAGGGCTTACAGTGTCAAATAATAAAAAGCAATATATTTTCCCTCCATTTGGTTTGACGTAGTAATATTAAAGGAAAGGGATGGAACTAGAAGGCTGTAAGATTCTCTCACTTTAAAAATGTTAGATTTCACATTATGTTGAATTTTTAAAAAAATATCAGTACTAATTCAGACAAAAATACACACTAAATAAAATTAATAAAAGCTTGAAGAGGTGCAAATGAGAAAATAAAAACAAACTTAACCTTATAAATCTATCACTGTATTAACTGTATAAATCCCTATGCTCAGTATATCCTGTAGCTGTGATTCTAGAAAGGTGTACATTACCTTTGTGAGCTCTGTCAGTGGTATAATAGAAATAACAGCCTGCAACACCTTATGGAGAAAATGTAGACTTATTTGAAGAGTAGAATTTGTTAGCTACCATGTCAAAATAAGCCACAGAATAGGGAGGAAAAAAAAGGAAAAAAAGTCCAGATAGTGGTTCCTAGAGAAAAGAATAATATTTACAAATACAGGTCAACATATTTAACTGGCAGTGTATCCATAGTGTATCTTTAGCTCATGTTTAAAATATACTTGATCAGAACTCTCAGTGATTTTTAACTGACTTCAGTACAAATTTTGTTTGAGGAATAAAGCATCAAATTTTCCCTGTGTGATCTATTTATTATGTAAAAATGCTCTAACTGTATTTGCTCAGCGATATCTGATTATAGCACTTTGGTGCAAATATCAAATAAGACACTGCACTGCTTTTGCTGCTTAGATGGCTTTTCCCTGGGACTAGCTTTAGACTTCAAGGACTAGGTGCAATGATCACACATATATCCTTCTAGAGAAGGCAGAGAAAGACCTGCTTGTGTCAGCATATCCTTCTTAGAAGTGTGTGTGATAGTTTCATTTGATACCCAAAATGTTGCTGCCTTCACATCAACAGTTTTCTATAAATTATCTAGGGCTTAGGGACTAAGTGACTACTAGGTTTTGTAAGCTGAATGAGGAAATCCATTGTTATCATTCAATAATTAAAACTATAGTAGCTGTTAAAAAAAAAAATCAATAGGTGTTAGGCACCTGGTTTGTTGGGTTTTTTTGTCCCAAAAGCTTCCTAGCAGCCCTTTATCAGTAAAAATACTTCATTAAAAAGAAAATAAGAGTGAGAGTGTGTGTGTGTGTGTGTGTGTGTGTGTGTTAGAAGGGTGTGTAGGAGTACCAGTTTGCATAAAAATTGCCTTGGTATTGAAGTTTGTAGGGGTATCCTAAAAGTATGTTACAAGTAAGCTACAAGTGTGGAGGGAGTAAAATATTCCAGAAATACCTTGTACCAATGACTGGCTATAAGCATTAGTGCAAGAATCACTAAATACACTGGTTGGGCAGAAAGGTGGTGAAAACTGAAGCAATAAAAGTGGAGATAAGAGTAGCATGTGTAGACAATGGATAAGGAATGTAGCAAATGTTTCATCACCAGATTTTCAGATCCTGACTTTGATACATCTGACTCATGTGTTTTTAATTGGTATGACAGCCATGCAAAGTGTATTTCATGATTTCTTTCTCAGCTGCTGATAACAATGTGTAGCTGCTGCTTTGAACACATAACCTTTTTAGATGAGGATAGTAAATATCTAATATAGAAAATAAAATTTCCTCATCTCAGCTAGAAAATCCAATGTGTATATTGTAATAGACAAAGTAACTCAAAGTAGTGCATAATCTACAGTAATGTAGAATCATAGAATCAGGGAGTATGCTGAGTTGGAAAGGACCCATGAAGATCATCTAATCTAACTCCTGGCCCTGCACAGGACAACCCAATTATCACACCATGGGCCCGAGAGTGTTGTCAAAATGCTTCTTGAACTCAGACAGGCTTGGTGCTGTGACCACTTCCCTGCAGAGCCTGTTCCAATGCTGAAAACTGCAGGGATTTGGGATTTCTTTGGATCCAGCTATATTAGTAAATTGAGCATACCAAAACTGTCCTTTGGCGTTGAATCCAGCTGGCATGGAATAGCTTTTGTTCATATGTTTAAACTCTTTCAGTCTCTGAAAGAGAATGGACACATCCAAATCTGTCCTTAGCTAAGCCCTAGTCCCTGACCAGATACTGTGAGGCATGGTGCTAGCAAGCCTGGGTCAAAACCATGCCAGAAAACATGCTAGCAGTATGACAGAATGGACAAATTCAATAGCCTTGAAATGCTACTTGGCACAACTTGTAACTTTGCTGTTACAGACATGGCCTGAAAGGGCAGCAGCTCCAGCCAGCCATGGGTAAGGCTGACCTGTTTGTTGTTTGATAAGCAATGCAATGTGTTCACAAATATCAATCTGTCATAAGGCCCTAAAGGAACCATTCCTGAGAAAAGATCATTAGTGAAGAATGTAGTTGTGACAGGCAGAATGGAATCTCTTTCTGGACTTTTCCTGTTAGCTGAAACAAGGTGAAATTCTGGGAAGCTTTTGTTTTATTTTAAACAGCCCTTCAAGAGACCAATGTTACCCTAGTTGTAGTTGGATATGGTTTGCCTAAATTATTTCCTTTCTTTTCCTTTGCTTGTTTCTACACAATACAAATCTTTAAAGAGCCTGAAAGTTTTGAGATAGGACCCTCTTTTCGTACTGCTGTATTATTTCATGTGGTGCTTCTTGTATATTCATTGCGAGCAGTTCCACTTATGTGTAAGTCATATTTCTCATACTTCATTCCTCAGAAATACTATCATTCATTAATCATTATTTTTCCATAATTGTTTTTTTCCTATTTTTCATAGCATCTGCAGCTTTAAACAACAGATATTGAAGATTTGTACAGCCAAGGGACAGCCTATTATAATATAGACAGTACTATTTTGTTCAGATCTCAGTCAGAGAACTGCCATGAGCTTTTAACCTTTGTAAGCTTGAGGGAGGTCTTAGTTACTTTCAGAAGTTGTGTATTTCCTGAATTTAGGGATTCTTAGTGCTCTCTTTACCTTACCCTGTTTATTCTGTATTCTGTTTCCTGTGCTTGTTTTTCCATTTATATTAAAGTTGCACACATGAGTCCGATTCAGCTCAGATTTCCCTTGTTTTACATAAGTAGCCAAGAAAAAAAATGATTGAATGGTTCATTCTCAGCTATTCAAGTGGGAATGAACAGGTAAAAAAGGGAGATACTGCTTACCTAAAAAGCAGAAAAGACTACTTGTCTTTTCTCTAAACTTTAGTAGATGCCAGTAATTTATATAATCTATATAATGTATAAAAATGTAAATAATTTATATAGCTTGGACGTTAAAAGCATCAGAGCATAGGGAAATATAAGCAGAGAGTGGAAGACAATACATGCACTGCTATGTGAAATTTGACTGAAATTGCTCATAACAATGAGGCATGATGTGAGACAGCACTGAAGAGCATGAGTGAAAAGAGTTTGTGAGACAGGGCACCATAAATGGTGTAAAAATCAGGAAAAAACAGGAAATAGTGAAAAAAATACAGGAAAAAAATGCACTCATTAAAAGTTTTTTGCAAGAAATGCTGCCTTGTCATCTACTCAATGTGTAAAATATAGATGCGTCCATTATAAACAATACATGTCTTGTAAAACTAGTTGTATTTCTTATATAGAACCAGGGCTCGGTCTGCAGTGCCAAAGATTTTGTAAATGTAAAAGGCATGTTCATCTCAGACAGACTTCAGAGCAAAGAGTGCATGCTTTGTGAAACAGGCCATGCTGGCCAGTGATGACACTTTTAAAATTGGCATGCTTTTAGTTGAGGTCTAGCACTGGTTGTTCAAATATTGATATTATGATTTTATTGCTATAAAAAGCACCTGTCTTGAGGGTTTCATAACCGACTCTAAATCCAACTCAGAAAAAAGGGTGGTGCCTATTAATTCAGCACCCTGTCAAGAGAGCCCTCTGTCCTGATCCGGTGTGCTTGCTCTAAAATACACACCAAAGTGGTTGCAAACTCCTGACCTCTCATAGTTTGGAGAGAAAACGAGAGGTAAATGTCAATTCTCTAACTGCAGCCAGCATTAAATTCCCCTATTTTCCCCAATATTCCAATGGTTTTTTGAAAACCTTCTATAATTTTGGGTCAAAGCTTTCACTCTTTTTTCGAGTTCTGTGCTTTACAGAACCCTCCATTGCCTATTTAAACAATTTTGCTGCATAGCTTTCCTTGCAGCATAGAAATCAGGTCCCTGTGACCAGCTTAACACTATATATATCATTGCAGGACTTTAAATATTCTCTGACAAAGACTTCTGTTATCAGTAAAATGACACATCTGTATTCAAAGGCAAATATTAATTGGAAAGAAAACGTGGCATTTAGCATAATTGAGATTCTACATAAGGCTTATCTCACTGTTCAAGTGGAAGCTTCCATGGGAATTCTTTAAGAGAAACTGAGCTAGTGTAAGACACTTTCTAGAACGCTTTTCTATAGTGTGTATTAGGCAGTTTTCTTCATTGGACTTCTGGGAAATGCATACTGCCATGGTTTAGGCCAACAAATTACCAGACTGCCAGATCTCAGATAATTGCAGCTCTCCCTAACCTGTGACCAGGCAGTCTGGTATAACATTTTTTCAGCTGCCTTTGTTTTTCCTTATTGTTCCACGATGATTCACATTGCCTTCCACATTCCACTTTGGCAAGTCACCAGCTTTTCCCATGTCAGGAAGCATATACCAGTGGAAGAACTGTAATGAACCAGCACTTACATGTGTGCAAACATCATATGAATGCTACATAGGCTTCCTAAAAACTGGCGATGAGAAATGGAAAGATAATATAGAGTGTTTTGTACAAAGATCAAGATCTTTGATTTTGCTTGATGAGATTTTCCTTCTCATCCTTCCTAGTCTGGATGGGAAGGAAATAAGGAACAGAATGAGTTTTCTGTGACAGGGGTCTGAATTAAGAACAGTAACATTGTACTAAATATGAGAAACAATTCAGCTATTTTAGTTGTTCAGGCTCTATAAAATCCAGAGAAATCTGACAGTATACTTTAAACTGTTGGTGTAGCTAATACTTACTAAGCTATTATTTTAAGAAGTAAAACTAAGCCTATTTCTAAAATTAAATTCAGGTTGACAGCATTCCTTAAAGTGCAATCACCTGTGCTGCTGGTTCCCCTGAGTGTGAGTTATAATTTCTATACAGCTGCAGTGAATCAACAAAGAAAAAAAATATAATCTGTACAGGCTCTTTGCTGAATTTTAATATCATTCATGATGTAGATTAGAGCAAAATGTTGCACTCTTACTGTGCAGTCGCTGCTTTGAAATCACAGGACCAGAGCCTTGACCAGGAGCCATAATGTAAATACCATGAAAATAGGAATGTAGAAATAGTATTTAAAGCTCACTTTTGCCTTCTCCTGCTGCTCAGTGCAAGCTGTTTCCCTGGGCTATGTTAGAACAGCTTGAAGTCAGTCTGAAACCCTGGGTTGAAAGGGGCAGGAGTGACTGAGGGAGGATGGGGAGGGTCACACGAAAGCAACTCTTTTTTATTTAATGCTACTCAATTTGCATTATGTTCTGGAAGTAAGCTTAAGTGCATTTTGTAAGAACCCAGAGCCATAAGGGGCTCTGTGTTACATCAGGGTGTTTTTAGTAGCTTACATATTATGGGCAGTGCACCCATCTTTTACACATGAAATTATGATATTAAACAAAACATCATCCCTGGACGATTTAGCTCTGTATTGACATTTCTGTTTCTTGGTTCAGCTGAGAAAAATCAGTTGGGATATTGGTTGTGGGTTTTTTCTAGTAGAGAAGTTGCTTTTTCCATTTTACTTTCTTTTCAGTGTTGTTGAAGGCTAATCTCCTTCAATCTTTCCTGAATATTGGTTTTTTGTAATCATCTAGGTATTTTCTGTTTGAATCCAGACTGTTTTATTACTCACTGCTCATAAACAAATTCTTTCCACAGTTTTTACCTGTTATGACTGTATTTATTCATTAATTGCAATTTGAGAAATACAGAAAATGTTACCTCAATTAATTCAGTCAATAACTCAAATGGAATTTGTCAGTGGTATAATTTGCTGACTTGTTTACTCTTAAATTAGCATGGTACCTATATAGAGAGAGTTCTTACTTTTCTGCCCATTAGGTTATTAATTATGTGTATTTATAAAAAGAAAAAGGAATTTCCTGTCTCAGGAAATCAGTTGTTCTGTTCTGACAGCAAGAATGATACTTGATGGGCATTTTTTGCCCTATGTAGATTGGATACTATTGAGTTTGGTTTATTTTATTTGGAAATAAAGCCAACTCTGCAGAAAGGAATATGAAGTAAACTCTCACAGGGGTTTCTGGTTTTCCTTTCTAGATGGTTTGTTTTGCCACACTAACTAGCATGGCCTATATTCAGCTTAATGAATGATTCTAGAATGAGCTGAGCTAAAAAAAAAATACCTGGATGTATAGTATTTCATAATTCTATATTCACCTGTAATTAGGACATGTACTTTCTGCAGTGTCTTGAAATATTCTGGGACTGCTTATTTCTGATGTCTTCTCCAAAACATATTCAAATTCTAGTCACCTTACAAGACTTCCTAACAGCCATTAGTGCAATTTACCTCAAATATAATTTTCTTGGAGAAATCTGTGATTAGAGTTTCTTGACTTTAGTGGATATGATCACACATGAGATGGCATCACCTATGCTAACACTGAACTAAAAAGGTAAGAGTAAAATGTGTAAGCATCCCAGTTGGCTGGAATTCTTTAACTGTAGGAACAAAAGGAATCAAGGTAATTTCCTGGAGAAGACTGAGTTTAGTAATGGAAAGAAGGGACCTAATCATAAGCTGTTTTGAAAGGAGAGGACATCAGAATTAGAATGCACTGTGAAAAAGTTTTAGGACTCAAATAGCTAGTAAACTTAATAAATAGAAGGTATATGCTAATAAAAGTTGTTAATGTTGAGAAGTCGGGAAGTTTTACCAATATAGAAGAGGATCAGTATATGATACATAAAAAAAATACTAACTTTCAAGTGTCAGGTAATAGGAATGGAGTTTAATTGAATGGTGCAAAATTGGGTTCTTTGGGAACAACAATAAGAAATTACTTTTTAAATTAGAGGTTATTTAATTAGCAACAACTGAATAAAGGCACATCTGGATATATGAGAAAACAAAAGGATTCTTACTAACCATCCAAGGAAAAACAGTTAATATGGCTCTTGCATCTGCCTGATGAAATATGTTTAGAGCAAATAGGACTATTAATTACATTACCTACTGCACTGGAGTTATTTCCTATGGAGAAAGGAACTCCAACTGAAGACAGGTGCAGAAAAACCCTATTGTATTGCATAGAGGAACTAAAGGAAATAAAAGGAAACAAATAATGTGAGTTTTTTACTCTAGAAAACAAAGGCAATACTAGTGCTTTGCTTTTTGATAAACTTCTTTTTTTCCCCAGTAAACACATTAATTTTGTCCAAAATGCACAATCCTCCTTTGAGAAACAGTTTGGATGAGAAAAAAATGTGTAGACAGGCTTGTTATTTACCTGACATCAGTGTGCTGAAGAAACCTGTAGCAAGTGAAGAGGATGGTCTGTTTAACAGACAAAGGCGTTCATGGATTGACTTAGAAACCATGTTTGGAGTTGAGCTAACAAGTGGCACTTGAACCTTTCTGAATGCTCCCAATTGTATGTTTGTGTGATATTTTGAATATAGTGGTGGTCTTATATACAGTACTGAAAGAACTCAGGTATTTGTCTTGATTCTTGTCCATGGACCATTAACCTCTTATTTAAACCAATTTCCTTTCAGAATGTCCATCCTTACAGTTACTAGTAATGTTTTTTTTCATAGCACTTCTTCCTTCAGGAATTTTGGTGAATTAAGGGGGTCCGAAGAGTGGCTGGTTGCATGCCATAAGATAGAGCTGGTGGCATGTAGAAGAGTCATGACAGAAGCGTGACTCAAGGGTGATCAAAAGAAAATCAATGAGGTTGCTGGACATGGTGGTCTGGTGGACAAAGAAGCTCCCTAGACAGTAGCTGAGTGTGAACATGTCTATCTACTGTATTGCAGGGAGGATGGATCTATTAAGGCAGAAGGACATTAAAAAGATCATATAATGGCAAGGGGGCTATAGTGCCTTTGGCTGGGAAATGGGAAGGCTGAGAAAGCCAGTATTGTGCTAATTAGAGGGGAAGAGAGGAAACAGAGTCCTGTGAAAATGAATGTCAACCTGAAGCAAGATAGTAATTAGCAGTCTGAAGGATAAAAAGACTTTACAGAAAAGTCAGGTAGTTCAGGAGAAATGCCTCTATGCTGAAGATAATGAATGCCATTATGATCGTGCAGGAACAGGAATCTTAAAAGCTAAATGGAAGAAGCGATGATAGAAGATGGAATTTGTGTATAACACTCTTAATTGGACATCAGTCTGGGGATTAAACTCACATATATTTAGAGCTAAAATGAAGAGCATTTTAGAAGGGCTGGTCTGTGTGAGAATAATGAGCCTGTGATTTTAAATGGATAGAAAGAAGAAAACTTGGAATTCTTCATACGTTCTGTCAGTCCCATACACGTAGATAAGCAGTGGAAGTTCTTGAAAGAAGTTTACATGAATTAAGAGAAGTCTGGGCAAAATCACTGAAATAATTAAGAGATATTCACTGAGCGTATTTATTAGACATAGAAACTACTTCTAGCTCAGGAAACCACAGAACTGCATATGGTTGGAGGCTGGGGGGATGTTTAAAAGGACGATCGTATGTGTCCACCTTGTTGCAATTTTCTCTAAATATTTAATCAACATTGTTGCAGAGGATATCAACTAGCTATATTATTTTTTATCTGACCCAGCAAGACTGTCCATACATATATGTTTATTTACCTGTAAAACAGATTAGTTCTTTGCCTTCTTCCAGGAAGAGCTTTGCTGCTTTTTATGAAGCTGTGTTTCCTAGCTAGAAAAGTCAGTCACAGCCATTTTAGTACTCAGACCTCTGTCATGTACAAATGAGTCTTAATACTTTGAAAATGACAGGATCCAGGGAAGCAGGAATTTTACCCACCTGTCCCTTACAACAAGATTTTTTGAGAGCTGTGTGGTAGTAATACACAAGTAATCACAGAAGAGGTTGAAGGTGAGGCAGGGTAGGACTGTAGTCTCCCTGTTTCATCGTGGTGAAGGATGCAGAGTTGGGAATTGGGTGGATTCCAGGAAATCTCATGGTAATACTTATGCTTTGAGTCCCATTTTTAAATATTGCTAAGAGGCTAAATTTTGTATAAGTATCTTGTAGTTCCTTATAGATTACATAGTAGCTTCTTTTTTGCTAAATTATAAAATTTCTTTACTTCTTTTGAGGTCTCAGATATCCCAGTCTATTTCTATCTGAACTCCTTTAGAAACCTTAGGCCCCAGTGCACTGGTTCTTAGCCCTTTGTATTTGGGGAAAGCCATACATGATCTGTGAAAGGACTGCAGGTATAAAATACATTCTCACACATGTAAGCATGGAAACAAAATGAGGGAAAATTAGTAGTTTACCTTATTAGCCCAACTAATACACAAATAGATAACACACTAGCCTAGTGTATTTGGTGAGAAATAAAACCTCTTGTGGGGCATCTCACAAAAATAAGTTGAGCAGCCTTGACTTAGAAAGCCCTGTTTTTCCTCTGCAAACATAGGAGCACTGCTGCCTCCTACCTGACTTGCAGTGGCCATTCTCTCTTGAGCTCTTACTTTCTTTTTCCCTTCTTCCTTGGGACTTAGTTCTTTAATATTTTCCGTTTTGTGTTGCCAGTTAGGAAGTGAAATAACATTGCATGACTTTTCTGTGTGTAAAATAAGTAAATAGGTACACCTTCTTTAAGGGTGGGAGATATTCAGGGAAGACTGGCTTAGGTATGGATTAGGAGTGTTGTGTTTTGAACGTGTTCTGACAAGGTACTGGTGGCTATCTCTGTTGGCAATGATGAAGACACATTCATCTAATACATCTTTCATCTCAGTGCAAAGCAATGTTTTCAGCACACGTTGTGCTACCACAGAAAGGGTCTCAAACATGAAGCAATGACACGGGAGCACAGCATGACAGTCCTCCCATAATAGAAACTGAAGGTGTTTTTCTAAACTTTTTTAGGTTTGGAGATTTTTTTCTTTTACTTTTTGCTTTTTTATCTGATTTACTTACATGTAGCACAGTGAGAACATAAATAGTACCCTGTGGTTTTCCCTAATTTACAGCCTGACTCAGGCCTGAATGCAAAAGTAAATTTTTTGCCCTGTGTACAGGAGTTCTTAGAAAATATGGTTGTTCTCCACCCCAGGAGAACTCACTCCCTACAGATGTTTCTTTCTGATCATGCAGAAGGGGGCCTCTGTTAGTAATATGCCCAAGTATAACCTTCAGCAGACCAAAATAAGTATATGTCTCTTGTGAGAAATTGAGTTTTCAAAGGTAGCACTCACCTCTTAACATGGCATTTCATTTGGAAGCACATAGTTAAATCCACAGGTACAGTCCAGTAACACAGGAGCATCTTCTTTAGTGGAGTTATAGACATGGCCTACATAGAATGGAAATGCTGAAAGTTTCTTTTATTTTACATGTTTTTAAAAAAATGGGTAGGGTCACCCACATAAAATGTCCCTTAGTATATTTTCCATTGTTTTGTCTCATTAAATATAACTACCAACCTAAGTAATACAGGATCCTTTTTCTGACTGTCATATGGATTTTGTCAGTGGTGTATGAACAAGGGTTTTAAACGTTGTTGACTGTTTCATAGTTTTTTATCATATATATCTTTTAATAATAGAAAAAATTTTCCTCTATGGCAAATCACTTCCATGTCTGAAAGAACCAGTGTTGTTGGATTACTGTGATTCATCCCTTTGGTAACCCAAACTGTATCTCAAGGGCTGCCAGAGTTCTAGCATTCTGGAGATTAATAGGCTCTGATTTCTGTTTCTGAAAGGGATTTTGTAGTCTGACTTTGAGTAGGTTAGGGAGGAAAGAAACAAATTTAATAGCTTTTAATGCTCTTGAAAGTCTCAATTTAAGTAATTGACTGAACCAAATGACCTGTAAATCTAGCTTAGCCATTACCTTATACTTTGCATATCTTGTACAGTCAAATTCCTTAAAATGAAATAAGAATTCAGGAAATATTTTAGCCTAATTACAGCAAGTAAACAGGTGAATTTGACAACCTTCTCTTATGTTCAAGATATAACAGTTTTATCAGGTGCTGTGGCAATTGAGTCAACAGCTACATTATATCAAAGATGACCTCTGACTACTGTATCAGAGGGATTTTCCCTTACAACTAAATTGAGTGATGTTTTCTGGACCAATCCTGAAGAGATTTCCGCTCAGATTTCTAAATCTGGTAACCTTATGGACAGAACTTCCAAACCTGATGATATATGTTTCTGAGTAATTAAAACAAAAAAGCTGTCAGAGAAGTATACAGTAGCATCTTCTCATTTCATCTGTTCTGGAATTGTAAGTTGCTGTTACACTTAGGAACAAGTTGTCAATTGGTATAAATCAGTGTTCCTCCAAAGTGAAGAGAGCCAAATTAGCAAGCTTCTTAAAATGGAGATACAGGTTCAAGATCAGAACATGGGGGAGAGGGAGATAACATAGCAGTGGAATCAGAAACTTAAGATCTTAGTAAACTAAGAAGTTAGAAATCTACCACGGCTCTATAATTGGTCATCAGAAATATCTATCTTCCGAAGGTGCTTTATTCTGTACTAAAATGCATGTCTAAAACAAAAGTTCAGTGTAAAAATTTTTTTTTTCTGGAAATTAAACAGAGAAAGAAGTAGGAATAAATAAAGTAAAATAGATGCTTATATTTTCGATGGCTGGATTCCACCCTTATCAGCTGAAAAAAAAATGGGAAGACCTTTGAAAACAGGAACAGCCAGTGGGTGAGAGATTAATCTCATTTTAGTCATGGCTTTTTGTAATTTTTGCAAAAATCTGTATGCTGTAAATTGATGACCACTAGAGCACTTTGGGCAGGTTATGAGCAGCACAAATGATATTAACGGGTGTGTGGGGGGAAACAGTTTTTCCCCTGGAGTTAAAAAAAATGGTAACCCCCAAGGGGGTGGTTACCCTTGGGGTTGAGCCAACCAGCGCTCCTGCAAAATGTCAACATATCAACAACCAGACCAGAAAAGAAGAGTAGTTGTAGTTGTTGTTGAAGAAGAGTGGCCATGTTGTAAAGCCATGAGGAAGGGGCCTGGAGCCCCACTGGGGGCTATGGATCCCCCCGGCCCCCAGCTGGGGCCTGCAGGGACTTGGAACAGTGTTAGACTGGGCTAAGTGTCTGTAGCTAAGAGCTGGGGGAAGGTTCTCCACTGTAAGCAGCAGCAGAAGCAGCGGCAGAGACAGCAGCGTATGGAGAACAGTGGCAGAGAGCCAGAAGGAGATAAGGAGCAGCAGAAACAAGCATGCAGCTGAGCAGAGAGGCAGAGATCTCTAATGGAGAGAGAGAGCCAGCAACAGAGGAAGACTAAGCTCTACAGAGACAGAGTTTTGGGGTAAGAACTGAACCAAACCCCCAAACTCCTTTTGAGATCCCTCCTAAGTGGAGGGAGTAGACTCCTACTGGATGGAAGTCATAAAATGCAGCATGCACTGCAAAGAGAGAGAGCTGAGAAGCTCAAGGTGTCCCGGAGCTGGATGGGGATGGCCAGAAGGAATGTGAAGGAGGGCTTCACCCCCCCCCTCTGCTCAGAGCACGGGAGCTCTGCAAGGGAGCTTGAATCCCCTGAGGATAGGGACCGTCACAAAGACTCCTGTACTTCGTGATATGACGTGGTGAAGTGACCTCTGTCCTGGTAAACACAGCCCACGGAAGAGGAAGACCCTCGCTTGGAGTCGAAGGGCTGAGAGGGGCTTGGAGATCCCCCCTCGTGTGTACTGGCAGAGATCCAGCTACAGCAGCTGCATGGAAGGAGAGAGCCTGCTGCCCTAGAGACACTGCTGCTCTGAGAGTGGAAAGGATCTCTTCCTTCTTCCCTCCTGGACTTTTATTTGGAGGGAGAAGAGATTTGATCCATTGTAAATACTGCTTTATCATAGAAAAGATAGTTGTGATTATATATGATGTATTGTAATATTTATTTGTACAGTCATTGTAATATATTTCCCTTTCCCCCCATATTGAGTCTTGTGTGTTGTCTGGAGAACCCATCTCACACTGGGTTGAGATGAGGGAAGGGGGGCTTGGACTTGAGAATTGGATTTTGGGGTTCTCAAACTACGACTACGAGACACACAAGAACCAATGAATTAGTGCTATGCATGCAGAAGTCTCCTTT
Source organism: Manacus vitellinus (assembly GCF_001715985.3). Lineage (NCBI taxonomy): Eukaryota > Metazoa > Chordata > Aves > Passeriformes > Pipridae > Manacus > Manacus vitellinus. The sequence goes on along the minus strand of NW_021939324.1, from coordinate 15,372,991 downwards.
AGCTGGCTGCCATTGGTGAGGTAATGGCAATATTAAGGCATTTTTTTGTGTATTAGAACCAGGTACCTTTGTTCACATTCTGAATTTCATTGTCTATTAAAGAAAAGGATTTGCCAGAAGGAATATTAAGATGGATGCTAATAATTACTAATCATGAAAGTTTAAAGCTTAAAGATGTGAATATGCCATCTTTCTTAAATTTTTGAGAAATTTTGAATAGGAAAAAGAGTAACCATGGAGATGGAAATTTTAAGCAAAATAATAAGTCTTTCTAATCACACTGTGTATATATAGACTCTTGCATCCATTTTTTTTTTGAAAAAAAGGTAAATTCATTATTAGATCTGATGTCTCTATGGAGACTAAATGATTGTCTGAATTTTATTGTAATTGTGGGTGTATCTTGAAAAACGTTTGTGGCAGAATCAAGAGTAGTCTAGAAAGTGTATACTTTTTTTGGTCCACAAAACGGTGCTGGTGCTATATTTTTACAAAAAGGTGGAGAACTGAGAATAGAGGTACCACAGCTTGTTTTGGTGTAAGGTTATATTTTCTAGTCATTTGAAGATGTCATAATACATGTTTCAGATTGATAGCTTTAAGATCCTCTGTACACCACTAACAGTTTTCAGAGGTGTTTATAAAATCATAGAATGGTTTGGGTTGGAAGAGACTATAAAGATCATCTAGTTTCAACACCCCTTCCGTAGATAGAGACACCTTCCACTAGACTGGGTTGCTCAAAGCACCATCCAGCCTGTCCTTGAATGCTTCCAGGGATGGGGCATACACAACTACTCTGGGCAGCCTGTTCAAGTGCCTCACCATCCTCTTTCCAAAGTAAAGAATTTCTTCCTAATATCGAATTTAAACTTATGCTCCTTCAGTTTAAAGCCATTCTCCCTTGTCCTATCACTTAATACCCTTGTAAAAAGTCCCTCTCCAGCTCTCTTGTAGATTTGCCTTTAGGTACTGGAAAGTGCTGTAAGGTCATCCTAAAGTCTTCTCTTCTCCAGGCTCAACAATCCCAACTGTCTCAGCCTTTCCTTATAGGAGAAGTGCTTGAGATCTCTGATCATTTTCCTTCATCTGGACTTGCTTCAACAGATCCATGTCCTTATTATGTTGGGGACCCCAAAGGGGCCTGCTGGACACACTTCTTTTGATACAGCCCAGGATAAGGTTGGCTTTCTGGGCTGCGAGCACACATTGCTGGGTCATGTCCAGCTTTTCATCCACCAGCACCCCCAAGTCTTTATCCTCAGGGTTGCTCTCAATCAGTTCACTACCCAGCCTGTATTTGTGCTTAGGATTGCCCTGACCCAGGCAGAGCACTTTGCACTTGGCCTTGTTGAACTTCATGTGATCCCCATAGGCCCACCTCTCAAGCCTGTCCAGGTCCCTCTGAACGGCACCCCGTCCTCCAGGTGGTCCTCCACACACCACGCAGCTTGGTGTCATGGGCAAACTTGCTGAGGGTGCACTTGATCCCAACATGCATGCCATAGTGTGTTGTTTGTGCTGAATGCTTCCCATGGAGCAAGAGGTTGTACTTCCTTAAATTTGATATTTTATAAACATTTCTGGGCATGATTTTTCATCAGCAAAAGCTACCTTTGTTATGGTCGGTGACATAGTGCCTTTTAAACAATTTGCAAAGGCGGTTGCACAATTTCTTAAGTCTCTTAGAATTTTTGATTGGTCATTTTTTAAACTGCTTTTAATAGCCATCTTCTTTTACCCAAATCTTCTACAGTTGTGTATGTTTTCATGTTTGGAAAAGGATCACATACCTTTTGCTGATGGGACATGGGCCAGTCAGTGAAAGGCCTCCTGGGGCAATAAATTAGATCAAGAAAGAACTTTAGAACAACCTGGCAAGAATTGTTTTGTTTTCGCCTGTTATCCATGGGAGTGAGCAGGAATCTGTGCTTCATAACCAAAGCTTAGGAAGAAGATATGTAATTAATTTTCTCAGTAGTGAGTTCTGCTCAGCAATTCATTTTCTGATTTGTTTATATTTGTCAGAAAATGCTGTGTAATGCTTGCTGCCGTTCCTCTTACTGATAATTATCTGGACTGTAATTTAATTTTCCTTTGTAATGCTTGGTATTAGAAACATTAAATAGTTTTTTTTCCCCTAAAAGCCAGACATTTCCCTTGAACAGAAGCCAAGACTTTGCAGCATATGATTTAATGAGCTGCATGTGATACTAATAATTTTGGGTTTGTCTTTTTCGGTCTCTAATAGGCTTTGACACAAATCTGTAGTTTTCCATGTCTTTTCAAAATTATTTCTGGGGCTCTTCAAAGGGAGGAAGTCATGAGTCATTTAGTGATTTGGCCTCCATGCCACTATGCTGCTCATGTGCGTGAAAATAACATGCTTGTCTCTACCATCCACAAGTACTGTTCAGAAGAAAGTATGTTCTTTGTCTTTACACTCCCTCCTGCTGTCAGGAGCTTCCAGAATCAAAATAATTTGCAAGTCAAAAATCTTAATTATCAGTTTTAGGTCTCAGTTCTGCATCCTCTATGACAGTGATTCCTGCTTCCTCAAATTGGACTATTGCAAATAAAGAGTTAACTTGGGAAAATAAAGGCTGAAAGACAGGTCCCTATTACTTACCCTCTAGAGGTCTGCAAATTTTAACATCGGTTTTTCTCATTCAATTCATGGCTAAATATATTTCTGTTTGCAATTCCTGATGGCAGCTACTGTTACTGCCTGTAACACATGTAGTTAATTATGACAGAGGACCTGGAAATGTTATTAGGGTCCAACCACTTAGAGATCCTCACTAATTTCATACAGGGCTACCTGTGATTGGTTACACTGGCCATTGAATATGATCTGTCTAGTATTGAGTCTGCATAGAGAAAAATCAAGAGAATTAAAATGGAGAAAAGAAGTATCTACTTTTTACTCTGTGAAGGAGAAGAATGCCTAAGGATCTTAAAAAATAAGGAAAAAATCATATTTGTATTTCTGGAGTGTCTAATTTGTGATGGAATATCTGAAATACTGATGTTAGATGAATGCATGCATTCCTTTTTCCTTGTTATAGAGTTACTGTGTCATAAAAAATTACTACGTTTTGTAAGGAATAGTAGTGCTCTTTGGGCTCCCTACTGAGTTTTTGAGAAAGGAAGGAGGGGGAATAACATTAGGTGAGAGATGCACTTACTTACTCAAGAAGCCTCCTGCTTTTCACAGCCGAATATCGTATCTTCAGGACTTCTTAGTCTTCTAGTTTGTGCACACATCACCTGTTTATGTAGAGTATGACTAGGGTGACACCTTCTTTTTGCAGAAAAAGAGTAAAGAAATTCAGAATAGCAGCTAGGTGGGATGAAATAAGAGAAAAAAACATATTTAGGGGTAGAATTACTCTATGGAATTTTTCCCCCCTCTTATAGTATTCTCAAATATTGAACTATCTCCTCTCTCATTACCATTTCTTTCTGTCATTGTAACCTCATGTTACACTGGATAAGGAGATTTAGTTACTGGGAATGGGCTTTTGGTAATAAGGTGAATAGTGATCTCTTCCCAACAATATTTTCAAACAACTGAGGCACAGAAGGTTGTCCACAACTTGTTCAGAATTACAGATCAAAGCTGTAATCTTTTGCTTTTTTAGGCTGTTTCCAAACATTACCATTAACCTCTCAGAACATCTGTGAAGAAATCAGCATATGGCTGTCCTATGTGATTGCTAATGAGCTTATTAAAGCTACAGCACAAAATTACAGTTGCATGTGATTTTTGCCTTACTTTACACTGGGCTTTTAATTACTATATTTCATAGCTTAATAACTTTGCTGTGTTATTCCCTAACATTATTTGAAAATAGGGAATTAAGTGTGCAGGGTGTACTTAGCTTGACAAAGAAGTCTGATGCTTTTACTTAAAGTAGCATTTCTCCCCAGACTTTTGCTATAGAGAAATGCTAGATGACAATCCTAAGAATAAAACAATGGATTGGGTTGTTGGGTGTACCAAAAGAGTATGTAGATCTTGTCTTATTTCTTTGTATAAATAAATATCATTCTTAATCTTTAAATGACAGCTTGATATCAGAGCATATTCAGAGACTGTTTAAATAGTGAAGAATTTCTAGCAAAATTCCCAAGGATTTTCCATAGACTAGCAAAAGTCACTGAACTGTTTTTATGCTAAAATAAAAACCAAATTTTAATGTCTGCCATACTTGAGAAAAAAGGGCAACTAAGAAACTGTAAAAACTTATGCTTTCAGAAAAAAGTAATTCTGCATTTATGTGTTTTGTTTTGATTTTTTTTCTCTGATACCTTTCAAAACTTCATAATGTGTGATTCAATTTAATTTGGCATGCTTACTGTTAGCTAAACATGATGTTTGTGCCTCATGTTTTTCCTTCTTAACAGTCAAACTCTGCAATGGTAGAAATTAGCTCGAACTAACAGCATTAATTATTCCCCTTGGATGGATACCAGGAGTAGCTGATTTAGTCTGCTCCATTTTCAGTAATTAGCTCATTAGATTCCTCTTCCTATCATTGTTGTGATATTCGTCAGATCTCTCTGTTTGCAGTGACTGGATTTTAAATAGGGACCTTAGAACAGATAAAAAGTCATAGCTGTTCATTTTAAAATTATCTCAGTTTTTAAGCACAGCTTTCTTTGGTTTTTTGTAAAACCCTTCTGTTATTGGGACAGTCTGTGTTAACTGTGAATGACACAGGTACATTTTTGTGTTCACCATCTTCAAGGAAGCAGCAACCGGAACAAACCTGGTATGCAGATGCTTCAGTGGAACTGGCACCTCAGGACATCTTTATGGCAATCTTGAGCTTGGTACAGCACTGTGCAGAGATTAGTGCAAAGCTGCTGATAGCTGGGAAATAGTTATTTTTATCACCTGAAATAAAGAAATATCCCTTTTGTGTGGGGTAGATAAGAGACACATACTGAAGTCCCTATCGCATCACAGATCCCTTACAAACTTCCAAATTAATCAGTGTGGCATGAGTATCACTGTTTATTCTGTCAAAGAAATTTAAGCTTATTCTGTCAGAGGAATATTGCATGTTCCTAGCAAACAAATATGGTATTAGTGATATTCCTGCCAAAACAAATCAGTCTGGAAAAATAGATTCATTATTCATTCATTATTCACATAAAGCTGTAAATGGTTTGGGGTTACTACCTAATTATTATAAAATCTGTCCACCCTTGCTCTTTCTAGACCTTTTCAAGGCATTTTAGTTGCAGCTTTATTATAGAAACTCTTTCTTGGTGTTTCCAAATTCTTTCACCAGTTGTCCAAGTGTGACTCAGATTAGGACTGCTTTTTTGATTTCATGCCACAAACATCTAATATGACCAGCTGAGATAAGTCTGTGTTATTTTTGGCTTTTGTGGAACTACCCTGACCTACATGAGAACAGGATCTAGTCCAGTACCAATAAATATCTACTTTAAAATTATGTTCCTTATTCCTCCTTGACTCAGAGTCATTCCAAATGCTGTGAATGTTAAAGTTGATACTTCTTTCTAATGGAACAATGTGTATTATTTGCTCATGAAGCAGCTTCAGATTTTGATAGAATTTCTGAAGGGCTGACTTATTCTAGACATAATTACTAGACTCAAGAAAAAGCCACACAATTGCCATGGAAGGAATGAATTGCTCACCAGCTCAAATTATGTTAATGAAACAAGGAAAGGTAATTTTTTTTCTATTAGTAGGCTATTGAAAGGGTTCACTTCTTGTATACATATTTAAATCACTGTATTTTGTCAGGCAGTTTAGCACTTGTTTCTGGTCAGGCTCAAGTGTGACTGACAAACCTTGCAGAGTCAGATTCTGTGCTGGCAATCTTGAAACCACAAAGATGGCAGTCCTAAACAGGATTAGTGATGTGATTATTGTGGTGATCAGTTATATGTAACCATGGACAACACAAGTTGTTTTGCACTGTAACACAGTGCAGAGTTGGTCGATATTGAAAGTGTCTTGACCTTGGCTTTATACTGGCATTGCTCATAAGCCATGATTCATTGAAATTTGCTTCTGTTAGACTGCTTTGGGCAGACCTAAGCTACTTCTCTCAGTCATTTGTTAGAGCCTGAGTGACTTATTCAAAGCTATATATTTTGTTACCATGTTAAATGTTTAGTGAAACGTTTGAACTTCTGTTTTTCCCCTAATTTCCTTCAAAATCTCCCTGTTCAGCCAGACCAGTCATCTTCCCCACCCGCTTGCTTTTTGGCAGACTGGGACAGCCCATGCTTTCAAGACTTCCTTCTTGAAGCATGTCCATCCCTCCTGGACCCCGTTGTTTTCAAGGGCTGTTTCCCAGGATACACTCTGAACCAGTCTTCTGAATAGGCCGAAATCTGCCCTCTAGAAGTCCAGTGTAGAAGTTTTATTAATGGCCCTCTTTGCATCTCTGATTATTGAAAACTCTAGTATCATGTGCCTCAGAGTATCATTCAAACGCTTCTTAAACTCTGTCAGGCTTGGTGCTGTGACCACTTCCCTGGGGAGCCTGTTCCAGTGCTCAAGCACCTTCAGGGTGAAGAACCCTCAGGGTGAAGAACCTTTATTGGTATAGTTCTGTTGGCTGAGGAAGAAATTAGTTATGTAAGATCATGCTTCCAGCTAACACCAATATCCCAGCAGTACTCTTGTCTTGTATATGGTTATGCTATATGGAGAGTTTTCCTTTGGATAAGGTATAGGTATGCTATCGGATAAGCCCCTTTGTTTCTTATGTGCTGTGTCATGTAAAGCAGCTCTATCATGGTATTTTCCCCCTTTGCAAATCAGACCAAAATTGGTAAATGAAGAGGGGTAAGGCCTGTTTCTTTTACTGTCTGACGGGTCCAATTACGTTTGCACAGACAGGATACACAAAGAGAGATGAAACTATGCTTTCTGTTATTATATTCCTGCATATACTTCTGATACATGTGGAATAGGCACTGGTGAGGCTGCACCTTTAGTTCTGTGTTCAGTTCTAGGCCCCTCACTACAAGGATATTGAGGTGCTGGAGCAAGTCCAGAGAAGGGCAACAGAAGCATAAGTCTTATGAAGAGCAGCTGAGGGAGCTAGGGGAATTCACCCTGAAGAAAAGGAGGTGCAGGGGAGACTACCATTTCCTACAATTGCCTGAAAGGAGGTTGCAGCCAGGTAGGGATTGGTGTCTTCTCCCAAGTAACAAGTAATAGGATGAAAGTAAATGGCCTCAAGTTCCACTGGGGAGGTTTATATTGGATATTAGAAAAGATTCTTCATGGAAAGGGTTGTCAAGCATGGAGCAGGCTGCTCAGGGAACTGGTTGAGTCAACATCCCGTGAGGTATTTAAAAGACATGTAGATGTGACCCTGGGGGATATGGTTTAATGCTGTACTTGGCAGTGCTGGGTTAGTGGTTGAACTCAATGAGCTTAAGCATCTTTTCCAATCTAAATGATTCTATGATTCTGTGATGCTATGAGAGGGGCCAGAACTACATTAACAGTTATTAAAGAATTCAAATAATTTTTTGAGTTGTTTTTTTCAGCAGTGATGCCTCATGGAATGATGTTTGCCAAACAGAGAGTGGACTTCACTAAGAATATATCCGAGATGTTTGAAAAGCAGATAGCATCAGTCAAGGAATGAGATTTAATGTAGCCTTCAGCATCTTTCTGCTCACAGTGAATTAAGAACATCAATTTCACTAAGTATCCAGAATGTATTTCACTTACTTAAGAACAGGGTTTGTGCAGAATATATTTCTAGATCAAAAAATTAATAAAAATATACCTTTTGAAAGATATCACTGGTCTGTATTGTTAGTGGTTTTGGGAACATTCAGTTGGGAATAGTACTGGGGATTCTTATTTCCCTGATCCTGCTGACCACACTAATTTTGATACAGGTCAGGGTGCCATTAGCCTTCTTGCCCATGTGGGCACACTGCTGGCTCATGTCCAGCAGCCGTTGACCATCATTCTTGTCTCAGTTTAAGGAGACTGAAGTGTTTTGCTAAGGAGGATGAGTTATGAGGTAGACCAAACTCCTCTCTCTCAGCAATCGTAAATCCAAAATTAAGAGGCTCCAATTGAGGAAGTATGGAAAAAGGAAAATAGCAACCTTTTATTAAAGGATATATGTGTATTGGCAGAACAGCAAAAGGACACAAAAACAGCTAAACAATAATCCTGTACCCAAAAGTCCTCTTCAAAAAGGAAACAGTTCGGTACTTCCCATCCTCTGGCGCAGTTCTAATCATGGTGGGCAGGGGCGGTGTTGGATCACTGGAGGAGCAGAGCCTGCAGTGCTCCGTGGTGGTCAGCAGGGGCTCTGTTGGGCTCTGATGGTCCCCACATGGAGCCCCAGTTCACAGAAGCCAACAATGGAGATTCCCCCTCACCAAGGAGGGGAAGGGGAAAAGGGGAAAGAATGGCAGTTCTTCCCACGAAACTCATGCTGTCTGCAGCTGGCTGTGGCCAGGACTCCCCCCTTTCGTCGACGAGCACCAGCTGCTGCCAAAACATGGGATCAGAGGAAGGAAAAAAAAAACTACCCCCTCCCTAAAGGTTCCTCTGCAGGATGGGCCAAAGCTCTCTGATGAAATCCGAGCAGGTCCGGGCTGGGGACAGAACAGAGCATAGGCAAGCTGAGGCCAGAGAACAGCCAGATGATCAGATCGAGAGCAAAACGACCTCAGAGCTTTTCCAACACATGCACCTTGCCTCTGTTAAGGCAAAAAGTGAAGTGTGTCCCATTTCCAAGGAGAGGAGGGAAAAAAATCATTACCACCCCGCCCCTCTCCCCCCACCCCAGCCTTAGAGAGGGCCATCAGCCTGGAATGCAGTTCTGCCAGCTAGCTCTTTTGTGTAGGTCAATCACTCAAGGCAAAAAAAATTGCCCTCCCCCATTCAACATCTTTCTCTTGGGGGGAGGTGCCAGGGGAAAGAAAATTCGTGTTTGGTTTTTTAGAACGAGTAAACCTATGACAATTCCCAGGTCCTTTTCCACTAGGCAGCTTTCCAGTCACTCTTCCCCCAGCCTGTAGCACTACTTGGGGTTGTTGTGACCCAAGAGCAGGATCTGGCACTTGTCCTCGTTGAACCTCAATACCCATGGCCTCAGCCCTTTGATCCTACCTGTCCAGATCAGTGCTCGAAATCAGTAATCTGGTGCATCTTCTTTCCCTGAACCTGTCCTTCTTTGTTTGCTTAGTTTTGGAGTTTGGTTTCTTTGGTTTTTTTTTTACCTTTTTTTCAGAGATACTGGTAAAGTTCTGTTTTCCCCAAATGGTCTTTTTGTAATGAGGACATGACTGAAGACACAAAGATAGCTGAGCAAGCAGTACTGTATTTCAAATATAAGCAATCTTTCCTCACGCATGTTCTTATGATACTGCATTGTTTTCATAGCAGTGACATTTCTTCCCCCTCAAAAAATGTAGTTCAAGGACATTTGTGGAAGAGGCAGTAAAAGACTCTGCATTCCAACCAGATTCAGTTTAACTTGTTTATGAGTAACTGTTTTCTCTATTGTTCTGGATCTGCTCCTCAGTAATTACAACTGAGGAAATTCCTAATATTTTAATTAATATATGAATATATTGCAGAGCTGAATACTAGCTCTGCATGTGCAGATGGCCATCTCTACTGTGAACTGTTATACTTTAGTTGAAATGGAAAAATATAGGATACCTCTGCTAGATTATAAATGTCTCTGTGGGCATTGATCTTACAAGAAATAGTTGTCTGTTCTGGTAGAAAGAAAGGTAAAACTGATTATTCATGTCCTGTGAGTGGCTGAGAAGAATGGGAAGCAGAAGATCCTGAAAATTCTTCTGATGATAGAGACTGAAAGTCTCAGAGTTCAACTGATATTTCTGTTAGCCTTAGTTTGGAAACCCACCAAAAATAACAGGAGCTGGGGCTGGGATTTCCTAACACTAACTAGATGTAGAGCCCAACATGTCTTGTAGCGGTGGGTTTGACTCTTCTGTCATCAGTGCAAAATGTCCTTCCTGTGTAGTGGAGAGAAGGAAGAGTTTTGTCTCACAGTAATGACTTCCTGCAGGATGCACTAAGAGAAAGATCACAAATCAACTGGATTATAGCTAGAAGATTAAGGGGGAAAATATTTCAGGGAAAATAACATCACTACTCTTCTGAGATAGCAAATCTGATTCAAATCACAGAGGAATCCTAAGTTTAATAAAGGATAGATTCCTATCGACATATTTGTATCAGAATTTCTATATTCTGTTTTGTCTGTCCTGTCTCTCCTTAAGTCATAGGAGGTAAATACTTTGCCTTACTAAAGAACCCTCAGTAGATTCTTTCATCCCATTTCTATGTTAACTTTCGGTTTCTTTTCTACAGAGCATATAAAGGGATATGACTTAGACCAGTTAAAAAAATCCTGCATTTTAGAACTGCAGTATTTATTAGAATTCTTCATTTTTTTTGATTCTATAGGACAGGAGCAATGAGAATCTAGATTTATAAAACACTTTTTATCTCTATACTTCTATAATTTCAGAATTTTAATGTTCCAGCTCTCAAATGGTACATGAATGAACAGGATCATAAATACAGGAGTGTAATTCTCATAATTAACTGTATTTAATAGCTGATGATTGAATGAAAGTAACAGACTTTTCTAGCTGGGAGAAATCACATGAGAGTCATGGCAGTTTTTCCTTGCTTTTCTTCATAATGAACACTTTAGGAATTTAGCCATTTTCCATATTATGAAGTATTGCTTTGCCTTTGCTGCTGCCTGACTGCCATAGCTTTTAATCTACTGTGCACCCATCATGTCCAATACTATCTGGACATTTCCTGTCCAACAGTTTTTCAATTACATCATGGCCTGTGCAACTCTTTTGCATAGATGAGTTAATCAGCAAGGCATAAGCCTAAACTTTAAAGTCAGTGGAAACTTTGCCTGTATTTCTATGGACAGAATTTCTCTGCAGACTTCCTGCTGCCAGATATCCCAATGAAGCAGGAGCTTCTTTGCTCCTAATCTTTTGTGTACGGTAGTCCAAAGATCCTTTTGAATTAGTAGTTAATATGAGGCCTTCTTTTTCTCATAAGGAAGCCAGTGTATGGACCTTAATAGGAAACAGCATCATACTTTGCAGTGAGTTTAATAATAGGATATGATGTTCTGTTTATAAAGCATCTTTGTTTTATTACAGTAATAAAAAGAAGCTCTCAGAAGAATAATTCTGCAACACGTTGTGGAACATGAAAGGTGTGTGCCATTTAAAGACTCTCTCTATCAGGCTTTAACTCAACTGCCAGCCTTTCAGATAGCTTCAGCTGGCAATCTTAGCAGCTGACAGTCTAGCAAATTCCTCCCAGTTGAGGACTGGCTTATACACCTGACTTTGTCTTCCTGCAAATGTATAAGGGAATCACAGTTATTTCACATTGTTATTCAGCCAGTTTCTGGATTATATTCTTTTCAGCTTTTATTTTATTGCGCCTGTCTTTGGCTCTGTACTGATCTATATATCAGCTTCCGCACTGTGTTCTCCCAACCAACTTAGTTCTTACCTTCATCCTTGTTCCAAATCTTGTTTTCTGTTACAGTGATGGTGATCCATCTTTCTGACTGACTTTCTTAGCCTTTATTCTGTCATGCCTGATCCAAGCTGAGGGACCCTGTGGCATTCCTCTCGTTTTACCTGCCTTCAAACTGTATCTGGCCTTGCCACATGTATTCACCTCCGCTTGTGCACCTTAGCCAGACGTTTCATAACTCTTTTTCTTGACCTTTTGGCTTTTCCTTTTAATTTGGTCACAATTTTACTCTTGCTTCTTGTCTCTAGGGCTTCTATTCAAGTTGGAGAACACTAACACTAAAAATTTCCCATCCCAAGTGCTAGCTTACTTTGTGTTGTTAGTTAGCCTACAAGGTCCAACTCCAACTGTAACTGAGGATGAAAATCATAGGATGTCAGTGTTTAAAAGATAAAACAAGAAGTTCAGCAAATTTCTGTGGAGAGGACTGTTTATGTGCATATATCTATGAATTGACTAGATATTATCAGATCTTCTTCTGGCCTTTATATTTTCCTAACAGCAAGTCCAGAAGTGTTCTCAATATTTTTTCTACAGCTTTATTTTTCACGCCCAACGGATTCTGTACAAGAGAGTTTTTTAATGTGGATGAGCTCTCAAGTATTTTCTTTCCACTTCAGAGCTTATTTTCTGTCCCCTTCAGAGCTTATTTTAGACCTTATTTAGACTTTAAGTGGAACATCCAGTTCTGGTGAATTAGAGAAATGCTTCAGGCATTGTGGATTTCTGAGAAAACAATGCTGTGTGTGAAGCACTGAGTATTGAATTACAGTCACAATCACGCCATTGCGTATAGAAACCATTGATCTTGTATAAACCTTTGTGCTATCAAATTGGTTCGATAAATGTTTGAGATCCTTTTGTATGAGACAGCTTTATGTCATATTTACCCCAGTTACTCTAACTTTGAATTAAATCAATAGCGTCTGTCATTCTGCAAATTATATACAATCATGATATCAAATTGATTTCTGTAAAGGTTCATTCTGGATAATTCAGTTGTGTTGAGGTGCCTGTTCAGGGTCTGAATAAATTTTTTACTTCCATGTGTTCTCCTATACTTGTGGAAGCATAAATGTCATTAGCAAATAATTCAGAAGTTCCTAAAAATGTAGCTGAAAAATAAAAAATTTCTAGCAGACTCCAGTTCCTCTGATAATTGCATGTATTTCCACAAGTTGTGATAAAACAAACTTTATATAAAGGTCAAGCTATAATACACCAAAAGACTACCTTTGTATATTTAAGATCACTAAGTAAAGCAGTGGAAATGCATTAACTTATTACTATCCTTGGGACACAGACAGATGCAGACAAGATGGATATTTTCAATATGAAAGTATAATTGCAAATATAAGCAAATTGTTTATCACCTTCAGGGGTTTTGTCTACAACAAAAACAAACCACAAAGAAACAAAAAAACCCAAAACAAACAAAGCAAAACAAAAAGGCTCCAAATGCCTATTATTATTTTAATAGTTCTTAAACATAGGTTTCATTCATAAAAGGCAATATGGAACTTCAATATTTCAGTAGAGTACCCATAGTAGATTGAATTAATATAGTGTGCATTTTTATATACTAAATGACAGAGGATATTATCTATGCTGTTGTGTGCTAATGACACAGATCTAATCTATAAGTTTATTCTGTATGGTAAATAACATACAAAATGCAGGGGAATACAAGATACCTATTAGAAAAAGTTATCTATATTTACAGAAGTAGATATTTTTAATTGTCTCTTTCTTAAAATTCAGTCCTTAGCCCTGTGTCAAGTAATTTTTAATAATGCTATCAAATTTTGTCATGTATCCAATAAAATACCCCTTACACATCTCTGAGAATAAATATAAGTAATATAATAATGGGAGTAATCTTTTTTTTCCTGCAGTCAGGCATTGTGTTGCAAATGTTTTTTTTATTAGAGGAAAGATATGTAATGGTAGTGTACAGAAGATTTTACTGATTTAGGAGCAAATGAACTCTATACTAAGGATTTAGTCACTCTTAGCAAGAGAGAGAGTTGGAAGGGAAGAGAAAAGCTGACACAGTTGTAAGAGGTCTTGGATTTAATATTCTATGCCACTATACATGGATCATTCACTCAAGCTATTCTGTGTTTCAGACACTCCACCTGGGAGGTATTCAGCTTGCTTGTACTTGCTTGAACTATAGAGATGAACACTTTATATGTGCACAAAGGAGCTCTAAGAGTCAGAAAGAAGACAGAGAGGAAAACATATAATGTTTAAAATGCAAAGTATAGCTGTTGTATTGAGCACTGAGAAAGAAAAAAATGTACCCTACCGAGATTTTTCTTGCATTAGTCTTCAGCATTCTGTTATACTAACTACTGAATTAAAATATAAACAAAGAAACAAACCCCAGCCAATTCTTTACATTTTAACTTCAGTGAGGTTTTAATAAGCCACCACAATGGAATATGAATGATCTTAGGTTATCAGTCAAGACCCATGTTCATTTACTGTCACTGGTGCCTCATGATGTGAGACCCTTGCCCATGCCTCATGCTGCATTTGAGTCAGTTCAAACTTCACTAGCTCTGATAATTTTGCATGGATCCTGGGGTGATGGTCAGCACAGAAGATACATATTTGGTTGGACCTCATAGATTGGAAGTAGATTGCCTACCTTAGACACTATATTTCTTCTCTGTCTCCCTTTCTTTGGTAAGATTTAGCCTATATTATTCTATATAAAAATGAAACTGACAATTTTATGTTTAAACTTGTATACTT
>NW_021939324.1:15355869-15356964 GCF_001715985.3 Manacus vitellinus | reverse complement strand
TGGAAGGAAAGGGAAAAGAGAGCAGTTCACCCCAAACAGGACTCACTGTTGTTCCCACTTGATGGCACCCCAAAAGCTCCTCCTTTTCTCCCAGCAACCACTGAGACTCTGCGATGAAAACACAGCAAGTCCGGGCTGGAGACAAAAGACAGCTCGCAGGCAAGTTGAGGCCAGCAGTCAGGGCTGACCAGGACGGGTCGCCAGATAAACAGCCTTTCAGGCCTTCTCTCCAAATGCCGTGAACACAGACCCTGTCTCCGTCACCGAAAGAGAACCCAGCAGTCTGAATCTCTCCCCTCTGAGCAGAGCCAGCCACCCCCTCCCAAAACTTCTCCCCTCTCTCCCCAGCCTCTGATGGGCCATCCATGAGGAATGGTTAGCTAGTTCTTTTGTAAGGCTAATTAACTCCCTTCCCCCTTTCCATTCAAACTCCATCTTTCCAACAGTGGGGGGGCAGGGGAAAGAAAAATTCCCCTGAATTTCTAACCTGTAAGAGCGGCAGTGTCATCGTAAAGCAGCTCCCGGACGAGATGATTTAAAATCTTAGTGTGGGCCTTCAATCACCTTAGGTTGAATAGGCTTCCATCAATATGATATAGAATGTAGGTACCATCTTCATCATCGAGGTCTGCCATGGCCCTTTGGAGCATCATGCTGAAAAAGATTGTGAATAGGGTTGGTGCAGGAACGCAGCCTTGTTTCACACCATTAGTTATTAGAAAGGGCTCAGAAAGTGCATTGCCATCTCTGACTTGGCCACACTGATCCTCATGAAGTGAGATGATCATTTTAAGGAGCTTGGGGGGACAACCTGAACATTCCAAAATCTGCCATAGACCTTTTCTGCTCACAGTATCAAAAGCCTTGGTGAGATCAACAAAAGTAGCACAGAGACCTTTGTTCTGTTCCCTACACTTCTCTTGCAGTTGTCTGAGAACAAATACCATGTCTGTGGTACTCCTGTTGGCCCTGAAACCACATTGGCTTTCAGGTAGAATTCCTTCTGCTGTAGCGGGTTAAGGTATTCTTTCCAGGATTTTACCAACAGTGGAGAGCAGAGTAATACCACAGTAATTTGAACAGTCTGATTTATCT
>NW_021939324.1:15347053-15354914 GCF_001715985.3 Manacus vitellinus | reverse complement strand
ACAACGCAAACGTCTCTCTGTTGCACTAAGACATAGTCAATGAGATGCCAGTGCTTAGATCCAGGATTCATCCAGGTTGTCTTCAGACTGTTTTTCTGCTGAAAGATAGCATTAGTGATGGTGAGCTGTTGCTCTGCACAGAATTCTAGCAGAAGGTGACCATTATTGTTGCAGTTTCCAATACCATGCTTACCTAAAACTCCTTTCCAGGCTTCTAAGTTCTTTCCTACTCTGGCGTTGAAATCACCAAGGATAATGATCTTATCATCTGCAGGAATCTTCTGGGTGCAGTGGCGCAGGTCAGTGTAAAATTTATCTTTTTCGGCAGGGTCAGCTTGGAGAGTTGGGGCACATATACTAAAGAGGAGAACGTGTTCCTTGTTGTGGAGTGGAAGGCGCAGGGAGATAATGTAGTCAGAGTAACCTGTCGGCAGATTTTCAAGTTTAGGGACAATGGAGGTTTTAATCATGAAGCCAACTCCTGGAAGATGCCTTTCAATTCTGGGTTTACCTGACCAAAAGAGTCTGTGACTGGCACCATGTTCTCTAAGGCTGCCTTCCTCGTGAAGGCGAACTTCACCGA
The DNA here is from genome assembly GCF_001715985.3 of Manacus vitellinus. Lineage (NCBI taxonomy): Eukaryota > Metazoa > Chordata > Aves > Passeriformes > Pipridae > Manacus > Manacus vitellinus. The sequence goes on along the minus strand of NW_021939324.1, from coordinate 15,354,331 downwards.
GAGCAGCAATGTTGATGTTGAGACATGACAGTTTGTGGACAATTAGGGCAGAACGGCACTCAGGACAACCACTATCTGCAGTATCAAGCATGGTTCTGATGTTCCAGCATGCAAATCTCAATTTGGGTACACCTTTGAAGACAGGTGTATGCCTTTGTTTCTTACACTTCGTTTGATCACATCAGAAGATGCCTGTTGGCCGTGGTTAACCAACTGGGTGAAGGGTAAAGGTGAGCTTTGGTTAGGCCACCTTTTCTAGGCCCCTCTCCATATGGAGCAAGCAGTTCTGTCCCTGAAAAAGGCTGCTTGGTCATTCAGGGTGCTGCCTAAAGAGATTGTCATCTCCGGGGTCAGTCTCAGGCAACCAACGTCCTGAACCGCCTGCATGCAGGGTTGGGTCTGCAGCTTCCAGTGCACCTTTCACCTGCCATTTCGACTCTTGTCCATCGCTACAGGGCTTTACAAATGTGGGTATCACCCTCGAGCCTGTGCAATGGATTTTTTAGGTGAGACACAGCATGTGCAGAACTGGTCCCACCCTTTACTCCTAGGATTCATCTGCCAGGGCTGAGCGAGCTTGGACAGTGACAGCGAGGTCCTCAGGATGTAGGTTTAATTAGTGTCCTTCTCTTAGATGGATGGCCTTACAGGGCTAAGTGAGCTCCATCTGCTCGGGTTTAGAATTAGAGCTGTCCTTTTTGTAGGATGACTGCCTGAAGGCTAGTGAGCCCATTCTACCCAAATGACCCTTCAGTTTTGACCTGTCTGGCATGGGAGACCCTGCCGAAGGCATGTACCATCGCCAGCATAGCTCACAACCTCATAGGAATACACAAGCTACTTCCCCATTAAAATGGTTAGGGCAAGCCTTTCACTCCCTGCTTTTCTCCCAGCCACCTGTACTCAGACCCAGGGATATTCCCAGGGACATTCCCTTGCCCTGAGCACCCTTTCAGGATGCTAAAATTCCAAAGCAAACTGTTTCAGGGCAGTAGCTGCAGGTGAGCCAAAAGCAAAAGCAAGCCATTCCACTTCCCTCACCCAGCTGGGGCTCAGGTACCTCCCATGGCCCCAGCCCAGTCTAAACTCCTCAACCCCCCAGAAGAACCCACTATCTACACAAGAGTATTAATTAGTTATTGGTTAAATCTACTATTTCCGTATATTACATTATAAAGTACGTCACACTTTATTATGAAACATCCACGCTGGAACTACTTGAACCTTTACTATGTTCTGTCTGTTGATGAGTCAATGGTTTGTTTAATCTTTCTGTAAACACTTGAGTTGTTTTTGTTCCTGGTATATCTGCTTTGGAAAAGGTCTGACCTGAAATAGCCTCCTTAAAACAAAATAAACCCCAACCACCACATAATTTGGACTTGGAATTTAATATAATTATAACATAGAACCACATAAATACAACACTACATTATACATTATATATTATATAAAAGGAAAAATGTTATGGTGAGTCCATTATCAGTGGGAATAAATTAGTCAAAATTTTAATTCTTTCATTTTTGACATCTTCAGTTTGCATCAGTCTAGGTTTCATTGAGCTCTATATGTTTGTTTAATTATTTTGTGTAACTAAGAACAATATTGGGCCTCCTTCCTTTTGGATTTCAAATCCTATTAATCATTGATAATTCTTTAGTTTCAGTCTTTCTGAACACCTAGTGATGACTTATGGAGCTGTCCTCATTCATAGTTTTGAAGACTGCGTACCTAAAGCACTCAGAAACCCCTGTACATAAAAGACGTTTGATTTTTATAAGTTTGGAGAACATGTAACTTCCTACAGCACCCAGTAATTTTGATGCTACTTGGCATCAAATCAAATGTAGTACAAAACAAAAGATTGTAGTACATCCATCTTAGCCAAAATTATATGTCAAACAGATCACATTTTCATCATACTGAAGATTGAAAGGGAAAAAATGGGAGAAAAATCATGTCTTCCCCACATTTATTTGTTGCCTCTCCTCATTGGTAGGTGACTTAAATCAAAAACACATTTCAATGCTTCCAGAACTGAATATAATTTCCAGGTTTAAGAACTGAATTCTGTCATCCTCTAGGATTGCTGTTTGTGATGCAGGTGTTTGGACAGGGCTGTTTCTTCTCCCTCCCCAATTGCTAGCAGCAGTTAGACTTAGCAAAATTAACAACTTCTATTTGAGCTGTGTGCCACAGGCAGAAACACAAACCTCTGGGTGCCTATATGAAGCTGACTAATAAACAACCCTGGCAAATTATCCTCAAAGCAGCAGTCTTTGATCATGCTTACATGTGAAATGAAGAGAATTAAGATTTTTTGGTTGTTTCTCCTCACAGTATATTAGAAACTATATATTAAAAAAAAACCCCAAACCCTCCTTTCTGGGGTCCATTTTCACTTGGATTTTTCTCCACTTCTGCTGTCAGTCTGCCTTATTAGTCACAGTAGCATTTTGTCAGCTGATGGAGGATAATTCAGTTATGTCTGCACAGTGAAAGAACATGTCCCACAATTTAATCAAATCCGTGTAGAAATAATCTTCCAGTTTTTATCTAGGATCAAAGAACACATGGTTAAATGTCTAATAATGCAATTTCCTGTTAATATGTTGGTCTCTATGTTATAGTCAGTGACCAGATTACTGGGCTCTCTATTAAGGTTGCAGCTGCCAAATGCAGAGTTTGCATGAAGGAAAAACAGATGTCTGCCTAAAAGATGTCTTTTGTAGTAAAAGAAGCCAGGGGAGGTGTTGTTAAAGAACTTAATTATGTTAACTCTGCTATGTACTTGATAGCTGCTCAACCAAGGGATTTCTTAGCATGGCTTTTGAAATTAATTTTATCTAATCTATATTTGAAAAAGACTAATTTGATTTGTTATCATTTACATTTAATTTTATGTTTGATTTTCTTTGGTAAATAATATATGAATCCAAAAAATTTGCAATGTCTTAGTATGCTTGCATATCCAATTCACACTCCTGAGTATAGCTCTTCAGTAAGATAACTCTCCTCTTTGTTTATAATTAATGAAATGTGAATGTATATAGGAACAATTATTCATCGGTATATTTTCTTCTTCTCATGCTTTCATAAGGTCAGTAAGAATTCTGGGACTGTAGACACAAACTTGCCCTGTGACAAATTTTCTTTCTTATTCCCTGACATAAAGACCTGATACTTAGGTCAAGATTACGAAAAGAATCTTTATATCACAATAAGAATAGTGTAATATATATACATCTATCTTTTGTTTGTGTTACATACATATTGTCATATTATATACATATATACTTACAAATTTCTGTATATACACAGAAAAATGCACCTTTGGACTATTGTTAACAGGTTAAGGAACCCTACTACTACTGTAAAACCACTATTATGTGACCATTAGAAGACTGGGAGGGAGTGAGATAGAGATGCAGTGGAATATGGTGGCTTCCAGGAAGCTGTGTCTTAGTTTTACTGATTTTTTAAATTACAGAAGAAATACCACCGCATATAAATAAAAGCAGAATTGTTGTGAGGAAACATCCACTACTTCAATGTAGTCAGTGCTGCACTGTAGGTAGCGAATCTCTTTGAAAGTTATTTTAAACTCGATTTGCTTTTAGACTCTTCTTTGACTGTATATAAGCCTAGTGTCTGATTTTGTAGTAGCTAGTGCTTTAATATAGCTCTGATTATAATTATACTTGCTACAGATTTCACAGCTGGTCCTTTTTCTGCTTCCATTAGATGGTGATTTCCTATTCCTTTAAGACAGAATAACTCTGATTTCTGGAAGAACACCTGTAGTCTGAGAATCACAGCTGAAGAATAACAGTGATTATAGTTCATCACATATGATATAAATCCTACCTCTAGAAATTATTTATATCAGCACATTTTATTTTATTGAAATATTTGCATTCAAAACTTTAAATAAATTATGGCAATCATTCTGCCTGCTAATACAAATAAGAATTATATAATTTTATATAAAATTATATAATTTTTTGGTTGGAATTGTGCATTTCAGTCAGGCCTTCTAGCCTAACAAGTCTAATTCTCTTCACTGTGTTTTGCTTTGGTATTTGATTTCATCTCTTCTTATGACGTTGCAGTTTCAGGACTGATAGAATTGTACCCCTTTAATCAGCATAAATGTTTTTTGATCTTCTTAAAAGGTTAATTAATCTAGTAATATAATGGTGTAGGTTTTTTGTCTTTAAATATATATTTTGTTACTAAAAATAAAATTAGTGTGAATATAATGTAATTATTACAGCTATGGAACCAAGAAGACTTTTTTCTCTAATCGTATTATGCTTGAAAATTTCATATTAATTGATCCCATAATTCACTTGCTTAAAATGGAAGACAAAAGGAGGTAAAATCATCACTTGAAATTGGAAATTTTGTGAGTTCCTCAGAAAACTAAGAAATCTATCCGCTTGGATTCAAAAAGGATCAGTTGTTTTTCGGTGATGTAACAAAAGTGAGTTGTCAAAATAATTGCATAAATTCTCAGGTGTAAAGTGATAGGGCATCTCTTGGGCCTTTGTGGATATTGTTCTGTACAAGCCTGTAAATGTGAACTAGAAAACAGATTGGTATAGTTATGTCTGCCATATCCAATAGTGAATGTTCTTCTGATTCTGCTACTCCATGGATCTCTACAACCTATGACCTATTTCTGGAGGGAGTTATTTTATGGTTTTGGCCAGTAATTCCTTGATGCACTGGATTTGATCCAATTACCTGCTGTAATGAAATTTTTCACACAAACATAAACTTAACAAAAGTTAATTTGAATAGTCCAGCATTTTTCAGTGAAATAATCCTGCACCAAAATCCAAAGGCCCAGTATTATTTCTTCAGTCAATTTATCACTAAAACAATGAGGATTTTTAGTCAAAATTTTATTTGATTTTTTTTTCTTTCCATAGGCTCTTATCATTTGCTGTCTATGAGTCACAGCAAACTAGTCATCACTTCTGTGTGATTGGCAATTTCACATTCTTTTTCTGAATATCTAAATACTAAGTATTAGTTTTACAAATCATGTTAACTCTCCCTGTTTCTTTTCTTATACCTAAAAACCAAGATTTTCATAAAAATCCAAGAAGTGCTGTTTATTCATCTAAGATTTGATCCCAGAATACGATTATTGTTTTAGTCATCATCTAGCAAAGCACTGAAAGCTTGAATTCCTTACAGAAGTTACTTCTCTTCACTGAGACTTTCGGACATGTCTCTTTCTCAAAGTGCATCAGCATCAGCATTTATAAAGTTTATCATACACTTTTGTTAAGAACTGATTCTAGATTCTCTTGCCAAGTTCCAGAGACACTTGTAAAATTTCAAATATTTTTGCTTGAACTGTAGAAATTTTGCTGCTTTGTTTGCCTAATACTTTTTGAAATATAAGAGGAAAATTTCCTAGTTAATAACTTCATCCTTTAATATCTGTTCTTTGCTTAACTTGTTGCTCTATTTGTTGAAGAAATAAATATTTTTTTCTCTGAACTTTTGTTGAAACAACTATAGTTCATCTCTCTTTGCAGAAAAAAAAATAAAATCAGACTTTCTAGCAAGATTTTGATAATAACTGGTGCTAAATACTAGTTTTGAGCCTTCTTGAGTATTTTTAATATCATAAGAATAACTATATTGTGTCAGACTAAAGGTCCAGTTAGTCCAGTACTTCCTCTATGGTGTATGCCAGTAATGGATGCTTAAGAAAAATGACTGAAGAACAGTCATTTCTACATAAATAGACTTTAAAAGCTACCTGTCTTCTAGTAGTCCAGAGATGTGAATTTGCATACTCACACCTACCTACGTGCTTATGTTTTTCTCACAAAGGTTATAGTTTGCACGGGAAAGTGTTGACAAATGTACTGAAGTTGTATTGGCTTCAGGAGGCTGGAAAGTAAACGGCCAAATATTTAAGCCCAAGTATGCAAATTATTTAGACATTTAAAAGCATGGCATATCCAGTAAATCCTACTAAAAATATTTCATATCTTTATATGCTTGTTATTTGATAAAATCAGAATCCAACTTTAATGACCACTTTTTTTTTTTGAAGAATATTGCCAGTGGTGGTTACAGCTGGAGTCAAATCCTTAGGAAATGAAATGAAATAAAATGAAAATAAATGAAAGCTTATATAGCATTTTTAATACCAATGTGATTTTATAATGCTTTTAAAAAAGAAAAATAAACATCCAAAGTAATAAAATAAATTTACAGTGATCACGAAAGTAACACCACTGAATTTCCTCTACTGCTGGATTATGAACTGTCTTTGTGTTAGTGGGGGTGTTCAATGTTCTACTTACAAAGATACAGGGAACTTACTTGTTAAATAAAATTTGCTAATTTTTTCAGGATTTCTTTGGATGAAAACCTAAAGGACAAAAAAAGTTACTGTTTCTGAGAGAGTAATTGAATGAGATAATACATTTTTTTATTCTGCTTTATATATAAGCATATGTGCCTGTAATGGTGGTGCTAATACCAGTTACTGTACTGCAATCTATTGCACAGTGACCAGGGCTCCAAAATAGTTTCCATATTTAAAACCACTTAATTTAAGCTACAAAAATAACTCTTTCCTCATGACAAGGAAGTATGACTGATAGTATCAAAATAAAGCAAGAAATGTAAATACTTTATTTTCTTGTATTTATATTTTATTAAAGTTTATAGATTATTGATATTTATTAATAAGTATCTCAATTTTTACAGGAAATTAAGGCATTTGAATACATCCACAGGAGAGCAACAAAATTACTGAAAGGGCTAGAAGGAACCCCTATGAGGAGCTGCTGAGGATGTGGGTTTGTCTAGTTTGGGGAGAAGCAGGCTGAGGGGCAACCTGATTGCTCTCTGCAGCTTCCTGAGGAGGGGAAGTGGAGAGAGAGCTGCTGGTCTTGTCTCTCCGGTATCCAGTGATATGACCTATAGGACTTGTTCAAAGCTGAGCCAGGGAAGGTTTAGACTGCATTTTAGGAAGCATTTCTTTACTGAGATGGTGGTCAAACACTGGAACAGGCTTCCTAGAGAGATGGTTGATGCCCCCAGCCTGGCAGTGTTTAAGAGGCATTTCAGCAATGCCCTTGACCAAGCTGTAGCTTTTGGTCACCCCTGAAGCAGTCAGGCAGTTGGACAAGCCTTTCCAACTGAAATTTCATTTCCCTTTCCCTTTCCCTTTCCCTTTCCCTTTCCCTTTCCCTTTCCCTTTCCCTTTCCCTTTCCCTTTCCCTTTCCCTTTCCCTTTCC
>NW_021939324.1:15120568-15346817 GCF_001715985.3 Manacus vitellinus | reverse complement strand
CCCTTTTCCCTTTCCTTTCTCTTTCCATCCATTCATAGTTCTGGCAGTTATGCTTTCTGATGAGACTGTTTTTCTCCAAAAGTCACTAGAATCACTAAATATGCTTATACGTATGCTAGACATACAGCTCTCAAACAGTCTGACCTAAACAGCAATTTAAATGAAATCTAATTTAATTATGCTACTTTATGCCAGAACTCCCCACAAGGAGAATGCAAAGATAAGGGCACTGTACTTGAAATAATGCAAGATTCATAGATTAGTCACATATTTTTCCTCTTACAACTCTCTCTTTAATAATTTAAGTTTTGAACTAGAACAACATAAAGGACATGATTGATTGGTGTGCATTAAGCATCATCAGCTGCTGACACATTTTCAGAGTAAATGAATATTTTCTTGTTGGAATAACCTGTGCTGTCTTCAATTATATGTCTCTTATCAAATACCAGCACATTAGAGAAGTGTTTTAAGCATAACCTTTTGATATGCAGCCATAGGGCAGATGTATTTACTGACAAGCAAGAGAACACAGTGGTCTTTAGTTTAAATAATAGAGTTTTCACATGAAGACCCATCCCCATATCAAGTAGTAGATTAAACTGATGTTTCTATTTGGTATCTTTAACCTTTCCTTCCTTAGTGAAGAGATTTTTAGGAGTGCTTATGGTATATGCAAGAAATCCATCTTGCTTTGATGAGGCTTTTTTTTCTTGGTGACCTCAATCCAATTTAAAGTTTCCCCAAATTAATAGTTAAATCCTACCTAGCTGTAGATAATTCTAGCAGCACATTGATAACAAAGGTATATGTTATATGTTATAAGGTATGTGTCCTCTTAATTCTTCCACAAGGAAACTAAAATAATTAAGAGCAAGAAAAATGTTTTCCCAGTATCTTGTAATAGTAGTTAATTAAAAATTAGCTTTGAAAACACCAGAGAAGTCATTCAAAGTCAAAAAGCCTTAGAGCCAGATTCTTGGTCTTTCATGAATCACCTTTGTGTCACAAACTGTCTGGATGCCGTGGTGGACTCCCACACTGTAGAAAAAAACTTTCAGCACCTCATGGCTGGCATCAACTGTCCTGTGCCACATATCCTTTCTCTATGTCTCCCTTGAACACAGAAACATTCTAGACAGGTTCATCTGAACGTGCTGAACACACTGTGTACTCACCTTCATTGCAAACCTAAATTATTAATCACTACAATCAGATCCAAGAAAAAGAAAAAAGCTACGATGATGGGGAATTGAAATATCTCATCCACAGTCAGGTATTAAGAGAGTATTTGGTGATGACAGACTGTTGTAAAGCAAAGGAGCTGGAAGTGGAAAAAAGGAGAGTTTTATGGAGACTGTCCTGCAAATACACCTCTCAGTAGTTGTATCAGTGGAGGGAACAGCTCCCTGAAATGCCTGAAGGGACTGTGTTGCAAGTGGAGAGAGGATGGTGGCATTCTGTGCCTTCAATACATCACTGGTGAAGTTCTCCAGAAAATAGCAGGTGCTTTTTCATCTGAGCCTTTGAATCTAAAACTACCTGCCTAAGGTATGACATGCAAAGAGCTTCCATAATTTCTTAGGTATCTTCGGTGCCTTCCCCAGAAGACGATGGCTGCCACGGTCATAGAAAGAGTATACAGAAGTTACCTAAAGATTTTCCTACAAGGATCCTCCAGACAGCTCTAAAGAAGCATTAGGTTACCAAGGCAGGAGGAAACTGTTTTATAACAGACCACATAGTAGCCCAGTACTTTTATTCAGCAGGTATTCTAAAGCACTAAGCTGTGCCTTGTGACATTGGTCATGTAAGTTCTGAATTGGTTTGGACCTCAGACATAGATGAACTCTTCCAGAAATATTGCACTTAGAGTTTCTAGCTTAAAAGAGGTAAAATTTTTCTGGTTCTGTGTTGCAGATAGTCTCCTTTCCTTTTTATAGGTAATTGAGATAAAAAAAAAAATCTATGTGAAAAGCATAAGTTGATAGTAATTCTAGTGAGCCTTTAAACATGTCTTTTAAACTTAATATTCTGCCCAAAACTGCATTCATTTACTCCTCGGAAGGTTTGGAACATTATTAATAGGAATGTTTCTGTAATTTTTTCCAAAATCTGGAGCATGAAAATGTTTTAAAATAACTAATTTCAATTATAGGTGAAAAATATCAATTAAGAAAAAAAGCCCAACAAAACATACTAGAGACATCAGAGCACACGATGGAAAATTGTGCAAGTCTTCCAAATATTTGACTATTGTAGGCTATTAGCCTGTGTGCAATATTTAGAAGTACTGTACAATATTTAATAATGCAATATTTAAAGTACTATGACCACTAAAACCTTGTAATTCTGTAATTTAATATTTAAAATCTAATTCCTACTAAAAAAGATTCAAAAGACAGGATCACCTAACCAGAAGCTAATAGAATAGTGTAACTTTATTATAACCAGAATTTATGAAAGTGATTATAGTATTTGAAAATATTTCTTGCAGCTCCTGAGACCAATTCTTTTTGTTGTTTTGGCTGAGATTTTTAAAATATCTCTTTTTGTCTTCTGTGTGTGGTACTTTTCATAAAGCATTCCCTCACTCTCATTCATTCCCCTCTGCTTTTCCATTCTACTTGTTTAATTAACAATTATCTGTTCTTACCAGACATTAACTACATGAATGTAAAGGCCCCCAAATGACCTATGTGTCTTGTTTTCTGCCTGTCAAAGATGGAAATTAACTGCCTTGATTAAAATACCAGTCAATAATAGGTAAAATTTTATTCTTCCTTAGGCTTATATTACTTAGTTTGCTTAGAAATAAACATCAGTCAGTGCAAATACAGATGTTATATTTCAGAATTTAAATCTAAGAAGACAGTCATCATATGAGTTCAGTGGTCTTGCAAAATGGACTATGATAACATACCAGCAGAGAATAACTATACCTGAACTGGAAAAGGTTTTCTTGAAGTATATAACTGTACCTAAGGATACATAGTGATTTACAGCTATAGTGATTTACAACTATAAATATTACAAAATATGGAAATAATTTCTTTTCTGCTTAGTTCTTCCATAAGAATAAAAGCTAATAAACAGAAAGACCATGTACGTTGTTACAATACCTGTTTCAAATAAATCAAATTATTCTAATAAAATATAATATTTAATATTTAAAGTATGTGATTTTTTCTAATGTGCTCTCTCTCCTGTCAAAAGGTATTTTAGTTCCTTAACAATCATACAAAAGGATCTATCTTTAGGGTACTTATGAATATATTCTGGTCTGATTACAAAGGAGATGCTTATGAATGTGTGGAACAGAAAAGTTTTGACACATTGTTACTGATATTTGGGGTTATTTCTTACATGATCATAAACACTGCATAAATTAAGTCTATTAAAATTTTAATTACTTCCTTATAGCAAGTGAATATAAAATAATATCAACAGGAATGTGCTTATCTATATCTGAAACTAATAAACTTCACTTTATTCATAGTCACGCATCTGTTATATACTGATATCACTTTAGAAAATCTTCCTTTTTTTAATCATCCTATTAACATAGCATTAGCTATGAATTTAGAATTATGAATTAGAATTTGAGAACGATCCCAAATATGTGGTTCCTTCCCAGACTGACACAAATCAAATGCATAGGTCCAGAAAAGCGTCTCCTGTCCCAAAATCAGTCAGTGTTTGGATATTTATCTGCAGCTTCCTTATGCTTTGTGTAAAATCATTTAAGAACTTTCATCTCGATTTGTCTTACTGTACACTGCTTTTTATTTTCTGTAATCAAGAGTTCCTAAGCCAACCCTACCTAGTTTTAACACTGCACAGGAAATAGTTGATGTCTCAGATATGAAGTGTCACTGACTTATGTCTTTATTGCTATGCCTGGAGGCAGGCTTCAGTAGAAATCACATGTAGCAAAGTAAGATTTGCTTCAGTAGCAGTGGGCTCCCACTTCTCATACTCTTGTACATACTAATCATACATGCCTCTGACTGAAAAACAAGCTGATAGATGCTGATAAAACTTGTTTGAAAGTCATCTCTCTTCTGTACAGAAGGGCTGAATGCTTGCTATGGGCCATATTTTTCCTTTTTCCTCCCAGACATTTTCTCTAATAACAAACCAAATAAATGAAGCCAGGAAAAAAAAAAAAAGTGAGAGTAAACCTTATTCCATAAATGGAATACAAAGAAATTCTTTTAAATAATAGCAGATGATATTTCTTCTAATTTTTGTTAATAGATCATTTTACTCAATTTTTCAATGATACTTTCATCTCATTGACAAACTGACTTACTGAGAAAGAACTGACCTCTGAGTATTAGAATATGGACAGGCTTAGTGCAAGTTTTAATACCTTAATATTCAGTAACACAAGAAAATCTGAGCGCAGTTATCCAGCCTCCCAACCACAGTTGGTACAGTCTCAGCCAGCTCAGAGCATAAGTAGAAAAGTTTAGATCTGTCTGGCCTTCTTACAAAGACATAACCTAACTTCCTGTGAGACCTGTTAGAGTCTAACTTCTACTTTAGCTTTTCATCTTGAATCACTGAAACCACATCAAAGTAGCAGCTGCTGTAATCCAAGATGAACAGCAATCATATATTTCACCTTGTTTGGATTCACTAAACACCTTGGATATTTTTTGTTTAATCTAAAAATTTTCTGTTGTATGTAAAATCTCCTTTTCTTATTTTATTAGTTTATGAGATGAATGATATATGTGTAAAGAAGGAGGCCTACTTAATCTATTTTTCTGTTTTTCACAAGGGAGTACTACTAGCCTAGGACCTATTTATGAAAACACAGCAAATGTTTGTCACTTTTTATTATTTTTTTCTCTGTAGGAAGGTAAATTTAATAAATTTACTTGTTTTGTTAAGTAAACTATTTCCTATCTACTAAAAAATTCAGAAATAATGATATTACTTTTCAGTTTGTTAAAATTAAATATGCACACATAGAAATATGTGAGTTACAGGATTGCACTGAAATTTCACATATATCTCACCTATAGTTTTTAATGTTAATGGCTTAAAAATACTAAATAGGTGTGCTGGAAATAGTTATGTGTTCCCTGTATTTCAGTTATTGCTGTTTCTCAATTTTTGTGCAGACATGGGTGATGGTATCACAGAATCGCAGAATTGTTAGGGTTGGATGGGACCTCTGGAGCTCATATGGTCCAAACCCCGTGCCAAGGCAGGGTCACCCAGAGCAGGTGACACAGAAACATGTCCAGGTGGGTTTTGAATGTCTCCAGAGACAGAGATTCCACAATGTCCCCAGGCAGCCTGTTCCAGTGCTCTGCCACCCTCAATGCAAAGTTCTTTCTCATGTTGAGATGAAACTTCTCGTGTTTTAGTCTAAGGCCATTGCTCCGCATCCTGTCAGTGGGCACCACCGAAAAGAGTGTGGCACCATCCTCTTGATATCCACTTTGAGATATTTATATACATTAATGGGATCCCCTCTCAGTCTTTTCTTCTGTAGACTAAAAATTATGCTAGGCACTGCATATAGATGTATTAACAGGTAGTCCCTACCCTGAAACACTTTTAAAGGTAGTAAGTAACACGCAGAGTAGGAGAAAGGAAAACTTATATTTCTTTAAAGGCAATTGATGGAGTTGCAAAGACTGAGAAAGAAAAGTGGTTTGAGGTAAGGGACTGATAGCATACTCCTTTTTTTCAGTCAGATATCACCCTTATTTTAAAAACACTGCCATACAGTCTTTTTTTTTTTTTTAAGTAAGGAAAAAGCTGTATTGGTGCTAAAGTTCACGTGAGAACCACTGGCTTACAATTACAAGAACAGAACAATCAGACATTGCCTTTTTGGTCAGGATGTTTCCTGATTTCAGAAACCATCCTGGTCTTATAATGAAGATCTTAAGGGTGTTATTTTGTTCCAGCATTTTATCCAGGACATGAGATTTTACCTCTGTCAGACTGGGAAGGTACAGGGCAGGAGAGAAGGTTCTTACCTGACTTTCAGATTGATTAACATGAATCAGTGATGACACAGGATATATGACCTGACAGGGGGCCATGCCTTTCTGCTTCTCTCCACTCTCACCTCATGACATAATCAATGTGTCCCTCCTATTATGATCCAATGCAGAATTCTTTTTGTTGTTTTTCTCAGGATTGCACAGTTGTACAATAACTTTTCTCAGTTTTATTTCTGTTAAAGCAAAAAATAACTTTTCGATTTTTTTGCAATGTGTAAAAAATTTTGTTTGTTATTGTTTCAGGACACAGCAGGACAGGAGAGATACAGAACAATTACCACAGCTTACTACCGCGGTGCAATGGGCTTCATTTTGATGTATGACATCACAAATGAAGACTCTTTCAATGCTGTGCAGGATTGGTAAGTAAAACTTGGAATTCATAGTAGATATCAGAGAGAATATGTGCTATCACTTTTCTGCTGTGACAGTATAAATTATTTTGGAAAACTTATTTCCAAATACAGGGTTCGAGCATTCCTATACCCAAATAGGGGCATAGGAATATTGGGGTTTTTTTAATTCAGGAAAGACAATGAACATACAATTAATTGTAATAATTGTGTTTGCTGTGATTTCAGTGTAATGTAAATTATTCATACAACTTAAACCAGCAACATGCTAGTGTGGAGGGTAACTTCTAAGATACCAGAAACTGTTTCCATAGTTCATGGAAAAATTGATATACCATGTGTGAATGTCATCTTTTAATTTTTCATCATGTTGCTTTTAACCACAGCTAGATATACATTATGTCAGTCTTGTGCCTCAAGTGTTAAAATGAGCAAACTTTATCACAGTAGCAGAACCTGGAATGGCTGAAAATTACATTACCTTGCGTTATTTGAATATCCAGTTGTCTCCATAAAAGTGTTTTTTTAATCACACATGGGCTTTTTAAAGTAAAGCTAACATAAAAGGAAAGCCAGAGTTTACCTCAGTGATTTCTTCCTTAACAAGTTATTTTAATATATGAGAGCCATCAGCAGTGCTCTGAGTGATATGAATAACATTTTCCATGTGTGGTCCACATGCTCTCTTGCATGCAGTTCCCTCTCCATGTGTTTGAGAGAGGATTTTTTTCAGTTTGTGTGATTTGTTCAGTATGTTTCTTAGGCTTTTTTAAAATTTATTTTAAGATATGCTCTACTGTGGACTTCTTTCAGGACAGACAAGGTCAGAAACATGTTGCACACTCAAAGAGTAGTGATACTATCGCGCCTGTTTTTAGCAGGAATTGTTGCCCAGCCTTGTTGTCCAAGAAAGCAACTTTTTCTCTTTCACATTCTTCTGCTTACCATTGTTGTAGAAAGTGTCATGGAGCCCACAGAGCACCTTCCCTCTCAACAACTGGAGTTATTGGTCTATATAAGCTGAGACTGACCATTTATCACTCTGAAAGTAATAACTGAGAACCTTAGGTTGATTCTGCTCTAAATGGGATCTCGATTTGCCTAACGTTTGCTTTGTAAGCACTAAGGATGTAGTCATTCACAGTCCTCCAGGGAAAAGAGGCAACTCCAGATTGTGTCCCACCTTTTTACATCAAGTTATCTGTAGGAATCTACACAAAATTGTCCTTATGAGCAAATCTTTCTGTTTATGAGAGAATCAATAAGCTTACCTGACTAGTACAGACTGGACAGCTGTCTTTTGGACAAATGAATATATCTAAGTGGAGTCTCTGCTTGATACTACAAGAAGAAGGCACGTTTGCTCCATGTTATTTGTTATGCCAAAGGGATGTTCTGCCCATGTTGTACAAAAGCTGGAAGCATCATACTGAGTACTTGATGTAACACGTTTGTGAGAACCGCCTCTGTTCAACAGCATGAGTCAGAATCTCCTACCTAACAGAAGTTAGCTGAAAGTGTTATTCATAGATGCTTCTATGAAAGTTTAGCAAAAACAGGGAATCAAGCAGTACACCAAAATCCTAGCTGAACCTGCAGATGTGACCACCAGCAACACTGCTTCCTGGCCCTGCCAGCTGAAGCACTGTCTTGCTTTGCCTCTGCTTTTCATTATCCATGGGCTGACTCTGCTCAAGCACTGGGTTAAATGGGTGATAATGTCTGTCTAGGACAAGCTGTGATCTGCAAATCTCATTGTCCCATCTCTAGGCAAACCAGATGGCATGCCATATATTATCTAGCTTCCTCCAACACAAAGAATTCTTTTATAGCAAGTGTAAATATGAATTCTTATTATTAGTTTTTCCACCTGTTTGTTTTCCAGTCTCCTAGATCTGATATGTTTGGCACTCTTTATCTCCTGGTGAAGGAACAGGGCTTCATACTAATTAAAAAGAAAAAAGTCACTGTAAAATGAAGCAAGAAAATATTTAAAAGCTATGGAGTTCTTAAGTAGGTTTATGAAATATGAGTTTTTCATAATTTTTATCTAGAACCTTTATGAATTGTTGGCAGATATTATAGAAATTTGGTGGAAAGATGTGGTTGCAGTATTAGTGTCAAGATCTACAATCATCTGCAAGATGAAAGGAATGATAGATATGCTGAGTGCCTCACTTGTCAGAATGAGACATAGATTTGCCTTTTATAGATTTTTAATATCATAAGCCCAGTTGCTGCTCTGCTGTTCTTCCTCTTTTTATTCCTCCCATCTCAGAGCTGATAATTGATTTTGATTAGCCTTGGCTTCAATTCTGATAGTAATTACAAAAACAAAGCTTGCTTCTGAATGTGAGAAAAGTTAAGAAAAACTCGCAAATACCAATGCTGCAGAAGAGCAGGCATGGCTATGTGCAGGTATCTGTGTCTTTCTGAAAGATATGGGAGAGGGAGTGCGAACTTTTAAGCCTCTCTGGAGTTTAAAATGCATTTCTCTGTGATAAATATGCCTTTCTAAGCAGTACTGCCACTTCATATACATGAACAATAGGCCAAATCCAAGCTCAAATCATATCAGCTTCAAGACTTGATCTAGAAACTGCTCTGCAGTCTGAACAGTGAATCTACAGGTACCTTTTAGAATTGGATAAACGACTTTGGTTTAAAATGTGTGCTGAGATGATTCTTTATATTAAAAATCATTTTTTTGAATCTGACTGACATTTCTCCTTTATAGCTACAGATACAGATGAATAATAGTTGTATCTCTAGATGCTAATGCCGCAAGCTGTGTACCTTGAAGTAGTTGGATGTACATTTATCATGCCCCCCTAAAAAGACACAGATTTGGGGAATAGATTTATTTCCTATAAAGAGGAACCCATTGTAGAGCATCATTTTCTGCTTGCCTTAGTTCTAAATGAGAAAGTGGATATAATCAAATAACCAAATCTTCCCATTTAGCTGAATTTTTTAGACAGTGTTCACATGTTTTAAGTAATTGGCCTAGTGGGATCTATTTTCTTTAAAAATTCCTTCTTCTTAAATCTAAGGGGAAAATGAGTGTTGAGAGTGGCACTGTGCCACTTCAGTGCTTATTTTTTTAGTTCAGTTGTAATGTGCAGTGCTTGCATTAATTCCTGTTTTATGCTACTACCTGTAGCATCTCTGTAGCTTATCCATCTCTACATTTCACTAGGAGCTGTTATGTCCCTTTTCCTTTTAGTGGTTCAATCCACATAAGGTGTGACCTTTATGGTGGTGGTACCTTGTGGTAGGGAGGAGAGGGCTTTTTACTGTCTTTCCAAAACAACTTTGCTATCAACTCAATATGCTGAGTTCTGTAGAATTTCTAGGAAAACAAATGCCTCTGAGTTGAAGTTAAACCTGTTTTTACAAATACGACTTTTCTAGACTTCTAATGACTGAATTGGAAGGAACTGAAATATCCTTATACTCAGGTTATTTCTAATGCAATATCTCCCCCTAGGTCAGAAACAGCTGGTATGTAAACCATGATCTAAAAGCCTGAGTGGTTTTTTTCCAGGTTGAAAGCCTAGACTTGAAACTTCTCTAGGTCAGAAGGCTAGATAGGGATAGAGCACATTGTATATATTTGTTTACACAAGTTGCTCCTCTGCACTTGGAAACATTGTCCCAACTACAAGTGTTTGTCTGGCAATATCTTTATCACTGTCTGGTGACAGTGATAAAGGCACTGTTGTGAAGGGCTTCCCTCTGCAGGAATTCAGTATTTGAGAATTCCACATTGCTGAAGTCCCAGATTCAGGAATGCTTCCTCAGGAAACACATAAGGCTGAAGGAGCCTAAGAGGCTTTGAATTATTGAAGTTTTTAGATTATCTGTCTTTTGTAAGCCTGTCAAGGTCTACAAAATCAGTTCTTCCTCCATTTTTGGCTGACGCTTATGGGAGCAGGGAAGACAGTATTCTAGGAAATACTTTGATTACCCTCACCCTTAAAAGAATTAAGTTTTTACCAAAAATTTTATTATAGTTTTTTTAATGCCCCAATGGAAAAATTATGGTTACACATCTTCTTAAGAAATTCAGAGACTCCTCCATGCAAGATACTTCTCTTTCCTCTTTTTCTCTAAATATTGAACTTAGTTCTATCATTTAAGAAAAATCCATTATTTGCTGTATGTCAGGGAACAAATCTGGAAAGTGCTTCTAGGCAAACTTAGCCTCCACCTCTCGTTGCTAAAACACATGACGTGCCATGCAGCACAGTCCACGTGGTTCTGCTGCACAGAGCACAGACACATGCCATGTATGCCATTGCCCATGCATGTTCCTGGGATCCCTGTCCTGAGGGACTCTCTCTGGACACAAGCTGCACTGTGTACAGCAGTGATCTACGCACAAACTGAGTGTCTGCCGTGTAGAGCAACCTCAGCACGGCAATAAGCTTAGAGCCAGCTGTAAAAATATTCTGACCAATCATGCTAATGTTAAAGGTATATATACCTTAATTTATATCTATCTATAGATAGAAAGATAGATAGATATGTACACACACACACACACACACACACACACACACACACATGAGTTATATGTAAGGCGGTGGAGCTGCGGTCATTTCCAGGAGATTTAAACTGCTGCAGGGAGC
Organism: Manacus vitellinus; assembly: GCF_001715985.3. NCBI lineage: Eukaryota > Metazoa > Chordata > Aves > Passeriformes > Pipridae > Manacus > Manacus vitellinus. Next base: position 15,335,798 of record NW_021939324.1, on the reverse strand, counting down.
ACGGCAAACAGGGGCATGGCACGTCAGTGAGAATGTGGCACAGCAGTTTGCATGGCAGTTGGCACAGGCAGGGTGAGCAGGATGGGCACAGCCACCCTCCCAGCTCTCTGTGGTGGGTTGGGAGGTAGGTGTGTGGCTGTCAGTTTTTGGTTTGTGTTTTGGGTTTTTTTTCTCTCAATCCAGCAATGGTTTCCAAACATCAAAAGCCTACTGCTCTCAGGGGGAGTGTGCTAACCCAGACAGAACCGCCTAGGAGAGATGCAGCTGTTCAGGTCACTGGCTGCAGTGTCTGAGCCTGGTGTCAGTACCAGGGGACAGTGTGAGAGATGCCTGCAACGATGTGAGCAGGTGAATGATTTGCTGTGCTTAGTGACAGAGCTCAAGGAAGAAGTAGAGAGGCTAAGAAGTATTAGGGAGAGTGAAAGGGAAATAGACTGGTGGAGTCATACCCTTCCGACCCCAAAAGAAGTCCAGCAGGAGATGGTGAAGCCCTGCCCCTCCTGCCATCAGGCAGATGGAGCAAACCAAGTAGGTGGGGAAGGGATGGAAACAGGTCCCCGATCGAAGAGGTAAAAGAATCCCCTCCTGACCCCCATCAGCTTCCACAGTGCCATGGTCTGAGGGGGGATAGGGCCGTGACACAGCACGGATGGGTTCGGAGACAAGTTACCGGTGCAGATGGAATGCTTTATTGAGGCGTGCACGGGACTTATTATCAGTTCAGGCGGGGACAGGGCCAGAACATCGGGTGGAGCATGAGACAGACAAACGGGGGAGCAAATCGGGATAGGGACACAGGCAAAAGGGGGAGGAACGTGGGAGGAGGCAGGGAAGGAAAGGGCAAATGGTGGCTGTCTCCTCTTTGGAGCTTCTCCGGCCGATCAGAGAGGGAAGCAGGGAAGCAGGGAAGTGAACATGCCTGGGCGTGCCCGGGAAATATAAAGATAAGGGCAACATACAGTGTGTATATAAACACATAAAAACTATAAAGTCCGTATAATAAAGTCCTGTCAATTGCTGTATATCTTCTTCCATGCCTGGAACTGTTCCCATCCTGAATCTTGTTCCTTCACACCACGGTGCCCTTAAAGAACAGGTATGAGGCCCTGGATCCAGAGTCAGGCAGAGGGCAGTCAAGAAGAGGATCTGTCTGGAGGGTCTCCCTGTTGCACCCCATCTACCTGACGGATTACAACCACAGCTATAAAGAAAAAAAGAAGGGTAGTTGTAGTTGGTGACTCCCTTCTGAGGGGAACTGAAGCCCCTATATGCCAACTGGACCCATCCCACAGGGAACTCTGCTGCCTTCCCGGAGCCCAGGTGAGGGATGTTAGTAGGACACTCCCTGAGCTAATCCGGCCCTCTGATTATTATCCACTGCTGGTGGTCCAGGCTGGCAGTGATGACATTAGTGAAAGAGGCACCAGGCTAATTAAAAAGGACTTCAAGGAGCTGGGTTGATTAGTTAATGGGACAGGAGCACAGGTGGTGTTCTCCTCAGTTCCTGCAGTAGCAAGGATGAATGAGGAGAGGAGTAAGAAAACCCGTCTTGTCAATAGGTGGCTAAAGGATTGGTGCCACTGGAAGAATTTTGGGTTTTTTGACCATGGGGCAAATTCTATGTTACCTAGCCTGCTAGAGTCAGATGCACTTCATCTATCAGGCAAGGGCAAAAGGACTCTAGCCCGTAAGTTGTTGGGGCTGATAAGGAGGGCTTTAATGTAGGTTTGAAGGGGAAAGAGACTGAAACCGGGCTCGCCAGAGATGAGCCGGGTGGAAAGCCAGAGTTAGAAGTGAAATCAGCAGCCCAGCTGAAGTGCATGAACACCAATGCACACAGCATGGGTAACAAACAAGAGGAGCTGGAAGCCATCGTGCAGCAGGAAAGCTATGATGTAGTCGCCATCACAGAAACGTGGTGGGATGACTCGCATGACTGGAGTGCTGCCACAGACGGCTACAAGCTTACATCCAGATAGCAAGAGCTATCTACTTTTATGCAATTAACCTATGATGCCTACCCAGGCAGGTGTGGCCAGGACCACCCAGCTAGAGGCCTTCGGTCCCTCCTCTCTTTATGTAAGTGGTACCCCTTCTGCACATGCTTGTGTACATTAGAAATTCCCCTGCTCCTGCGTGCTGCACATTGGGGGTCTTTTCTAAATGAGTCTTACTTCATCCTCCTCCTCTTCACTTTGACCTTCAAATGCCCCTGTAGGGCCATCAGCCAACAGTCAGGCCCCAATTCAGTTTATACAAGATACTCCCTTCAAGGATGAAGTTCTCTTTTATCAGTACTTGTTTCTCCTAACTTGGCAGGAAAAGAACAGACTCTCACAGGTGGCTGGGCCAAACACAACCAAAAATTAACGGCATCTAATTAAGCATGAATACAGATATTAGGAAGAAATTTTTTACAGAGAGAGTAATCAGACATCAGAATGGGCTGTCCAGGGAGGTGATGGATTCACCATCTCTGGAGGCTTTTAAAATGAGACTGGATGTGGCACTTAGTGCCATAGTCTAGTAACCATGGTGGTGTTGGATCAAGGGTTGGACTTAATGATCTCAGAGATCTTTTCCAACACAGTTGATTCTATGATTCTATATATAATAACTTGTGCTTGATATTAATGCAAGCAAATTCCCTGGGATTGTTTTTGACATATTTGTAGTTTTCAGCCAAGTGGGAGCAAGAAGTTGCATCCTGGTAGGTATTTTCATTCTCCCATTTAACACGAAAGAATGAAACACTAGTATTTCACAAATTTTATGCTGTGGAAAAAAAAAAGAGTGAAATTTAAGGATGAATATTTCAAAAGAATCACAGTTTGATATATTTTTTCATTTTTTTCTAAGTCTGTTTTTCTGTACAATGAATAAGGAGAAAAGGAAGTGGTATTTATAGACTTAAATATAGGGAGCAAAAATGTATTTTACAATTTGAAATATTGTTAGTTGCAATAATTAGTTGCAATTACACAAAATTCACAGTTTTTCCTTTTAATCCTGACTATTGGAAATGTACTTAAGTTATGTACAAAATGACTCTAAAATTCTTTTCACATTTTATTTCTGCTCTTTATTAGTGTAAGAAGGACTAAGGCTAGGGGCAAAATAGATACTTTTTCTAAAAAAGAAATTTTCTTGTTTTAAAGTGCTACAAAGACATTTGTGAAAAAGTGGAACCAATTTGTTTTAAAATATTTAAAATAAATATTTAAATAAAGCTCTGTATTCTAGGCCAGTTTACTTAGCCATTTTTCACACACTGTTTGCTATGGAATTCCTGTTGTAGTAGATTGCATATGTGAAACCTAATTCTCTGAGATGACATCTTTTCCCTCAAAGGTCTGTCATCAAACTTCATCTCACAAATGATAAATTGGTGCCAGCTGAAACAACCTACATGCTTTCCAGTTTTACAGACTCACTCCAATGTCTTCCATGATGTTTCTCCCACCATATCCAAAAAGACTGTCCCCACATTTCAAACTCAAGAGCAGGGTAGATCTCTGGATATTTGAGGAGCAGCATATACTGCAAATGAGTCTTCCTAAAAAAAGAAAAAGACGTATTTACAATGGAAAGGAAGGAAAATGTTGCAAATAGATTCATTTATGTTTTTTACAGTTCTATAATTTTCAGCAGATCACTCATGACAGACCAGCAAAAAATATTCAGTGTCATCCAAAGTATTTCATAGCATCGTAGAATCACAGAATATGCTGCATTGGAAGGCATCCACAAGGATTATCAAGTCCAGCTCCCAGCCCTGCATAGGACTATATTCAAGTGTCACACCATGTGCCTGAGGGTATTGTCCAAACACTTCTTGAACTCTGTCAGGCTTGGAGCTGTGACCACTGCACTGGGGAGCCTGTTCCAGCACCCAACCACCCTCTGGGTGAAAAACTTCTTCCTGATATCCAACCTAAACTTCCCCCAGTTTAGTTTCATCCTATTCCCTCAGGTCCTGTCACTGGTTACAAGAGTGATCAGTACTTGCCCTTCCACTTCCCCTCATAAGGATGCTGAAGACTGCAATGAGGCCTCCCCTGAGTCTCCTCTGCTCCAGACCGAGCAGACCAAGTGACCTCAGCCACTCCTCATAAAGCTTCCCCTCCAGACCTTCCAGCATCCTCATGGCCCTTCTTTGGATGCTCTTTAGTAGCTTAATGTCTTTTTTACGTTTTTTATGTTAACCAACACTGCACACAATATTCAAGGTGAGGCCGCACCAGAGCAGGACAATCAGGCTGCAGAGCACAGCAGGACAATCACCTCCCTCAACCAGCCGGTGATACTTTGCCTGATGGCCCCCAAACACAGCTGACTCTCCTGGCTGCCAGGGTATATTGCTGACTCAAGAGATTTGGATGTGCCAGAAAGTAATGTATTAGTCTCTTATCACTGATATTGCCAATATATGGCTTTAGGAAAACTCTCAGTAGAAAAAAGACAATTGTATGGCTGCTCTTCTGAAGACTTTTCCTGATAACATTAGATGTTAGGATTAAGCAGCATAGTAGCCTGAACAACATTGCTTTCATGGAGATACTTTCTTATTTTTTTTTCTACTAATCCCTAAATTTAAATATGCATATTACCCATGGGAACTTATGTAAATCCTTATAGAAGTGGAGTTTTTGTTTTGAACATAGTAAATCTTTGACTTAAAAGTTAAAACCTCATCAGAAAGTGTTTTCCATCCAAAAAATAATTGATGCATTATAGCAGTTAATCAGGAGAGACAGCTGTTAATTTTTCATGGCATGTTTCATTCTTTCCTGTCTTTATGTCCTTAAACCATAGAAAGAGACACTCTTATGGAACAGAAATTTTCCTTATGTAGTTCTTGGTTCTTACACTTGCTCCTTTCATTCATTTTTGGGGGGTACTTAGGGCTTCTGCTGAAGGTCCTACACCCCTCCCTTGAACCCCCTTCACTGTAGATATGGCACTTTCTTAGGTTGTAAGCAGCCAGCCAGTATCAGGGTGTCCACTCAACTGCCTTCAGCTACATCAAACCATATTAATGCTGCCAGTGATAAGTCTAATAAGAAAAAGGAATAAATACTGTCTGGACAAAATTCTCTCACGGTGCTCCATGTCTTTCTTATCCCTCAAATATGAGATAGGGCAGTACAGTCATTAAGTTGCTAACAGTGATCATGCACCCAGGTCCTGCTCAGTCACTGGTTGGTGAATGCAGCTCAGTGATCCTCAGGGGATCTAGCCTCGGTAATATGCTTCAGAAACTCACTAGCAAGATTAAGTCAGTTTTGACTTCCACTGGACCTGGTTGGCCTAGTGAGTGGCTTAAATTAATTGTCTTTTTTTTATTCCTTATTTCAGCTGACATGGTAGTTGGTTAGGACAGCTGTTTGCCATGTCTAGAGATAAGTTATTAGCATCACACATTGCAGCTTCCCTGTGAGCACCAGCTGCAGACTGGCAACTATATCATGAGTGTGGCTGCACCTCCTGTACAGCTCCTACCCCTGCAGCTAAGGGCTGAAGTTCTGGGGGTCAATTTCTTCTCTTCTTACTAGAGCTGGTCAGTAATAAGGAAGGTTGCATCATTCCTTTCCTAGGACCTTTTTCCCCAGTCATAAAAATGTGACAGTCTGTCTGATGTGAAGCAACCAAAATCTTTTATCTGGGAAAACATGATAAACTAGCAAATCATGCCTGGCTGCCACCTACATTTGGCAAGAACTATTCCCATAAACTGATTTTGTTGGACTGAAGATTTCACAGTGGAGTTTCATTGCAGAGCTGATGAGGCAACATAACTACTCAGCCATTCAGAGAACCGATGTTTATGGGCGCTGAGAGGAATGGAGCTGCACACAACAGAGTTCAGTTTTGGTATTTGTCCACCAATCCTTTTCAGTCTTCCCCTTTTTATTCATATTCTCTTGTAAACAGCACCTGGTGTTTTTCTTTAGTTGACCACAGTTCCTAGGATCATCCTAAACCAGTGCCTTGACCCCACACATTCACCTTACATCATGTGGTCGCTGTGTTCAGCCATGAGAGAAAAACACATGCTGTCATGCAGACTGTTCAAAGTGGTTTTCCACTTTGAGAAACACAACATTTTCAAAGCACTTAGCCAAGATCAGTCCTCCATTTTGATTCCAATTAACTAAATGCAGATGCAGAGTGACTCAGCTTGTTCCCACATTGTTTGAAAAAGGAGGTATCTTCCAATCTGTACCACATCCTGCTCTTCAGCACTGAGTAAAAGCAAACCAGGTGATGAGATTAACATCTAAGTGCTGCTGTGCTGAACTGCTATCCACTAATTAGACTATACTAATACTATACTCTTAATGAGATTTTCGGTTTTGTCTGTTTTTTCCTATGATAACTCATTTATTTTTCAAAAGGTAAATTGGAAAATGCCTCTGACAGGCTACTGGTGAGCTACTGGAGTTAATTAGAAAGATAAACTTTGAGTTGGTAATATATAACTGTATGCTAAAGTAGGTATAAGAAAGACTGAGTCCAATATTTAGCTAGTGTGCCTATTTTATAGATAGACACAGTCAGTAGTAAAAGAGATTAAACCTAGCATGTTATAATCAACAGACAATGTTTATTTTTGTAGTAATAAATGTCATAAAATCTTGTGTCAATAATAGTTTTTATTGGCTGAACAGTAACTAGTATAGTCCTTTTATCTCCCTGTAAAATCTATGTTGATAGAGTTGCACTGTTGCTCAGTATTCCCAAATGAAAGCTGTCAGCCAACAACGTGAGTCCAGTTAGTGACTTAGTAATGTCTCTAAACAGTTGGCACTCTCAGTTCAAACTGCAGATTATTTACCTTTCTCAATACTCTAATACTCTGAATCTGTTATGCTTAACTTCAGGGGAATATCATGGTACCTGTTAGACCTTGAGATGGAGCTGTTGAACCTTGCTGCTGGAGCTGTTCCTTCGAGGATTTCACTTTTGCAGATTTCTTCTGTGGGTTGGGATGTATCTGAGTAGCACTAAGGGCTGCAGTTTTAGTCATGCGGTTTGGATGATTTTTGTTCAAAAGTTCAACAAAACTAAGACTGTGTGAGTCAGCAGCAAAGCAGTGTTCAATCTCATGGACAGTATGAGGTTTAAGTAAGACCCTCTCCCTCATGAACTTTCTCACCTCTGTTCCCCTATTACCTCCTTTCTTATACACCTGATTTCAAGATGCCATGGTTTGAGTTTCTAGCATTGAAAGTTTTGCAACTGTCACAGTAGTTTTGCAACTCACATATTAGCTATGTGACATACAAGCTGTACGTGGGTGAGTACAAAAGGTTTTACTCAAATTCATTCCTCTGATCAAGCAGGAAAAGTGCCATCAGTGTTCTTATATTGAAACATGAACTGCAAAGTGACAAGGCAATGTAACCCGGTAGTAGTGATTATTTTCAAAGCATAACTTAATGATATTTAGGTCTGACCTGCAAGTGAAGCAACCTTTAGGATTTCTTGCATCAGAATATTGCAAGGTTTTAACCATTAAACTAGGACATTTGTAGTGAATGCTTAATAATGAATGTTTTCATTTTTTCTATTTTTTTAAGTCTATTTTTTTCCAATGCCATTTTTTCTTTTGTGCTATACTAATCATAAAATTCTGCTAAGAAAGTAAAGCTTTAATTGTAACCACAATTCTGCCAAGAATCTCTAGAAGAAATTGTCTGTTCCCTTAGTGTCAGGTGACAGTGTGTTAAAGACAAATAAAAATTTCTGATTTTGTAGGTTTGTGAATACAGAGTTATTATAAATAAGTAACAAGAAGGGAAAATGTCTTTTTAATCCAAATTAGAGGTTTTTAACTTCTATCCAACATTCACTCATATTTCCCACAATACAAGCAGCATTAGAGCCTTTATCTTTCTGGAGAATAAGTAGGACAGAGAAACCTGCCTGCTACTTGGGACAAGTTTTTGTGTATTTATTAAATACATGTTAGTGAAAAACATAGTTCAACAGTATTGAATTTCTTCAGACATTGTGAGATACTCTTGCAGAACTGGCAATGAAAGCAGTGCCCCTTGGAGGCCACCGGCTGCTGATAAAACATCCCAGAGGGACCAGAAGAAGGGCTGTCTTTCTACTGTAATCCTTCTCTGTACTGGCCACCAAGCAACAGGGCATTGTGGTGGCTGAATATTTTGCTGTTGCCTTTGGGGTATAATGCAGCACTGCACAGAAAGATGCAAGCTAGCTGAGATGGCCCAATGAGATTCTGGGATAACACTGTTTCCAATATGTAAGTTAAATTGCATCACCCAAACTTGGATATCACTGTGCAGTGCTCAGTTCTGCAATACAGACTTTGAATACAAGTTATTTCTGCAAAGTTATTGCAGTTCTACCTGAGATTAAAACCAGCATAAGTTGCTTCAGCAGTTTAGGAGTGACCATCATAAGGGGTCAAACAGTGACAGCTCAGTAGTTACGTGTGACAAGTATTTAATCACTACATCATTGCTTCAGAAGAGATTGTGAACTATGGTTTTATTGGAGATGGGGAGAGGGAAGTAGAAGGCAGTGGTCTGTGCATAAGTCCTGGAAACAGCAAGCAAAGTGTGGAAACATAGATGCTGCTACATAGCAGGTTAGTTCTAACTCTACCAAGGGCACTAGGGACCTCAGTCTATCCTTTCCTCTTTCTTGATACCATTGGAATTTTAAAAAATGAAGCTAAAAGTTGATTCTCACATGAAATCAAGAGAAGAGTTGTAGCTGTCCAATGTTCGCACCAGGGAAGGCTCTCATAAGGTCTCCACTTCCCCCCACTTGTAGCAAACATGCTCTGCCATAAGTTCACATCCTGAGGAACTCCAAGGGGAAGAATAAGTCAATGTTTTTTATCTTAAATTGCATCCTGTATAAATCTCTATTTACAGTGCTTTGTTCGCACAGGTGAAAGGAAAAGTGTTATATCAATTAAAAAACAATTCACAGTGAATGGCTCCCTTGGAAAACCATAATACTGACAAAACTGGTTTCAGGCCCAGTTTGACAGACAAATCTGCATGAAGCTTCCAATTTTTCTGTATCTGCATGAAATCCCTAGTTTTGTTTTTAAAATGTGCCTTTCAGACATACACTAAACAAGAAAACTAGCATCTGTCATGTGAGGTGGTTGTTTTTCCTGTTATTCCTGGAGGGAAAACTCTGTAGCAAATCCACATTAATTGAACACAAGAAATTCACACTTAGATATGTGTGTACATTAGCAGAGGCAAAGTGTACTAAAGGAAGCAAAAAATAAAGAAAAAACAGCCAAAGTAAATTCTGTTTCAAAACAATTCTGAAGAAAGAACAAGACTCCAGCAGTTTCTTTTGCTGGTCAGTGAGAGGAGCCTGTGTATTACAGCTCACTTGCTACAAGCAAGGAAGTAACAAAGCTGAGTGTTACAGCTTCAAAATATGAACCAGCCAGAATGGACGGGAACACAAACCTTCCTTTGATGTAATATTTAGCATCCGTCCTTTCAGTATAACAGAGCTGAATGTTACAGCCTCTGGGAGAAAGGAAGAGAACAAAATATGAACCAGTCAGAATGGATGGGAATGCAAACCTTCCTTTGATGTAATATTTAATATCAGTCCTTTCAGTTTTGGTTGCTGGGAGAGAATCAGCAAACACATCATTAAGACCCAAAGACAAGTCATGCACCAGAAACCTGCATCTGCAATTAAAAGAAAAAAAGAAACACATAGATTAAAAATATATATGTAAGCTGTGGAAAAGTTGAAAGAAATAATAAGTATCAATTTTGTATTGTATCTTTAGATTCCCAAATTGAAATTAACCATTTTAACTTCTCTCCTTATTTAGTACAGCCATTTTAGTCTACATATTTTCTGAACTTTTAAAGCACAAATGCTTAACACTTTGCATAGCAGTTATCTTTCTGAGCAGATTTAAAGACATTTCCTTCACAGATCAAGGAAAATCAATATTGGTAGTTCATCTTAAATACAAACATTTATTAATTTTTTATAATCTTCAGAGAATTTTGTTATCTATGTGCGTATTTGAGTGAGTAGATTACAAAAAATACAATAGTAACTAAGAATTATTAGGAAATGTTGCCTTAAGCTGAAAATTCATACAATATCTGTTAGGAGAGATTTATATTCTGAAAGTCATGGGTGTTTAAAATGACTTTTCAGTCTCCATGGAAACTCTTCACTGGGTTAGTTACTGCAATCACAACTTATATAAACAAAAGAACAAAAGCATGGGTACTATGGCTAGAGGGAAAGTCTGGGTTTATGTGAAGTTTTTAAAGGCCTTTTCATACTGGCTGCTGTAGTAAACCAGTCTTCCAGAGCCAGTGTGCTACTAAGAAAACAAAAACTATTATTTTCCTCACATTTAAGTTAAGGTTTTAAAATTTTGCCTTCCCAAAGGAGAGAACTCCCAGGGCTCATATTTTCAAGGAGTTTGGGATATGTTACAAGCTCTTTTATGAGACTGTCTAAACTGCAAGCTTTGAGTTAAGGCTTAATTTGTTTTAATTCCAGTTCTATTCTTAAAAAATTCTCTCCCAATAAAGTCACACAACAAAAATCCAGTCAGAGCTTACCAGTGCTGTTTTGTCAGCTTTATGTGAAATGTCCCAGGAGGCAGAAGGGAACTGTGGGAGGGGGTGACAAAATTGTCATTCTCCTTAAGATACTAAAAAGTGCTGCTGATCCACTTAGAGCAGGGAGTGCGGGCAGAGAGAATGAATGGTCTGAGGAACTGTCTCCATTTTGGAGAAGGTGGCAAAATCTCAAATGAACAGAAAGGAAGTTTTTAAAGGAGGCATCTGAAAAAGGTAATAGGTCCTCCAAGTCAGCCAAGGAGAAGCAAAGATGTTTGTCAAGAGTGGCAGTTATGTTGAAGAGTAGTTATATTCTAGTAGTGAAGGACTGGAATGTGATTAGACATCCTTCAGAGCTTTCCTCAAGCCAGCTTCTGCAGCAGGTAAAGGGCAGAAGCTCTTGCTGAGGAACACAGCACTTGCAGTGGAATGGGAATCACAGGACTGTGGGAGATATCACAGGGACCTGCAGAAACCAGAAAATGCCATTAATCAGAGGTAACTGAGTGAGAGCTATAGAATAGGGCAGCTTGGATCATACCCCGCATCTTGAGCACCTGTCTTTAGCCTGTGACAGGGTTGAAACAGGTGGGCTCACACACCAAAATCACTGGGGAATGGCTGCGAGAAACTTGTCTTTATTAGGTATTTATGTTACTTATCTTTATTTAATTCATACTTCCCCTCATGCTGATTTCCCTCCTTAGTCTCTACTGCATCACCTTAAAAATAATTTCTCACTACTTTCTGGCTGTCTTCCATATCCTCTGTTTCTCTTGGTGTTCTTAGTTTTTCTCCTGAGTCCAGAACATAGAATCACAGAATCAGCTGGGTTGGAAGGGACCTCTGGGATCATCAAGTCCAAGCTTTGATCCACTACTGCCGCAGTTACTAGACCATGGCACTGAGTGCCACATCGAGTTTCATCTTAAAAACCTCCAGGGACAGAGAATCCACCACTTCCCTGGGCAGCCCATTCCAATTCTGATTACCCTCTCTGTGAAGAATTTCTTCCTAATATCTAAACTAAAGCTCTCCTGGCACAGCTTAAGACCGTGCCCTCTTGTCTTACTGAGAGCTGCCTGGGAGAAGAGACCAACCTCCACCTGGCTACAACCTCCTTTCAGGTCGGTTGTAGAGAGTGATGAGGTGTCCCCTGAGTCTCCTCTTCTCCAGGATAAACAACCCCAGCTCCCTCAGCCTCTCCTCATAGGACTTGTGTTCCAGTCCCTTCACCAGCCTTGTTGCTCTTCTCAGGACCTGCTCCAGCACCTCAATATCCTTCCTGAACTGAGGGGCCCAGAATTGGACACAGTACTCCAGGTGTGGCCTCACCACCACTGAGTACAGGGCAAGAATCACTTCCCTGGTCCTGCTGGCCACACTGTTCCTGATCCAGACCAGGATGCCATTGGCCTTCTTGGCCACCTGGGCACACTGCTGGCTCATGTTCAGCTTCCTGTCAATCCAAACTCCCAGCTCCCTCTCTGCCTGGCTGCTCTCCAGCCACTCTGTGCCCAGCCTGTAGCTCTGCATGGGGTTGTTGTGGCCAAAGTGCAGCACCTGGCACTTGGCCTTGTTGAACCTCATCTTTTGGAATCCAACATTCCAACATCATCATCTTCTTGGGAATCCACTTCCAAAAATTGGGTTTATCCCCTTCTCACTTATCTGGTGAAAGACTTCCTAGGAAGACTTTCCTACAAAGGAGGAAGGAAAAAGGCTTTTGTTAGCAAGAAGGACAACACTGCAGACTGAGAACAGTTTATAAAGTAGAAGGAAGTTTGTAAAATATATTTAAACAAGTCTTGGAATTGTTCTGTTTTCACTTCGGGTCTGACAGAGCCCACTCATGAACATGTGTATTGCTGAAAAGTCTCTGACACAGATATTTTGCATTTCAGTCTGATTTTTTATAATAAATTGTTAAAATTGACTTTTCTGACTTCAAAGGTTATCTTGAAAACAGTGCAGCAAAAGACCAAACAAGGGTGTTTCGATATTGATCTGGTATATTCATACCACAAAGCTGAAACTGATGATGACTGTCTTTTCTCCACAAAATCATTTCATGAGCAGTAGTAGCTAGCATGCATTTTCAAAGCACACTCAGCTCCAAACAGCAGACAACTGTGTTATCCCAGAAGTGCAAGGATGGCTTAGACTTTTATGGGCAGCACTCTGCTATAACAACATTATCAGCTTTTCTCCCTGAGCATGAATGATAACCCACACTGCTTTCTGAAGGAAGAGTTCAAGTACTAGAGTTCATCTCATGAGTTACTGAAAGGTGATGAAAGCAAAGGCTTATGTTAAATAGCAGGTAGGTTAATGCAGTTTATAGTTCCATGAGATGTGCAAAGTGAGCACAGCTGGACACTTTCTCCTGTGGTCCTCTGACCCATTATCCTATACAGAGGAAATGTTTGAGTTTGCTTTTATGGCTTCTAGCCTAAAGCTCCCTCATATGCAACCAACTTATTCCCCTGCCACACACAGACCTTGCTGGCTTCTGGTGCCTAGCCAGCCAGGCAGAACTGGGGTAGTGTTCTGAAGTGTAAAGTTGTACTGTATGCACATATTGGATTAAAATGTTGTTGTAACATCCCACAGACTGCATGGGTCCCTGTCACAGCTTTATTTCCTGCAGGTAGTTTTTGCCTTTGTAAAGGCAAAGGTCTTCTAATGTGCAGCAGTCTAACCAAAATGCAATATATTGAAAACGAGTTCTAGATTTCATTTTCTTTAATAAAGATATTGGAAGAAATTAATAAAAATTAAGCTTTACAAGCTGCAAGACCTATCAAGGCAAATTAAAATGTAGGCTCCTTCTCAGTAGAATACTTGAATATTTGTCTTGTTTTCATGATGTATGTACACGTCTAATATGTTTCTATGTTTCCTACACTTATTCACCCTGCTAATAGTCCAGTGCAGTCAACACTGATCTCTCCTAGACTTGGATTGAGTTGGACTAAAGGTCTTGATTTCAGTTTTGTGAAAGAGAATTTTTTTTCCCCAGCAATAAAAGCCATAAAGAGGTGAATGGCATGCTAAAGAAACTATTTTTGATATTTGAATATACTGAAGCTTTTTTTTATTAGGGATTACTAATATTACTGTTAAATAAAAACTCCCAGAAAAGAAGCACTCCTTTCTTCTGTGGTAAGATTTGAACATAAAAACAAACTCAATACATTCTGCATGAGAATCTTGAGAAGGACAGTGCTCAGAAACACAAGTGTTTTGATTCATTTTTCAGCATTAATAAGTCAATCAGTCAATACAGATTTCATTACCTTCATTTTTATTGTATTGCTTTTTGGAGCTTTTTGTTTATGCTGAAGGCACTATCATACTTTCCTAGGTAGTTTTAATTGAAAACTATTGATTCATTGCATTGGATGCTCTCCTTTTTGATTTTTTTTTCCTTTTTACAACCATGACCAGTTCCATACACATAAAAACCTGCTGTTCTTAGAGAATTTCTATAAAGACTGTATACATACCTTATCACAAAGTACATCGTTTGCTTCTGAGCCTTAGCAATGAAGTCTGCTGGGAATGTGTTCCCATTTTGATTAGGATTTAAATTGTGGGGAAGCGAGGGTGAGGTGGGGGCAAGCAAAACACATGAAGAAAATGAGATGGAATCTTTGTTGTTTTATCAAGACTAATTATTTTGTTGTGTTTTTCTGCTTGATCTCTGCTCACATAAAGATGTAAATCAGGTTATTTGGTGGATGTGAATTGTTTGTTTGGGCTTTGGCTTTTGGGAAGGTTGACTATATAATAAAGAAGAAAAAAGTATGGATGCAAAATAAGAGGCCGAAATAAAATGGTAAAAAGAACAGGGCAGGGGTAGGGTGAGAGATGTGTTAATAGTGTGAGTAGGGACAACTGTCCTTAAGAAGGATAGGAAAAAATGGTTAGAATCACTTTTTTGAAGAAAAAGAATTGAGAAATAAAGTGGTTCTGATGGGTTTTCATCAAGTCAGCAGCATTGTCTTTTCTATTCCAACCATTTTCCATTTTTGGGAACTCCCCACATCCCCACTGAAGGCTGACAAACAGTGCATATTTTGTGCTAACTCACCATGATGGGAGAAGGCAGTGTTGCTCAGCCTGCTGGCCAGGGACAATTTAAAGCCAGAGGAGGCTGTATTTAGAAGCCACAAGATTTTTTTCTGCTCAGCCAAGGTATATGCCAAGGCTGGCCAAGCTTCCTGGATTTACCAGCATTCTTGATGCCATCTTTAGAGCTTTAGACCTCCATGGAGTGGGTTTCAAGGATGTAAGCCTATCAACTTTTAGACAAATTCCAGACAAATTATAAGGCAAAATGGAATGTTCACAGAAAAGATTATGTAAAAATGTATGCCTCCTGACATATGTAAAACCGTGGAGATGAAAAAGGAAAACAAAATACAGTGGAGCTGAGCTTGTTTCTTCCTCCCGACATTTATTGCTTGGCAGCAGCAATGAATATCTATTTCTTTAACCCCAATAATATGTAATCATGTATCTGTAACTTTGTGAACAGGTGGCAAATGTATTATAAACTGGAAACATAACAAACAGCAGAAAGTCTATTGAGCAAAAAAAATCCAGCATTTGGTGTCTTACACACATTAAAGAAGACAGAGACACTGGGTTTTAAAGCATCTAAAAAAACTTCAGCCAGCATGTTGCTCCTCATGGTGATCAAAAGGACATGTCCACTGCATTCCTTCAACAAACTTAAGACTTGTAGGTCAGCATTAATATTGTGGAATATTTTGGCTACACCTCACTGTTGCAAATAGGTGTTATAGATCACTCAAAGAATGCATCTGGAGTGCTTTATTGTTATTTTCAAATATGTATGACTGTTAAAGAAGTACTTGGAAGATTACCAGTAAAAACCCATATTTCAATATCCGCAGTTGAAGAATTGGGTTTCATCTCTTCAGCTTAAGCAACTCTGCTGTTGATGTGCAGCCTGTCCGGTATCGCTTTTCTCTCATACATTTCAATCTGATTTTTGTGATGCTGATCTGTACTGAGCAGTGAGATAAAAAAAAAAGAAAAAATAAAAAAATCTAGGGAAGAATTTGCTTAGAAATATGAAAGTATTAACTTGAAAAAGATTTCTGTTTTACATAAAGTGCAGTCTGTGATGATACATTGTTGACAGATGTCCTAGACAGATTTAATCAGAATAATGGAAGGGTATGAGAATGAGTGCTGTAAAATACAGTGCTTATACTTATATGTCAATACATAACAGGAAAAGCAGACAATTGGACTTTGGGAACATTATGAACTGCAAAAAAATTATAGCCTAATTGTTGACACTTTGTCCATAGGAATGATTTTTATGATGGCTTTTTAAACTCTGTTATGAAAGTGTCAATAATTATCTGCTCTGAAACCAGTATACACTGAAGAAGGACCTAGAAATAAATGGTCTTATAATAATTTTAAGATACGCTGTGCCAGATGCATGCCCAGTGTTTTGAAGACAGGTAGGTCCCTGTATACAGGCAGGGAGCATATCCTATCAGACCGGCAGCTGGATACATCACTGGGCTGGGCAAGTCCTGATTCTGTGACCAAGCTTAAAAAAAACATCTGTCAGTCTGAGCATATTCTTTTTATCTCCGAAAGAATATTATTACCAAAGTGAGATCTGAAGGTGGGAGTGGGGGTTGGAGGTGAGGTGAAATATCAGAGTGAAGTAAAGATTTTGTTCTCTCTTAAAAATGGAAACACTTTGTGGTGAAAGGGACTGTGTGGCTTGCCAAGGGCTCCATTTTGTTTTGTTTCCATAGCTTGAGGTTCTGAGGTACCTTTACACCTTCTTTTGGTGTTTTAAATGTTTTCAGACCTTTGACCTACGACAAAAAAATGCATCTGTTCTCCCTGGAAATTACTAAAAAATGTATAGCTTCAGAAAATATGACATATGCAATGACCTAAGAACGCTTCTAAAGATCGTTAATTATGGTGATGTGAAGTAACTGTATGTTAGGAATGCAGTCCAATTATATTTTTACAGTATCACCTTATATAGTTTGTAACTATTTTCTTCCATCATCAGGTTCAGTTGAATTTCAGTTGGTGAGTTTTTTTGCTTTCCTTTCTTTCTGCTTTTTCCCTTAGTTGGAAAGCTTGGGCTTTCCATGATGCCAAGGAGAAGAAAATAAATACACCCAAAATAGTTCAGACCAGATGATAGTTGGTATATGCACCAGTCAAGCAACCTGACTGCTTCTAGGATTTGATGTCACGTCTCTGTGTGATGCTGCATTGCACTGTGTAATTTAGACATCCAGACTACCTAGGAGGTTCCCTAAATTAGTAACGTGGTGCTGTACACATGCTCTCTATCTGCATTTGTGTGTATTAATATTCCTTTCTTCTTTCCTTTTCCTGTATCCTGAAGTTTAATAGGATATGATGAGAAAGGTAGATTGATTACAGTTACCCTTCTACCATTAATGCACTCAATAAAGGTCTTCACAGAACTGGCTCCCAGTTATAATAGGCTTCATGCAAAAATGCCATGAAAAATGTCAGCTCTTACAAAAATAAAACAAACTTTTGGAGTTGAGGTGGTGGAAGACAAAATTATCCTAAGTATCTGTATTTATCTCAGGAACTATCTCAGATTTAAAGTTTTGTAATAGGATGCGGAGTAGCTGTTTCCATTAAAAATTATATCTATATTAATTACATAGTTATTGTAAAGAAGATAATATATTAACCAAAATGGTTTCAGTGTTCACAAGTGCTTCAGATACATTGGAAATTAATTCTTGTTGGAGATAATATGACATCTTTCTTCACTGTTGCTTTTCTGTTCACGACTATCTGTCTCACTTCAAAGGCTTAAAGTATAGAGGAAAAGGAGTAATGCATTTAAAGAGTAAACAAATACTCAGTGTTGATGAGAAGACCTTTTTCTATAAACTTTGCAAATAGTTCCAACTTAAATCCATATACAACAATTGGAAATAGGTCAACACTGAGCATCTTGTTGTTTGATGAAAGAATTCAGACCTGTTTCCAAGGTAACCAATCGCATCCTCTATAAATCTCTGCTGTGCTTCTACCTGTTTTCTAAAGCTGAATGCTTTCTTCATTTTCTGAGGCATAGCTTGAACTTTAACACACACGTGTGCACACACACCACAGGCTGCTTTGTTTCCATTGTGATGAAGGAGACAACAAAAGTAAATAGGAGTTGGTTAATATTTAAACTGTTAATGCAGGTGTCTCAGTAGCACATTTGTAGAGCTATTGTAAGTGATGCCAAGCAGCCCCTGAACAAATAGCTTTTGCAGGAATGGCAGATTAATTTTGGATTAATTCCTAGGTACCTGGACATCAAGTCATTATAGTCTCCTTTGTTCTCTGCTCTCTGCACAGACTAGGAAGGATACTCTGTTTTATAGAGAGTAATGAGAATTTGCCAGTAGTGACAAATGATATTAAGGGGTAAAATGCCATCTCTCTATTGCATTAGGTAGTTGCTTCGCACATCTGATAACAGCATATAAAGGCAAAACACTTACTTTAGCAAGTTTTCTTTGCACATTCCACACTCTTCTGCAGACATTGAAATATTTTCTTCAAAAGTTAAGAAAGATCATTCTTTTTTTCTTAAAGTTATTTTTTCTTTTGAGACAGTAAGCTCTTTGCTCTATGGAGAGCATAGAAGAGTACTGAGTAAAGAAGATACGGCAGGCAATTAAGACACTCTTGCAAAACTATCTTCTTTTATCTCAAAAAAAGTATGAACATGATACCTGATTAAGGACATCCTGAATGTTCCCACTATTTTCTAGAAAGCATATTCGATTACAATTTTTTTGGCTCTGTTTATTTAAATATTAACCACACAGCAATTTAGAATTTCCTAAACAGGTCACAGAGTAAAGTAAAACAAAGTAATTGCTGCAAGATGAAAATTGCTCCTGCTCTGATGCAATAGGAGATGTAGCAAATCTACAGCTGACTTTTAATAGAGGACTTGATAATTATATAAAACATTGTCAATGTACTAATCTGATAATCATATCATACACTAGTATTAATCAAGGAACATCTAGCTCTCTAAAGTCATTGCAAATACATTTCCCTGAAGTCTGATACACACTTATGGTTTAGCTTTTGGAAATTTAATTTATTGTCTGACAGGTTGTATCACCTAGATAAATCAAGTGTCTCAAATGAAAGAAAGAGGTGATTCACTAAATTCAATTTTACAACTATATATGCATGAATATAGTGTTGTTCTATGCCTTACATTTCATTTGTAACACCAAGGGTCATCTTCGGTTTCAGGGTGTTGTGGTTCCATCCAGGACGGGTTTAATTTTTTGCAGTAGCCGGAGATGGCATGGCCAGGACATTGAAATTGTCCTGTACCACCTCAGTCATTGCTGGGGACAAGAGAAGGCACTCTCTCTCTTCCAGGGAGAAGGGGTTCCTCTAGTCCAGAAAACGTGGTGGAGGGAGCCTACTGGTACTGTCTATTATCCACTTTTTTCTCTGTGTGAATTGTTTCTTTTCTTATACCCTTTATCATTATTATTGTTGCTGCTGCCATTTGTTTTCTTATTTCATCGCTTTTTCCAGTAAATTGTTTTTATCTCAATCCGTGATCTTTGCCTTTGTTTCCCCAATTCTCAACTCCATCCCATTGCAGCACAGAGGGGGAGGGGAAGGGGGAGCAAGAGTCTGTGGTTTTGGAGAGTCTCAGTGGGGGCTCTGAACTGGGGGGTCCCATTCATAAACCTCAACAAGGAGAAAGTTGTAATTAGTTTTTTATTGACAGAATTAGGAGAAGAAAGCCACTGGCATAAGTAAACATCAAGTCTTGAGGTTGCTTTGGGTAACTCTAATGAAGGTGACTTTCAGAAGCATTTGCATCTGTAATGCAACTTCTGCAGAGTTTCAGTGCAGGGTGCACAGTTCAAGGAGAGGCAGTAAAGTGAATTCAGAAATTGTAAAACATGTATTTCATGTTCAGTAAATTCCTACTTTGGGAAAGTTTTTTTTGCTTCCTAGCAAATATTTTTGTTGGTAATTACTCAGGTCACTGCTGGATTTTTTTTTGCTTTTGATGTCTCTTTACATTTCTAGTTAACTCTCTACGTTTCCAAAGTTAATTTTTTCTCTCCTCATATCTAGCATCTTAAAACTCTTAAAGTCCTACTTACTTTCTATATGTGTTGCATAATAATCAATGTTCATTTGTCTTTGACCCTCCATGTCTCTGTAAATTTCGATGATTATGCTTATAGTATGCTGTTCATTATTACAGAATCAATCTCTCTTAACTTTACATTAGGTTTTAGTCCAAGCCTGTCACCAAAGCTGTATTTATAATCAGATAAGAGAAATAAGAATCTGGGAGGGGAAATTCACTTTCAAGTCATTATACAGTGAAATGAACCACTGTCTACCATGTCCCGTGCCTTTACTTTGACTATGGTAGGAATCACAGCATCTGAATTAGATTGGATGTCTAGGCTTTCAGAGGCTGAAGTTGAAAGTGTTGAATGCTAGCCTTGCTGTATTTTGTTTGGGACTTGGGATTGCTCACTGTTCCATGAAGAAGCCATGTAAAAAAGCTGTAGACATTCAGGATGAAAATGTCCCATCTGAGGTTAATAATTTATTTTTCTTTCTATTTGGTTTGAAGGTTTTTTACAGAATTAGAGTACTGTTATTATGTAGCTTCTTGTACCAAGCTTTCTAAATTAAAATTATAATACTTTATTATTTGTTCACAAGTTGCTAAACATGTGATCTGTCTTGTTTATATCCTCTCTAATCTCCTTATTTGTCTCAAAAGTTTAGCATGAAAATGTAGCAGAAGTCCTGCAAATGCGGGATAGAATGAATAACCCTTGTTCTTTATAGTACCTCCTAACTCTGCCAGGCATCATATTTGTTTTGTCACTGTGTAAGCTGCATTCAGTTTTTGGTTGCTGCAGCCCCAGTCTCCTTTTCTTTAGAAACACCATCTTGTCAGTTTTCTCAAAGCTCATACTTATGCATTTGCTCTTTTGTTCCAGCAGGTAGCATATTGTACACATCTGTATTATATTCCATCTCACTGATTTCAGAGTGGTCCATCAAGTCTAACAAAACCACTTAAAATTCTGATCCCATTCTCTAAAGCTCTTGCAAATGCTTCCCTCCTTCTTGGTGTCTACAGAGTTGATCAGTGTTTTCCTTATTCTGTCATCCAAGTCATTAATACAGCAGTAAATAGAATCTCGTTGACAGCCCGTGTTCAGCGTGCCTTTCTAGTTTCAGTGAATCATTCAGAGCTAACCTTAGAGCAAATTTTATTTTTTTTTTCAGTATCTCCTCTGTGTATTTCCTTTGCTACTGTATAGAAAATTCCCGTTACATGTTAACCTCACTAAAATCAAGAGGATTCTCATTCATTTTCTCCGTATACCTGCCAGGTTATTTAAACTGTCAATGAAGACAAACAAATTGGCTTGACAGTCTTTGTAATTGATGTAGCAGTGTCAGTAGCATATCTATGGTGGCTAAGTCACATGAACTTGTTACACCTAAGGAGCCAGGAGACTGTTCAGATATTTCCAGGCATTAAGTGGATTCATTGGTCTGTAATTTCTCAGCTTCTGCTTTTATTTTCTTTTAAAAAATGTATTCTAAGCTTTCCTGTGTTTAAGTTCTTGTGCGCCTTCTCCACAGCTACTCAAAGATAATCACTAATAATTTAGAGATTACTTCAACAGGCTCCTTAATGCCTTAGAAAGAATCAGGCTCTGCTGAGTTTAATATATCTGTAAATTTCTTGAAAATTCATTAATATCTTTGCTATTTTGACACACATTTTTCTCCTGTTATGAATCTTCCCTTATGCAAGAAAAGTAGTCCTTATTTATAAAGAACAAATAAGGTATGAAATATGGGCTATCGAACACCTGGACTTTGTCAGGTGTAGGGGGGGGGAGAAACAGTTTTTCCCCTGCAGTTATAAATGGTAAAACCCCAGGGGGTGGTGACCCTGGAAGTTTTGAAGTTTTAACCAATAAACATACCACAAGCAAAGGGAAGAGAAGGGTAGTTGTAGTTTGGTGGTAGAAGTGGTAGCCATGTTCTAAGGCCACAAGGAAAGGGACTCGGAGCCCCTTGGGGCCTCTGGGGCCCCCCAGCCCCTGGCTGGGGGGGCTGTGGGTGTCACTGATAATGTCGGAACGGCCAAAGCGACACAGATATCAGGCGTAGTCCAGGTGTAAGGTGATCAGGAAGCTGTTTATTGCTCTCCAGTGTTTCTTTTATACCCTTTGTACACTATCGTGCCACAACACAATTGGTCAAAAGTCTCAAGCATAAAAAACTGTAGACACTGCACACACTCTTATTGGTGACACTGAAGACACTGTCCATGCTGTGACATGCTATTGGTGACACTATACACATTTTGATTGGTGACCTTTGGTCTGGGCTGCATTACGTTTGTTCCATCCGGCATTACAGTAAATATTTCCTAAAAGTTGTTTAAATTCCTCATCACTAATTGCCAGGCTGCTGACAGGTTCTCTGTCAACCCCGACATGTGGGGACTTGGAACAGCGTGAGGCTGGGCTAAGTATCTGCAGCTAGAAAGCTGGGAGTTCTTCTCCACTGTGAGTGAGCAGCAAAAGCAGCGGCAGTGAACGGAGGCCATGGCAGAGAGCCAACAGATAAGACCAAGCAGCAATAACGGACATGCAGCACACCGAGAGCACTCCTGGAAGGAGAGATTGAGAGAGAGCAGCAGAGAGAGAGGAAGTTGGGGTAAGAACTGAAACCAATAAAAACCCCAAACTCCTTTTGTGACCTTTTCTGAGTAGAAAGGATGGACTCCTACTGAATGGAAGTCCTAAGACTGCAGCAGCACTGCAGAGAGGAGCTGAGAAGCTCAAAGCGTTCTGGAAAGCTGGACCGGGATGGAGAAGGAATGCAGAGGGGGTGACCTTGGCTCCCCCCTCGCCGTTGCTGCCAAGCTAAGCTAGCAGCCTGATACCAGAGCACAGGATCTCTGCAAAGGGGCTTGGATCCCCTGAAGATAAGGACCGTCACAGAGACCCCTGAGCTTCGTGATATGACGTAGTGAAGTGACCCTTGTCCTGGTGAACACAGCCTACGGAAGAAGACCCTCACTTGAAAGATGAGTGGCTGAGGGGCTTGGATTTCCCCCCTCGTGTGTGCTGGCAGAAATCCAGTATCAGCTGTTGCATGAGAAGACGATAGATGACTACTGCCCTAGAGAAAACTGCTGCTCTGAGACTGGAAAGGATCTTTCCTTCTTCCCTCCTGGACTTTTATTTGGAGGGGAGAAGAGATTTGATCCATTGTAAATACTTATGGTAGAGATAGCTAAGATTATGTATATGATGTATTATAATATTTATTTGTACAGTCATTGTAATATATTCCCTTTCCCCCATTTAAGGCTCGTGTGGTTGTCTGAAAAAAACCTTCTCACATTGAGTTGAGATGTGGAAGGGGGTTTGAAGATAAGGAATTAGATTTTGGGGGCTCTCAAACCATGACATCAGGCCATCAGCCCAGATGAGTTCCAGCTTATTTTTAATGCGTATATAGAATTTTTATTTGAACTTTCTTATTTTTATATCCCCCAAAATTGTGGGAGATGAAACTCTTACTCCCTGTAAGAATCAGGTTCCTACTGAACCAGAAGGTCTTAGGTGGGTACTCATAGCTTTGTTCCATGAAAAACACCTTTCTGCTTATCTCCAAACACTCAAAGGCATTTATGCAAATACGGTTACTGTGTGGGTATATTCTCCTACCTTTTGGTTACTCTGGAAAACAAACTGGGGAGCTAAGCACTTCTTTAAGCTACACCAGAATCCCCATGATGCACTACCTAAATTAGGGACAAATTTATGTCTTCAGAGATACAAAAACCAACTCTGTGCTGTATTTGATTTGCCAACTAACAGCTGTTTGCCTGAGTGACTGAGAGTCACTTTATCTGGTATTTTGTGAAAAAAATTGCAATTTTTACTGTAAAAAGATCCACTAAATCTTATCATAGAATGGTTTGGGTTGGAATGGACCTTAAGGACCATCTAGTTCACACCCTCCTGCTGTGGACAGGGACACCTTTCACAAGACCAGATTGCTCAGAGCTCCATTTAACCTGGCCTTAAACATTTCCAGGGACAGAACATCCACAGCTTCTCTGGGCAACCTGTTCCAGTGCCTCACCACCCTCACAGTAAAGAATTTTTTCCCCTACACCTAATCTAAACCTACTCTCTTTTAATTTGAAGTCATTCCCCCTTGTCCTGTCACTACACTCCTCTTGTAAAAAAGTCTCTCTCCATCTTCCTTTTAGGATCCCTTCAGGTACTGGATGCCACAATTAGGACATCATCAAGGTTTCTCTTTTCCAGGCTGAAGAAACCCAACTCTCTTAGCCTTTCCTCACAGTAGAGGTGCTCCATCCCTCTAATCATCTTGGTGACCCTCCTCTGGAGTTGCTCCAACAGGTCAACATCCTTCCCGTTCTGGGGACCCCAGAGCTGGATGCAGTAGTCCAGGTGGTATCTCACCAGAGCAGAGCAGAGGGGCAGAATCACCTCCCTCGACCTGCTGGCCACACTGCTTTTGATGCAGCCCAGGATAGAATTGGCTTTCTGGGCTGTGAGTGCACACTACTGGGTCATGTCCAGCCTCTCATCCACCAGCAACCCCAAGTCCTTCTCATCACAGCTGCTCTTGAGCTGTTCATCCCCCAGCCTGTATTAACACCAGACATTGCCCCGACCCAGATGCAGCACCTTGTACTTGGTCTTATTAAACCTCACGATATTCCTATTTGCCCACTTCTTGAGCTTGTCCCAGGTCCCTCTGGATGGCATCCTGTCCTTCAGGTGTGTCAGCTGCGCCACTCAGCTTCAGGTCATCTGCAAATTTGCTGAGGGTGCACTCAATCCCTTTGTCTATGTCATTAATGAAGATATTAAATAGCACTGGTCCCAGTATTGACCCCTGAGGGAAACCACTTTTCACTGATGTCCACTGGGACTCTAGGCCATTGACCACTAACTGCTGAATGTGATCATCCAGCAAATTTCTTATCAATCTAACTCATCAGATCCATCCAGTTTAGAGAGACTTATTTTTTATATTAGCAGAAAAGTATGAATGAGCTAACTGCATTTGATAAAAATGGATTTTGACTGAGATT
This sequence comes from Manacus vitellinus, assembly GCF_001715985.3. NCBI lineage: Eukaryota > Metazoa > Chordata > Aves > Passeriformes > Pipridae > Manacus > Manacus vitellinus. The sequence continues at coordinate 15,310,952 of NW_021939324.1, read as the reverse complement.
AGACAAATGGTCATAATTTGTACATAAATTCTCGGCACAACGTTAAAACTTTGGGGTGATTGACTTCAAAGGCTCTTGCCATAAAATAATGATGAGTGGGCAGAACAACAATGCCTTGACTAGTGTGCACTGCTCACTCCTCTGAGCAATTCTCTGGAGGTCTGCCAAGAAGAAATTTGGAATTCTGGTGGATGAAAAGCTGGACATGAGCCAGCAATGTGCACTCACAGCTCAGAAAGCTAAACGTGGCCCGGGCTGCATCAAAAGCAGCATGGCCAGTGGGTTGAGGGAGGGGATTCTGCCCCTCTACTCTGCCCTCATGAGGACCACAAAGATGAGCAGGAGGCTGGAGCATCTCTGCTGTGAGGAAAGGCTAAGAGCTACAGTTGTTCATCCTGGAGATCCTGGAGAAGAGCAGGCTCCAGCAAGACCTTTCAGCAGCTTTTCAGTACATAGAAGGGGCTTACTAAAAAGCAGAAGAACAACTTTTTACATGGACAGATAATAACAGAACAAGGGGAAATGATTCTAAAATAAAGAGGGAGATTTAGATTAGATATTAGGAGGAAATTCTTTACTGTGAACTTGGTGAGACACTGCAAGAAGTTGCCCAGGGATGTTGTGGATGTCCCATCTTTGGAAGTGTTCAGAACCAGGTTGGATGAGGCTTTGAGCAACCTGATCTAGTGGAAGATGTCCCTGCCCATGGCAGGGGAGTTGCAACTAGAGGATCTTTAAGGTGGCTTCCAACCCAACCCATTTTATGATTCTTTGCATAATTAGAAGAATCATTAGTAGTATCCAAACTGAAAAACAGAGAGATCTGGGCAAATCCTTCATTTTTATACACAAATCAAACCTCCAAATTTCCAGCATGCACAGGGAATGGTACAAGTGTTGTTGTAACTGATAGTCTAAAAGCTTAAGTACATGCCATCAATATACAACGGTATTAATTTTATTGAGTCAGTGTATTTAAAAATGAAGAGAAGGCTTTGGATTGCCTTGAATACTCTAAAGTCAAGCCACAGTAAGGCAGAATAAAAATAGATATGTTTAAAATGCACATCCGAGTACCAGGCAGTTGTAGTCTACTCAGTTATTCAGTCCACTATAAGGCAACAAAATAACTTTTAGTACATTTTGAGAAATTGAAAAATATCTGAACAGTTTTGCAGAATGAATATGACATGCTTCTGTCAGGGAAACTAATAAATTCATTTGTCTGAACCAAAAATAAAGGTGAATGTAGCAATCAGTTGTTTTATGTACGTAAGACACTGACAGTTCACAGGACATAAAATTCCAATTTCTGTGTCGTATAGTAATACAGTGTGCTTTTTCTCAAGTCTTGTTTACATCTCAAGGCTGGTTTTATTTATACATTTCTATGCCAGAGGAACTGGAACTGAGCATCTTGTTCCGAAAAAGCTTCTGCGAAAAATTTATGTATTGGAGTTATTGGGCTTTTACAATGTAAATGTCTCAGTTTGGGTAAGATGAAGCCTATTCTATGTATTCTAAGACAGAAGACAGAGAAACAGCCAAAACAAACAGAAATAACTCCTCCAAATATGAAGTGTACTCCTCCAAGAAAATGCAAGGAGTTCTTTGTCTAGGGATTTCTTTTGGGAATAGGCTGGTTTAAGACATTTGGGAACTGTGAGAAAAATTAATACCTCCTATTTAATTCCTATTGCGATCTCAGCTTTGAATTTTTGTCTGTGAAGAAACTGCATCCAAGGTATGTGTGGTACTCTCCCACAAAAATAAAAAAGTGAGTAGAACAACAGAAACCTTCCAGAAGAACCTTGCCTACAAAACCATGAAATTAGCTAATGACCTTGGGCAAGAGGAATTTTTTAGTATTCTTCTCAATTGTGTTATGAATGCAGCCAACATTTTGCTTGGTTATTTAACTATTGCAGCACATTGAGTACTGGTTTTCATTAAGTAGCTTGTGATGACACTTGAGGTTTTATCTAAGTGATTGTAGTTCATTTAGACTTCATTAGAGAAGATGAGTAGTACAGACTATCACTTCTAATGAGCATGTTTTAAATTTATCAACACTAAATTTTAGGAATCATGACTGTCCATTCATTTTGATTCCTTTACTCCTGCAGAATTTTTTTAATCTTCCATCCTGACTACCTAACATGGATTTTCCATGTGTTCTCATTTTACATTTTGTTTCAGAATGTTATTTTTACTGTTTCAAAGTAAAATTGGAGGCAGTGCTCTTCTTATTTCACCAAAGTAAGTGTTGGTTTTCTTTTCCTCACCAGCTCTTATTCTCTAATGACATTTTAAGGCTTGTACTTTACTGAACTACTAGTGTTTACTACACAAACATCTGCAACAGGCTGAGATGTTACTTCGCTGCATCACCTATCTTTGACTGCTCTTCCTTCATATTACTGCTGTGTGCAACTCAGCAGAACAAAACAGCAGCCCAACTCACAGCCTAGAACCATAGTTCACCATCAGATAAGGCCATATATTACTTTGTGAGTAAATATCTGAGAGATATCACTTTTAAGCTGTTCAACTAGACCTCCAGAGGGACAAGTAGTGAGATGACCGGGATTCCACATGTACAAATCCTCAAACTTCTTTTAACATTTTCAAAATTTTAACAGTCCAACTGCTGGGATGATTTAGTGTTTGAATCCATTTAATGTATTTGTGAGAGGTCAAGCAGAGAATAACCCTAACCATTATGTGAGTATTCTAATTGACACTCTGAAAATAGACTCGTAAATCCATAATGAGGCATTTGAACCAAGCTAGTTTAGTAAAACTGAACACCGAAATTCACAGCTCAGGACAGCATGACTCCAAATTCTAAATGTCCTTTCTTTGAAAATGTCATCAACTTTGAAGGGCCACAGCAAACAAACATTGCAAACAAATCAAACAAAACCAAACAAAAATCTGCTAGGATGCTGCAGTTAGCATCCTGTCAGTGATTTATATAGCAATACTTCAGATTAAAAAAAAACCACACAAACTTCTCTTCCTCTTGTCCTAAGTCTGAGAATTAGAAGTTATGATGTGTTTGCTTTTCCTTTGACCTCTCTGATCAAAGACATTAGACCTCCTGCTCCTCACAATGAATCCTTGGGACCACCTCTACCACGGTCCTCCCTGCTATGGATTTGCAGTCAGCAGTAAGACTGTTACAATCAGGATTAGAGCCCAAGTGTCCTACTGCTTGCAGATTTACACTTAGCAGGGCAAGCAACACTGACTCTTTTACCATGAATTCCTTAGCTAAAGATCTGCACACAAGGAATGAGAATGCTGCATGCCTGAGGTATAATTTGGGGGAAAAACTGTTTGTACCATTTTTCAGGGGTCAGGATAGAGAGCATTGTTCTCAGTTTCCTTCTACGGTGCTATAGTGGAGGATCTGTCTCTTCCCCTAGCCTTTAGCATTTATACCTGCATTAAGAAGTATTACATATTCCTTTTAAAACTCTGAACAAAGGTGAGAGATGGAGGCCTATAGAGATCAATTTTGCATTGCCTATTGTTTGTCTGCATGAGGGTTTTATAGCATGTCATTTATTTGATTACTAGGTATGCTTAAAGTGGCTGGCTAGAAAGCTTTGAACTTCAGTGAAGTACAAAAAGCAAGCTGTTCATTTAATCAGCACATTTAATTCATCCTGCTTTGCATGCTGTGCCACACTGTCTTCTTTCCATATAAGGATTCTGTGCTATCGTCCTGCAGCATCCCTGCCTCTCTTCTGCACCCAGCCAAAGATGGCTTTGTGCATATTGCTTATATATGCTCTAGGCCCAACTCCTTTTTGGTGTGCAATGTAGCAGCTATCTCCTTCTCGTATATCTGATCTCTTCAGGTGAGGTTTTTTCATATTCAAGGTCTTTTTTTTTTTTCTTCACACTGATTGAGAGCATGTTCCTAATTTATCTTGCTTTAAAATATTTATCTTTGCACTGCGTGACTAAGTGGGAAGTGAATCAGCAAACTGAGTTTTCATTATATTAAGAATTTATATCATTGTTAGGTGCGTTCTGCCTTTCAATATTTCTTTTTGTTTGTTACTGGTTATTCATCATATTTCTCTTTAAGCAACCATTGTTTAGAATGCAATGAAGGTTTTCTAATGCTATGCAAAAATTTTAGTAAAACCTTCAAAGAAAGACTGAGGAGAGGGAGGAAAGATTTTCTAATTTAGCAATCATATTGTATTAAGAAAAAATATAGCGTATTTTTTTCTGGGATTTATTAAGATTAGGGCTAGTTGTCTTTTTTCTTGGACTCATTCACTCACACATGATACATAAATATCTAACATGCAATTTGCAAAAATAAGTAGGACCTTCTTTGTCACATTCAGTAGTCTCTCTTTTTTTTAATCTGTTTTACCTTCTTACTCTAAATTGTCTAAGAACAGTGAGGCACTTCAGCCTTCACAGTGTGTCTACCACAAATGTTAGAAAAGGTATTGATTATTACTTAGCATCTGTTCATGCATACCTCTCTTTACTCAACTGGACAGCTTTCAGATAACTCATCATTTCCTTCTCAGTCACATCCTCTCTTCCATTCTAAGTCCTTCCCCTGCCAGATGTCCAGAGTGTAGAAGTTAAATTTTTTTAAGGAAATAGTTGATTGATGCAGCACTGGTGTGCCAAATGGGGAAACAGAATATAGATTTAAACCTAGTTGTCCAACGTATCTTTTCTACTTCCACTGGAAGACTGAAACTATCAATACTCACCTGGAGGTCATGGGATTGCCATGGGAATTGCCATGGGGCAAGCCCTGTTTCTCTGAATGTGCTCTGCATGTTCCCCAGGGGCTCTGTGGGTCTCAGGAAAAGAGAGTAGTTCAGTTGCATTCTCCTTACCCTCCCAAACCTCCCACATCTGTGCTTCAGGTTGGCCTTGGATTACATAAATTTTTTTATATGGATTGTCTGTCTGGGAGGTATTCATTATTTGTGTTTTTGAACACAAGCCCTGATGAGACTGAACTCCCTGATTGAAATTTCTTCTGTTTTTTGACTGGGATCCTTTGTGTTAAAAGAGTACCACTGATCTTTGCCCCTTGATGAGTCCCACTCGCAGTTCCCCTGGTCTGGAAATCCATGATCCTTGTGGGTCCCTTCCAACTCGGCATATTGTGATTCTGTAATCCATCACATAAATGCCTACTCATGGAGAGCACTTGTGTCTGTAAGCAGAGTTGTCAATAAAGCCTTATTTTAGAGAATAATCTGGAGATAACCTTTTAGCTCTCTTGGGTAACTCTTGAAAAGATGGATTTACCCTCACTCTGCAGTAAAATCTGGTATAGGCAGAAACTAACTATTTAAATTCCATTCTCTGTCTGTGGTCTGCAACCCCCATGCCTATAGGGTTAAATGAGCTCAAAGCAGCACACATTGCTAAGAAGACAGTGAGGGCTTGCTGAAGTTTCTGAGGTGTGAAGGTTTTATATCCAATGATTTCCTACATTAATCCCATCAGATGCTGACAAAGGTACGTATAAATGAAGCCAGGTTTGCTGTAACCTCCCATTGGTCTGTGAACAGCTGAGACCTCACTTTCAAATGTTGCTATGCAGAATTTAGCTTCAGTGAAATCCAGGAATTTTCCTAGATTAAATCAGCCAGAGCCTCTCTTTGTTGTGGGACCTGGTGTTTAATACCATCAGGCTTTTTCAGATATCTTGCTTCCTCCCTTTCAGTCTTTTTTAGCTCTGCTGGTCAGTGTAGGAAAACACACAATTACCTGCCAAATACACTCACTGTGACTGAGGTGGTGTTTATGAACAAAGAGATCAGATGATGAAAGGAAGCTGGATGGCAGGAGGTGGTGCCGTCTTGCCCCAGACTGTACACATCCCACTGTTCTGCCATGCACACAGAGGTGTGCTTAGCTGACCTTGGAGTCTGCAACAAGCCAAGCCCTTCTTGAATTTTTCTTGAATTTCCTTCTTGAATTATAGATACTGAACATACTTTAGCCTTTCCTGGAAATGTTTCGTAACAGCCAAGCATGTATCAGTTCGTTAACTAAACCACCTCCTGAATTATTTGCAGAAATCTTTCTCTGGTATGAGACAAATCATCTTGCTAGTTTATATCTGTGGAGGATATATGGGGAACCTTCACCTGTTACAGTTGTTCTCTAGAAAAATCTTGTAATCTGTTTGTGAGCTCTGTAACCCTGAAGACCTTGACAACATCCCAAGCTATGAGTGAGACCCCTTGGAAAAAATTTATCTGATATGTTGCAGATTTCCATATCCAAATTAAATGCATGAGGATCCCTTCTGATCAGTGGCTAGAAACAGCCATTTTTCTCTCATTATTCATCTCATTCTAAATTACTTGTCTAGAATGACCAGATGAACTGCACCCAAAAGACTTGTGCCAACCCATCTGTGTCAGAGCCGTGAAGAGTTTTGACTCTTAACCTGTCTAGCTCTGCCAAGAGAAATCTAATAGAGATGTGGTTATATGGGCAAAAGTTTTACTGTTTTATTTTGATTTATTATAGGATCATAGTTGGCAGTGCATGATAGCTTATTACGTTCCAGGACAATACATAATTTTGTTGATTTAGTTACATATTACCACGTTGGAAACACCTTCTGGTAGAACACATAAATTTCCATACCTAATAAAGACCTGGTTACCAACTAATTTATTCACAATTACTTGTTTGCAATTGTAGGTTTTCATTTCTGGACAGTGCATAGGAAATGTTTTATTCTTCTGATTTTTCAGTACATTACTTCACTCTACTCCACAATACACAGCAATTTCACTGGAGAACTTCTGATTTTCTGATGCTTGTCCTTATAATCATTCCATACCAAGATTACTGCCTACCTGAGCATCTGTTTAATGAATATGGTTTTGTCCTCTGAGAGGGGTCTCCACCCACTGAAGTCAGTGACAAAGTCTCAATAAGACAACATTAAACACTTTCTTTTTTATTACCAGAGAGAAGCTGCAACCTTAAAAATGTGTTACTTAACATGGTTTAGACAGTATGCTTTAAAGACATCACAGGCAGAGTGAGATAAACTTTAATTTTTGACAGTTCAACATGGGCCCTAGGAGACATTAGGCTGTTACTTACTTAAATGCCCTGTTCAGTTTTCAAAAGTGTTAGAAAGTTTTATATCTAATCTCCAAATTTTTTACTAAAAAGTTGTATTTATGCCTTCATATGTTGCTTACAACTTCTGCAATACTCAGGATTTCCTTTTAAATCTGGTTTCTGGGGTCAGGGACAAGCACTATACTTTTGTTTACAGAACTGTGATGGAGAAAAAAATTCAAATATATACTAGCTGGGCCTTGAGAGACAAATAGATACTATATATATATATATGTGTATATATATATGTACACATGTATCTATAAACAGAGTTTATTTTTTGATTTGTGAATCAAGTAGCATTGCTAATGACATTCTGAATAAATAAACAACTCTTTCACTTTTTTTTTTTAACCTTGCTTTATTTTTAAGCCTAGAAATAATACTTGAAGTTTAAATCCTCCCTGAATCCTCTGTGAGTCAGCAGGAATAAACCTTGTTTACTTGCTTGCAGGGTGAGTCACCAAGACAATCCTGCCACCCTGTGCCAGGCAGGATGTAGACAGGGAAATGGTTTTTACTGTTGTCTTTGGCTACTGGCAGCCCTCACAAAATGAATTTTGATCAGCAGTACCCCAAAAGCAAAGTGTGATCAGACTAATGAAAAATTTACCCTCAGGGCCGCAAAGGAAAAACAGAAAAAATGAAACAAACCCAGTGCAGTTATATAACTCATACTCATCTGGTTAACCAGCATCAGTTAACAGTGGGATTAAGGTAGTTGACATTTTGCCAATCCAGTTTCAGATATCTGTGGAAAAAGGCAGAAGCCCATGTGCTCAGATGAAAACTAGGACGTGTATTCCGACTCTAAATTTCAGACCTCAAATTCCTTGTGCTTGCAAGTGTACAGCCACGTAGGGAAATTACTTCCAAAAAGGTATGGGTGCAAGGACACAGTAGCAGAATCAATATTTAATGCCTAAGGCTGGAGTATAGTTCTGAATGTTTCATTTGCTCTACTTCCAGAAGATAACAAGCTAAGTAAATTAAAAGACAAAATGCTGATAGGATTTATATCAGTTCTGGTGTAAAATAGTATTAACAGAAGAAACATATCCTTGATGTTTTAGTAAAACAATGCTTTCTGTCTTATCAAGAAGTAAAATAATGCACTGTTATCCTGTCACTTTCAGCTTGCAAGCTGCAGGAATCCTTAACAAAGATAGTTCATGATAATTTATCACAGGTGGTTTCAATGACCTAGTAAGCTTTTTTCAGTGATTAAAATTAGGTCTTATTTGTTTTAACCCCTTCACTAATATTTAAACACAGGCATTTCAGAACACAGTTTATGTGCACATAAGACTGAGTTGATTATGAAAGAGTTCATGAAAAATACCAAATGAGAAAAATAATCCAAAATTATCTAAAAAGACTGGACGTAAGAGAAGCAATAGCAGAATTCTTTTAAACTTGATAAAATGAAAGCTAAAACATTAGAGGAAATAAAATACAAACCAGTGGATTTGAGAACAGTGAGAAACTTCAAACCCACTCACTCCTGGTGAAATGGGTAGAAAAGGATTAATAGCCATAAATCGGCAAGGAATTTCATGATGAGATTTGACAGTAAAAAGTCAGGGTAAACCACAGCTTTTAAGCAGAAGTTCCTTAAAATTAGGGTGTCCTGTTGCCATATACTTGCCATATATATTGCAAATATCAGTCTGGATTTGCTATTTAAAAGAAATGAAGGAAAAATAACTCTGTGTGATCCAGCTCGATAGTATAAAACTCTCAGTGTTGTTAAAAAAACCCCAAACTTGGCTGTGCCTTTAAGAACTTTGCTACTTCCAAAATGCCACAGTTGTGCAGGTGCTTTTTGGGGCAGGAGGCTACAGGCTTATAAGTAAGCCCAGAAGTGCAAGATCCTCTTGGATAGACAGTGCAGTCCAGGGTTAAGAGACTATTGCTGGTGCAGTGAAGAGGGAAATATTAGATTAGTATTAGAAGCATTAGTATGAGTATTAGTATTAGTATTAGTATTAGTATTAGAAGTATGTAGGACCAAAAAGACTTGCTCAGCATCAGTATTACTTGCTTAACTATATATACATTTTTTTTAATTATCAAAAGCCCATCAGTAAGAAAAACAGCAAATGAGGACACATACATGTGTCTGTGTCTGATTCCTTATATGTATATTCCAATATATAGCAACAAAAATGGCAAGCAAAAGATATTGTTCAGTGACAGCGAATTGCTTATTTACTTGAAAGTGTAATATAGTCAAAGAAATGCTGTAGTTGCTTTAGTGAATTAATTCTGAACTCCCTTGTTTTACAGCTCTGTTTTTCAAATACCAGAGTTAGGATCAGCTGTATTGATTAGGGTCATTACTTGGAATTCCAACAACAGTCTAGGCATTCAATGTAAATTGGTTGTAAATAGGTTCATTCATTTCAAAGCATTTGGAACATGAAAACATGGGAATAATCAAAAGATGTGCAAACTGAGACTGTATCTTGCCTTTTATTAATTCCATGAATATTATTTTCCTATAAATGCTTTTTTCCATCTACTTTCAAACCCTAATTTTTTTTTTTACTGTGTTCACTGTACATGTGTGGTAGTAGCTTTGAAGGATGATAATTTACTGGTGGGTTTCACAGTGGTGAGAAAATTAAAATGTACAGCCTTTTGTCTGTCTGGTGAGTTGTTAAATCACTTGCCACAGTATGAAACAGCTTGTGGCATTATACATGGCATAAAAACTCTTCATTAACATGTGTCCCACTGTGAAAAATGTGCTATATTAGTTGGTCTGCCCATAAGTAAACCTTGTTGTAGGAGAGGATTTTGTACTCCTGTGAATAAGAATTAAATATTTATATGTATTTTATAGTTTTATCTTGAAAAAAACCTAGGAAGTAGGTGGAAGATCTCTCTGCCCTCAGTGTCTAGCATAGTACTGTCTATTCTTCACTGTTTGTGTAAATATCCATTCAACTTTTCTAAACAAAACACCTGGAAAACCAGTATATACTACACACCAGAAAAGGAAAGAAATACAGTTGACTTTGACAGGCAATTTACTCTCTTTTATGAATTCTGCATACCTTCTGCCAAAGTCCACCTTACCTAGGAGTAGATCAGGAACCCGCCCACAAATTCTCTGTTATCTGTCTCCATGATAAAACAGCAGGATAAAACAGCACACCTCCAGTGTGTGCAATGTCAGGGTGACATACTGTGTGTGGTGACCTTACTCTGCCTAGGACTGTTCTTAGACCTGCTGCCCGCTGTGGTGTGCTGGCTGTGCAGGTACAGGAAATACCTGTTGGGCTATTCTTCCAAAGAGATGGCCATCTCAATTCAACCACAGGAGGCACTGGGGAGGAGGGATGCAGAGTACAGTACTAACTTAGAGCACAGGCATTTTTTATTTGTATTTTTTATTTATATTTATATTTTTATATATTAAGTTCATAATTGGGCTCCTGCTACACTGGTATTGGAAAACAGTTTCAAGGTATATTTCACAGCTGAAAAGAAAGCAAGATGTAAAGATTGTGTCAAAGATGCAAAAACTAAGGACATCTGCAATCTGATTAACACAAATTGAGTACGCCCCTTAGGCTTCTGACCCTTCATTGTAACTCCAACTAAAGACACATACATAAAAACTAGAGTTTGAGCACAAGTCTTTTGCCAACAATTCATTTGATACCACAGACCATTATACAGTGGATTTGTATTTTAGTGTCAGAAAATAATCTTCAGAGAGCAACAGACACTCCGTACTCTTATTTAAAACAGCACTCTACAGAAAAGGCAACAAAGCTAATACATGAACTATTAAGAAAAATAATTGTGTGTTACATTAAGGATGGAATATAACTCAATAAAGTCCTCAGCAGAGGATTCTGGATGGGAAGGCACTTCTAAGTGCATAGTAGGAACAGCAAGAAATAGTTGAAAGACACTTCTGATTGATGAACCTCTGTGATGCCTACACCTCATCTTAATTACCACACAGAATTTTGTAGTTATTAATGCCATGTTAGTTCTTATTGCATTGTGTTAAATGCAGGCCCAGAGTGGACGTCACTGAGCAAGAATATAATTCCTCATTATGATTATGGTAATGGAATATCACTAAGAATAAATACGAATAAATGTCATAAACACACTGAGAACATAAGCTCTTACATCTTCAGCTGTTATCTCCCCTTTTTTATTTTCTTTTTTTTTTGCTTTTGAGTAATTATCTTTTTGCAAAATATGTCATATTTGCTTCCATAATGTTATAAAAATGCACATATTAAAGATTAGCTCAGTTTTATCTCCGAAGAACTGGATTCATTGTGATTATCTTTATAGCCTGTCAAAACTGAAATGTAGCATGTGGATTTCTAAAATGAAGTTATGGCCTCAGAAGCTTGTAGTGGAGGTTTTTCTTTTTTCCTTGAGGCAGATGCAATTCCTACTAAAACAATGAAAACCTATCAGGTTCTGGGTAATGTGCATTTTGACTAGCTCTCTGGCTGATAATGAACTAGAAATTTGTTAGTGTCACACCTGTCATGCAGCTTCTGCATCATCGATTTATCTTCCTCCAAGGAAAGGTTAAACATGCAGCCTTTCATTGCATGGTGTGCCCTCTTTGGCTCTGCACAAGGAAGATAAAGCCTGTCAGAAGTGGTGAGTAATTGGTATTCTTGTAGCTTCTTCAATATCAGAGTTTTTCTCACAAATAAGGCATTTTTCTATTAATTTGCCCTACAATCCAGACAGAAAACACAGTATTGCATAAACAATAACTGACATATCAAATACAGTCAGTCTTGGCCAATATTCATATATCCTGCTCTGTTGCAAGCATAGGAGGGTTGATATCTCTCATTTTTTTATTACACCTATTAAGGAAACTTTCCTGTCTGACCCTTTGGGAGCCACTTCAGCAGTCACATTCACATTGCCTGAGCTGGGACCGAGGCCCCTTCACAGCAGGAGGCTCCTGCTTGACTCCATGGACACCCCACATTCATGCAGTCAAACAAGGTTTCCTCACCTGCCTGAGCCTAGGTTTCCCGTAGCAGAGTCTCAGATATCTGGATCCTTAAAATAAATCAGTCATGGTGCAATAACAAATTAACAGCGAGATGATGCCTTTGAGGAGGGACCCTGGGCTTTTATGCCTTCACAATCTAAGCATGTGGAAGTCTGGAACCGTCAGCTCCTGCTGTGCCTCTGAGTGTCCAGTGACCTGGCTGACACCACAGGTCCTCATGTCCATTGTTGTGCAAAGGGTCACTGCAGGTTCATGGCCTCTTTCCCTGGACTCTTGCCACCAAGAGCTCAATCTCCAGCTGGTACTGCAGCTGCACAATGAGCTACATGTACTAAATGTATTCCTCAACACATTCACTTCTCCACAGATCCTTTTCCCTTACTGTTCTATGATAGTAAGCATGCAATAAATTTATTTTCTCATTTTTTTCCCCTTTGTTGCCCTTCTCCATCTGTTTTCAATACTCCTATGTTGCTGAACGTCTTAGCCTATTCTCTATCATATGTTAATAAGTGCTTGCAGTCAGCAGGTGCCAGCACCATCACTGAAAATAAACATCACAAAGTCAGTATACATCATGTATTCTGAATGGAGATGCTAGAATGTCCACTAGATTTAAATCCTCGATGAGAAGGACTGTGGTGCAATTTTCCCATTCCTGTTGCATGTTCATCTACATCAGATTTGCATTTTGATAATTATTTCCTTTATCAATTGCTTTTCTTGGTTTTCACTAATTACTTCAATAATTTTATAAAGGGGTTCATAAATGCAAGAGGTAAAAGAATTTTTATTAGCCACAGTCATTGAGCTTTTATGACCTTCAGATAAAGCACACCAGAATGATGAAATGAGTAGTAATAGTTCAAAAGTTCCAAGTATCCAGATCTTCCTTTTCAGTAAAGGAGGAAGCTTGAGCTGTTTTTCAAAGATAGTTTTATTTCTTGGGATTGTGTATGGCCCCAGCTATCAGTTCAATTAAAATCTGGTAAATGTTAGCATCTTCTTTTTATTATTACTGACATTATCACTAATTATTTCTAATATATTCCTGCTATGCCAGTAACCATGACCACAATCAGTCTAGTATTCAAGTCCTCCGGGACCCTTCCATCGTGTTGTTGCTAAGACTGCTTCAAATTTTTAACCTCAGTACTGTCTTCAAAATTCCAATCAGAAAGTGGAATTGGTGGTTTTGGTGGTAGGTTTATACACTTTGAGTGGTTTGTCTCCCACTAACTACATTTTTTACTGGAGAACAGATGAAAGGCCTGAGACAACACAAAGAGCATCAGTATCCTCACCCTGCTCCCCTCAGCAGAACAGCATCGAAGTCCACTAGTGAGGATGTATATCTGTATAGACAGGTACATTGTGGCTCCCTCCATCAGCTGGGCTCATACACTCAGTCTGCCCAGTAGCTGCCCCTGGATCCCAGTCTCCTCAGTTTCTGGCATCTGGACATGTAAGGCTCCAGTTTTGACCTCCATTGATGGGTTTCACACGTGGACAATAGGGGTGAGGCTCTCCTAGAGCAACCCTGGAAAGAACCTGGATATGATGTGCCTCTTTTGAATCCATAATTTGGGAACCTGCCTTAGTGCAGCTCTGCTCCTCAAGGCCATTAGACATGGGCCTTGGACAGTCTGATGGCTCCTGCAGTAGGCCTGGAAGCAGCCAAGGCCAGGATATTATTTGGGCTCTCCCACCTGCCTTCATCTCTCTCTTCTCCTTGTGGATGTATGGATGAGCTTTTATCACATAATTTAATGTGAACAGTCTGGTTTCCACAGTGGTAGCATCACAGCAACTCTCCTGTATTGCCCTATGCTATCTACCTTGGCTTCCACCATCTCAGCTGCCTCAGCCAACTGGGGCTGTATGTTCCTGAACCCCATTCTATCTTTGTGCAACACTCCTTGTAAGCTGCCCAAGAGCACACACAGGCACCTGGCCATTGTTTCCTGGGCAGTTATTTGAAGATTTCATTACTTTAAGATGAAACAACAGCATTGCTTTCATTTGCATTCAGCAAATGTTTTTTTCTGACAAGGAGTATGGCAGAATTGCAGTACAGAGAGAACGTCTTGTGTTGATCACAGAAAGAAATGAATCATTGAACTCCCCCATTTATCTGCCCCTCTGGAGACTATACATTACAAAAATTCTAGCATGATGCAGATTACCTGCCTACTATACAATTAGAATGTGAAAGATTTATAGGGTAAATAACTACTGACATACACCAGGTCACTGAGAGTGAATAAGAACTGTTGTATTCAACCTACTGCAAACATCAGCTTTGCCTTTTCATGTCTTCAATCTTCCTGAGGATAAAGTTCTTTTCAAGGACAAACGTTTGTCTTGTGGATTAATCAGAAGCCTCAGTTATTCAAAAGATCATGTATGCAAGGAACAGCAAAATCTCTTTTTTTGGATGACCTGTTGTGTTGGGTTTGATGGAGAATTGTGGGAATCACAATCTACAGAAACTATTAGTGGAAATGTATGTCTAAAAGGAAACGTAACAGTGATGAGCCTATTATATTCTTTGAATCAAGCTCCTACTGATGTGGGGCTGGGTGGGGATATATTTGATTTTCACAGTTGTATTTTGGCACTACAGAGTCTTTTGCAAAACATAAGCTTTTGGATTTCTTATGAAGGACAAGATCTCTCGTTACTTTAAAAAAATTATAACTAGAAGATGAGACATAAGCAGCAGAATAAAAAAGTCTCAGAATAAAATTAGTTGCTTTGATAATGAGAAGCATTTGAATGCATAGATTCATAGTTCATAGAATGAAAATTCACATCTGGCTGCAGTTAAAATGAAGGGAGCTTACATTTTTAATCAAAGAAACTCGTATAAGGCTCTGGAACAGAAGTCTGTAAAACAAGGCTGAATGTGATATTTCTCCAAGTTCTATTTCTTCATCAGTTTCTTCTATTTTACCTTTGCAGATTATGGAAGTAATTCCTTCTGTAAACTTGCTATTGTTACTGTATATTTTGCTTTTCAAATGTCTCCAATTTCCTGCTGACATAAAGAGGATAAATTGATCCCAACTAATAATTGTTCAACAGTAAGCTCTTTTAGAGTCCTTAATGGACTAACATCCTTTGACATTTTAGCTACTAGTATTTGCAAAATTGCTATGGTGACAAATACAGTTCTATTTTGCTTAACCACTCAGCATGGTTTCAAAAGAACATTTTTGCCAAAGTCAATGCACAGTGCCCTTTTCTCTGAGTAATGGTTCTTTAGTAAAACGTAAATGTACAGGGAAGTGTGACCTGTCTTTGATCACAGTACCTTACAAACACCTACTCAAATTACTATTAAAACAGATTTGGAGTAGCATAGTGTCCACTTACTGAAGAAAAGATGAGGGCAGGTCCAAGGGAACAATCTGTAGCACAAAATGCCTGAGGCTTGCTTCATCTTCCTTTTGGTCATTGTGATGAAGTAAAGCATTCCTAAAGGCAGTGTGATGTCTCCCCTTAAATTCCTCTGCCCAGTAGTGCAAACCCATCAGACATGGCCTAGAGCTGCTTTGACTCATGTAGGGAACCTATGGGCAATGGCATTGGACCTAAGGTCCCAAAGGTAGCTATAGCAGCTTTTGACTGTGTCCATCCCTCTGGTTTTGCAATAAGCAAAGCTAGATGGGAAGATTCAAATAATTTTTTGTCTTTCACTGGAACCAGTTGTCAGACTACATCATAATCTTTTTTGTGCATGTAACAGTTTTCAGACAGGGATCTGAATATGTAGAGACAATAGCTGTGTTATGAGAAGGGGTTGCTAGTAAACTTAGCACCCATGCAGACCAGGTTCCAAAAGATTTAGGTGACAGATTTTTTTAAGATATTTCATCTTTTCTCAAAGAGACTTAAATCCCTGTTACGCCACAGGATTCCCTTCCAGGATGTCCTCTCATAAATGTGTAGTTATAGAAGTTAGTTTCTATTCTAGTTCTGTTTTCGTAAGCACCCTGTAGTGTACAAGGAGAGAGGGATGGGAGGGAGGGAGAGAAGGAGAAAGGGAGGAACAGAGGAAATGGTGTGGGAAGGGGTGGGGGAGAGAGAGATGCTCTCCATCTTTTCTCTCTCTCCATTGATCGTATGGAGACAGATGAGATATTAATATCCTACCAAACACTTGACTTAGAGCCTATAGCCAGATATAGTCACAAGTCCAAGTCAAAGGGTAAGTGCTTAGACTGAGCCTGCTGCATCCTCCATTACTTTCCAGAGCAGGCACTGCTCTGACAGAAGGTGGTAACTAGTAGCATCACGCTTGGCTGAGCTTGGAGCCAGCTGTGGAGCTTTCCTTCCTACAGAGCAGGTCTGAGTATCACTAGGATGGTGGCAGTCAGCAACTGAGAGGTACTCTTGAGTGTGCTCCTAAGTTCCCTATTAGCTGCATCAAATTCAAATTGCAGAAGAGAGCATTTTTAGCGTAAGCTGTTTCACCACCAGCACTCAAGGTCCCACGATGTTTCAAGGCCTCAGATACTCTCATTCAGATGCAGTTATGGTTAAGGCTTTTATAATTTAAATGGAAGTTAAATCAGAGTTCAAACTCAGCTCTTGTCAATGGCTTAATGCACAATGTAAATGTTGCTGCACTTCTGCTAGGTCAAAGACCTGTAGAGGAATGTGATGGAGAGAAATAACAGAAGGAAGAGAGACTGGTTTTGACGTTTTGCTGCTAAATTTACATCCTGATTTTAGAATTTGAAAGATAAGAAATGAACAAGCTGGTGATTTTGTTTCAGAGGTCTGTTTTTGCATTATAAGGTTTGCATTAAATGTGAAAATACTTTTTTAATTGTGTAGGAGAATGTCATTTTTTCTTCATAAAAATATAGGAAGAATGTTGATGGCAGGGAAAATATTTTTTTAACAAGCAAAAGTAAAGCTTGTGTTGATATTATTCATGTAATAATAATACCTGACAGATAATCCTTAGTTTACTTGAAATCCATAATTAAACAGCGTCATGTTACCCTAGTTGTCAAAATCATTTATTGTCTCTTGTCTTGTTGCAATCCTGTTTGAAATTGGTCAGAGGGGAATTTGCTTTGCTTTGACTCTTCTCTCTCTCTCTCTTTTTCTTTTAAGGTCAACTCAAATCAAAACATACTCTTGGGACAATGCCCAGGTTATTTTGGTTGGCAACAAATGTGACATGGAGGATGAACGAGTAATCTTCACTGAGAGGGGCAAACATTTAGCAGAGCAACTTGGTAAGAAAAGACATGACAAAAGCTTTATGATTGCTTGTGAGAATGCACAAATTAATTTAATTAATTGCTACAGTACTTGAAGTGTTCATGACACATTCACTGTAAAGGAATAGTCACACACTGCCTCTCTTTTCTTTCGGCTTATCATTTGTGATATGGAGCAACATTTGTCATGTGTCTGTATATATACAGTATGTTTAGGTAGTTATAGCTAAAGGTAGAAAGGAAAAAAAAATAAGAAAATTCAAATAAAACAACAACAAAAAGAGGAAAGGAGAGATCGAAGAAACAGCTTACTCAAAATGTGAACTAGACCTTTTTGCAAGCTGAGAACATTTGGTTTATGATTACCACTACCAATAATGCAAACCAGAAAGATGCTGATGTCTAACTCCCACTGCTAACACTTCATCTGCTGTACATTTACATACTATTCATAGAAAATATGATCCTCTATTTCATAAAGTCTCCCTCTGGGAGGCAAATGTTATACACAGAGAAAATTACAGAGCTGTGAACAGCTCTATTCTTTCTGTTTCTACCCAACACTGTTATTCTTTTATGCCATGAAATGAAATATTTTTTAAATGACTACCCAGCCTTTTTTGTTCCTTCAGATTTGTTGATCTCTGCAGAGCAAGTTCAGAAGGTGTGCAAATCAAACTCTGGCATCATTGGAGATCAGTTCATGTGCTAGGGTACATGAACTATTGACAAACGTTTGTTATAATTTTTGAAACTGAGTGAGGTAAAAGCTCAGTCTGATCAAAATATGTATAACAAGGATCTCCTTGTCACTATTCCTATATAGATGATTAGATGAAAGGATGCTTTAAGAGTGGATCTAGTCTCATGCTAGTGGTTCTTAACTTACGTATATTCATAGGTCACTAACCTTATTTTTTTAAAAATACTTTTTCTAGTGGTGCAATTGTTTTTCCTGGTAAACAGTTTCATCAGAATAACATATCTTCCTATTGCATCTGTCTAAGTAAGTGTTACATATGCATGAAAGCACTTCTCCAAATCGTACTTTAAAAATTACTATAAATTAATCCTTGAAAGGAGACAGAAAATATTTAACAGCAGGTTAAGTCCAGAAGACTTTGCAACATTTGTGAAGAACTGAGTTTCTAAAACTGTTTGCAACAAAACCATAACAATTACCTTTGCACTTGCTTTAATAGAGGATATTTTTCTTTGAAGAAATACCTGGCATATTATATATATTTCTATAAACTGTTCTTCCCATTTCTAATATTTACAAACTTTACTAAGAGCTAGGAAAATGTATTCAGTGGAGAAAAAATCCCAAAAATACAACTGTATACTCTAACCACAAATTTAGACCAGGCACTAAAATGTCTGACAATAACCATAAATTTACACTATTGAGTTTGAAGAGTTGGGGTTTTTTAACTCACATAATTAATCTGAATTTCTTCTCCTTGAACTATTTTCCTGTAAAAAGTTAATGTAGGGAATTGGTAAGGAATCCCTAGGGTCATGAATTCAGCAAGATTGGAAGGAACTTTGCATGTTGTACAGCCAAGAATCCTCAGCTGTAACAACCAATGCTTGAAAAAGAAGAAAAAGAGTAATGAGATAGATATCAAAACTCGTGTTTCAGGCTTTAGAGCAAAATCCAGCTCCTGGGATTTAAAATTCAATCTTTATGGAAGCAGAGTATCTTCTATTTCCATATTTATGTACTCAGGGGGTTTCCTTTCTCAGGTACACATCCTGTGACTATCTCAAGGGCAGATGATTGTACTGGATAACTTGTGTCTCTGATCTAGTCATTTACTGTAGTCAGACTGCATACACAAATATTTACATGTTTCCTGTACAGCTGCAATCATTTCTTATATCTGCTTAGAGACTGTGGGACGTGGTGGCAGGAAAAGCAGAAGAATGACTTTCCCTTAACTGTAGTAAGGGCCTGGCCTTCTGACTAGTCTGAAGGACACACGTTGAGCCAAACACATGGGACTATCCTGTCTTTCTCTGACAGTGGGTTGATAACATGGCTTATGGGCAAGTTTTAAAAATAACAATATAGATTTTAGTGTCTAGCAAGACAGTTTAAAACTGAGGGCCCTTTGAATGCCATGATCTGCAATCTTGATTGCAGCCACAATTACAAGCAAATACAACTCACGAGTGCTGTACAAAGAATATATTGTGACACCCTCAGTTCTAAAGTGTGATTTTATTTTCAGGGCTAGTTTATTTGAAATCACTGAGAAAATGAATACATGCACATTTTGGGTTGGATTTTCAAAAGATCAAAAAGAGCAATGGGCATTCAATCCTTCAGGGAAACAAGGTGTTCTGTTAAGGACAGCTTTATTGGAAAATTGAGTCTTCATGTGGCTTCTGACCTTTCTGAAAACTGTGGCCTTAAATTTTATTTACCAGGTGTAATCATTTGTTTCTTTAAATTTCAGTGCTGGCTTATTTCTCAAGTGTAACTCAAACAAGTGGTTTAGATCAACCACCAATAGGTCTCATTCCTGGTGGAGGAGGTCTGGCTGAACTAGTCAAGTATCCTGTGGTAGCTCTGAGCACCTTTCTCATGACACTATTCAAAGTTCACTGAATTGAACTTTAAGAACAGTTAAGAATCCAGATCTGACCTTGAAGGAAAATTAACAGAATGCTTATGAGGTCAGAATCTGTCTTGTTTCCATCAAAGATTTTTTTTAAGTTTGTTGATTATGACCTTACACTGGCAATACCACCATGGATCATAGCTACAATCAGTATACTAATTTACCTATGGTAATGACCATAAGTAGGTGTCTTATGCCAACACATAAATTGGCAAACATACAGTGATATTTTCCCAGACTGTAGCAAATTATATTTGTGGGTCTCATGAACCAAATGCAGTACATTTATATTCAATAGCCCTTTCATGATTTTTTTCCCATGGACTTGTACAATGATGTCTTTGAAACCATAAAAAGTCTTGCTATCCACAACATCCTTTAAAAATGCATAGTTTGTCTGTTATCCCCTTCTGCTTTGAATTGGCCCCCGATAGTTTTATTTTATGTTTCTTCACTGTTACATTCTGAAAAGCAGTGAACAACTGTTTTCTGCTACCTGCTCTCTAACACTCTAGGTTTCAGAGAGCTCTGTCATACTCCTTTTTTCCATGCTGAAATTCCCAGAATATATAATTGTTCCACACGCAAAGACCATCTCACACGTTAGTCATTCCTTATCACCCTATTCAGTAATTTTTTGTAAGTGGTACAGCCTTCTGTCTGAAATTAGTTCATGGTTGTTTAACACAATAGCATCATTAAAAGACTAATGTTTGAATGAGATGAAAATAGATGGGTTCAAATAAAGTTGTGTAACTTTACCTCATAGAGAGATCATTCTAAGAAAATACAGAAAAGTGACAAACCGGCCAACAAAGAGAACTAATTAATGTAATGCTAATGCTGACATGGGGATCACAGCAAACACATTCAAAGAAGTTTATTTGCTAATCATTACAAAAAAGGGTATGGAATATAATTCTTATATTGTGTATATTCATGAATGTTTGCTGTAAGCACTACTTGCATTGGCTGTTGAGTGAAATCCCAATATAACTTACATGCTTTAAATCCAAAACACTTACATGCTTTAAAGCATTTTAGTAAAACAGGCTGGGAACTTCTTCAAAATGTACACTTGGCAGTGAATTGGTAGCACAGCTTTTCTGAGATATTAGTCTTGTGCATTTCAGCTGAATTCATACATTCCTAAAAGTTTGGTGTCAATTCTCAGAAGAGAAATAAAAAGAGTGATTCACAAATGGCATAGGTTTCATGGTTCTTCTATTTGTGGTCTGTACGATATATTGCACTTGTTATGGACATTCCGGCAAAGGATTAGCAGGCAGGGTGTACACAGAGCTTTGAATAGAGTCCGAGTAACTGCACATGGAAATGGATAGTCGCATATGAAATTTGAAATACACTTTCTCCATTTATTTCGGACATTCTGCTGTGCATGCAAATTAGGTACGTAAGTTTTTTTGAGTTCTTTGGTTTCTCAGGTGCTTCTGTACAAACTCTTGTTTGCTATCTCTGTGTTACAAATGCTTTCAACAATCAGCAGTTTTAATTGCAAATACTGTGAATACAAAATATCTTGAAG
Source organism: Manacus vitellinus (assembly GCF_001715985.3). Classification (NCBI taxonomy): domain Eukaryota; kingdom Metazoa; phylum Chordata; class Aves; order Passeriformes; family Pipridae; genus Manacus; species Manacus vitellinus. Next base: position 15,289,370 of record NW_021939324.1, on the reverse strand, counting down.
TCCTAGGCCCCTATGGTTGCAAAAGTACAATCCTGCCACAGGTCCAAACTATGCTGATTGAGCTGATGCTGCACAAGGTACTAGGGGAATACTACAGGACCTGCCCCAAATGTCTGACCACCTTTTCTGTAAGATCTTGTTTGTTCTATCCCCCCTTTTTGTCTTAGATTGGCTAAGGCTCTGGGAAACTGAGTTGGTTGGAAGGGAATTCTGGTGATCACCTAGTATGATGACTGACTAAAATATACCCCTGGCTCAGTTTTAAGAGCAGTACCCTTCCCTTCAGATTTTCTGTGCCTCCATATTTCTTATGCTCTGCAACCGAGGATCACCCATGGCGGGGGTCATTCTGCATGTCTGAGCATGACCTGGGGTGCACTTGCATGTTTTCTAAATTTACCCTGGCGTGCTGTCTACCCTAGAGGCCAACAACTGACGTTAGAAAACAAAATGAAGCAGGCCCTTTTGGGTGAGCTCTCACATTCCCTTCTGCAAGGAATGGCAGAAGTCAGCCCTGATACTGCACTCAGGGCACCTGCACAGGGCTCTGAATATTATGTGCCCAGGGTCAGCAGTGACTGCGACTTCAGTGCACCTTCACAGCTTGTTACTCAGAGAGATAGTCATTTTACCCCTCAGATATAAGCACATCTTTTATATTTTGGTGTGCTTTTCCTCTCTCCATCCTTTCTCTTTGCATCTTTTGGGTCATTTCTCCCCTAAAGTCTTCCTTCCTTCCTTCCTTCCTTCCTTCCTTCCTTTCTTCCTTCCTTCCTTCCTTCCTTCCCTTCCTTTCCTTCCTTTCCTTCCTTTCCTTCCCTCCCTTCCTCCCTTCCTCTCTTTCTTTCTCTCTCTCTCTCTTTCTTTCTCTCTTTCTGTCTTTCTTTCCTTCTTTGTTTTTCTTTCTTTCCTTCTTTGTTTTTCTTTCTTTCCTTCTTTGTTTTTCTCTTTCTTTCTTTCTTTCTATCTTTCTTTCTTTCTCTTTCTTTCTTTCTTTCTCTTTCGTCTCTTTCTCCATTTCTTTCCCTCTCTCTCTCTCTTTCTCTCTGTCTCTTTCTCTCTCTCTCTTTCTCTCTCTCTCTCTCTTTTGCTCCTTCTCGTGATTTCCCATGCTTTGAAAATAAATTTCACCAAAAACAAGAAGAAAAATTCTCACTTTAAACCAAAATCATCCTTCCCTGCCTATTTTATTTTCATTTTGTTCTTGGTTCAGATATTTATGTACATAACAGTCATGCTGAGGAGACATCGGAGACCCAATTGAGCAGTGATTAGATTTCTTCAAATTAAACTCATTTAGCACGCCAGTAAGCCTGAAAATGGAGCATTTGTCAGTGTCATGTGCTTATACAGGGTGTAATTCTATGTGATCTAACCCAGCTGCTGAGATGGGGCAGGAACATGACTGGTTTCTGAATCTTGTCAGTGCTGGGGCAAAAGGCAGCAGGTCCCCAGCATCAGGACTGGAATGCACATTCACTTGCCTTGGGGTAGAGCCCTTGGGGGATGATGTGTACTTTAAGCATCTATGGGTACACTGGGGGCACTTGGCAGCTGTGAGTTTAGGCATTGAGCTGAAGGGGCATTTTTAGAGCTGTACATTTGGCATCTAAATCAGGAACCATGGGGGTTGACACATCAGCACACAGCTTGCTAGAGCAGCTAGTTCTGTTTTGCCTCCATGGCTGACTGGAGGCTTTGGTGCACAAGGCAGGGTCACCCACAACTTAGAGAGCATGGACATATGGCTGCATCTAATTTTACATTAAAAATGAAAATAATCAGGTTGTGCAGGAACATGCCTGTTCATACTTGCATCCTTCATTGTTTTTTAGCTCTTTTTAAAGGGCAAATGTTAGTGCCAAAGAGGCAGACTGACAGCACTGACAAACACCAGTCTTCTATTTAGTTACAACACACACAGAGTATTGGCAGAGCAATTAAAGGCTCCTTTTATGTTTTTTAACTGAGAGAAATGTCAGTCTGCCATTCCTTTCACATACTGGGAACTGCATTACAGCAAAGTTACTTAACGACACTGAGAAGCACGTGTTTGCTCAACCAATGTCTCCTATAAACAACCAAAAAAATTCTTTGCCAGAAATCTAATTTATTGCCCAAATGCACTCATTTAAAGTGTATCTGGAAACCGTAATAAAATTAATACAACTGGAATTCATATAAAACCTTCAGTTCTGAAAAGACTAGAAAAAAAGGTGTTTGCTAGAGCATGACTAGTAATCATCCCTCAGGTCTGTCTGTTCTGTCATAGCTGATAGTCCCCCTTTAGCTTCGATTTTGTTAATAAATTTGGGCATCCAAATCCAAAGATTGGATAAATACCTTAGCATTTCTGTTAATAGTCTTTACACTAACTCTATCTAGAATGGTGCTAAAGCACTGCTCTTCACTGACTTAATATTAGCAGAGTCCTGTTTTGGAGCTTAATGCTGTTTCAGTACTTTCCTTAACACAGTCCAGCACTTGGGCTTGTATAGACAGCAGAGCTAATGCTCTGTCTGGTCTACAGAGCAAAGCACAGCATAATCAGATCTGCTGCCGTAGTTGCTCGTGTAGGAGGATACTCTGAAGAACAGCAATGGTCACCATCTACTTTTAGTCCAGTTTCCTAGGAGAGATGACATTTGCAGTCATGCATGTGTGTCTGTCTCTCTTTGTCTAAAAGACATTGACAGTTCTGAGGAAGTGGATATCGGAGCAGAGGAGGAAGGTATTGCAGTTGCCTTGACTGGCAGCCTGCAATGTGAATGTGTCTCAGTTTGAAGAGACTGGAATATTTGCTAAAGAGGATGAGTTATGAGACAAACCAAACTCCTCTTTCTCAGCAACTGTAAATTCAAAATTAAGGGGCTTTAATCGAAGAAGTGCGGAAAAACCAGAAGAAATAACAACCCTTTATTAAAAGATATATGTATGTTGGTAAGAACAGTAACAGTACACACAAAAAACCCCTAGACAATAGTCCTGTACCCAAAAAGTCCCCTTCAAACAAAAGAAAAAGTCTGAATACTTCTCTGTCCTTTAGCGCAGTTCTAATCACGGTTGGCGGGGGCGCTGTTGGGTCACTGGAGGTGCAGAGCCTGCAGTACCCTGTGTTGGCCTGCAGGGGGCCCTGTCGGGCTCTGGGGGGGGTCTGGGGTCACGGGAGAAACCGAAAAGAGAATGGGGACCCTTCCCCCAGTGGAAGAAAAGGGAAAGGAAAGCAGTCCACCCCCACGGAACTCACTGTTGTCCTCAGATGACGCTGTCTCAAGGCTCCTCCTTTTTCTCCCAGTGAGCACAGAGCTCTCCGAGGAAAACACAGCAGGTCCGAACTGGAGACAAAGACAGCTACCCTGTCTCCATCCCAGAGAGAGAACCCAGAAACTGACTTCTCCCGCCCAAGAGCCAGGCCAGCTACCCAAAAAATCCCAAACTTCTCCACCCCACACTCCAGCCTTCAATGGGCCATTAGCTAGGAATTTGGCTTTGCCAGATCTTTTGTAAAGTTAATTGACCCCCTTCCCCTTCCCATTCAAACTCCGTTTTTCTTACAGTGGAGCAGGGGAAGGAAAAGTTCCCTCCTGGGATTTATAGCCTATAACAGAATGCAAATCTTATTAGATACTATTCATAGTAGGCAAGAAGGTAAGTGCCTGCCAGTGCCCCCTGCTGAACTGCTCGCAGGATGCAAATCCAAGAAAATAAAGCCTTATTAACTCCTCTCCTTTATACACTATGACACTGTTAAATTATTCATTCCCATGAGTACCTAGACTTTGCCTTTTATATATCACTGTTACAAAGGGAGCAGTTTCCTGCAGCCATTTCTTGCTCTGTTGTTGCAGTCTTCTACTACTCCTCCTCACAATACTGGAGTGAAATAGGCACTAAGATTGAAGAGCAGCACTCAGGATCACGGTTCAAGCTTGTCTTCATGGAATGATAGTTATTGCAGGAACACACCCTTGAGGACATCTGTAAAACATAACATAACATTGAGAGTGGTAAATGAAATTGTCTTGGTTGTGAACAAACACTCTGAAATCAAAATGTCTTCCTGATCAACTGGTGAAACATTAACATATCTCTTGTCTGTGTTGTCTGTGGAATTGCACTTAAAATTTGCTATCTAGTGTGTCCTTTTGATGTCACATTTTCTTAGGAAGATGAGACGGTGCAGAATGTTCTAGCCTTTGCATATGACTGCTTTCTAGGCTTTTTGCTTCCTTATGTTATAAAAGCAAACATAAACCGGGTGTTAATGAGCAGTCATGAAGGAGCCTCTGCAGAACCAGCACAAGTGTGAGGCAGAGAGGGAACAAAGTCAGTTATTCTGGGTGTTTGTATGCTTCACAGAAGCTATCTAAACTGCTCTGTGTGCATTATAGATCACTAGGTGAGCAACAGCAAGGGAAAGAGTCAGCAAGGGAAAACTGAATTAAACACAAAAAATGCATTTAAATTAGAATATCCTGATGCATGTTCCACACGCTTTGTACAGATGTTCAGACAACACTCTGATGTTTTGGATTTTCTTAGTTTCAGCTCTGTTCTGCACTACCTACCTACTTGCCTCTTGAGCTTTGTCATGTCTTTGCAATAATCTGCTGTACCTAGTCTCATCCACATCAGCAGTACTGATCATCACAGGTGGTGGGAACATGGTGTTCTTTGAGCTACGCTTCTCTAAGTGTCACCAGATAGTTGCCTCACTTTGCAGTTATACTCACATGGAAAATCTCTTCTCTCCATCAATAATGAGCAGAGGAAAAAAATCCTGAAGAAAATATCAAAAGCTATAGAACTGAGGCCTCATACACAGGGATTTTAGAAGTTTAGGATGTCTAAGCACTGTTAGTAATAATAAATGCAAGATGAGTCAGGAGGGAAGGAGAGGTCATGGGAAAAAAGGTCTGCAAAATATTCCATAACAAAATGAAAACAACCAAAATTCAGGTGTTTATTACAGGCACACTCCACTAGGAAAAATGCTCTATGTCTCTTAGGAACTTTTCCACAGACAGTGTTTCAGTTAAGCAAACAAACAAAAAGAACCAATCAAATTTATAGGGAAGTTTTGTATAAGTTAATTTCCAAGGCTGTCCAAAATTCCCACCTGTACAGTTCCTGTAAAGAATAGTGTTTCCTTTGTTGTGGAGGCAGCTGGGAGTTTAGCCACCCTCTCACAGGTCAGTGCATGGTCTATTCTGTGCAGCAGAGTCTAGCTGGGAAGTTCCAGGCAATTAATGTCTAAGGTGATGGAATACCATCATAGTCTGATAACCAGCTACACTACTACTATGATTGCAATTTCTTTCTTATATCAAAATTATATCTAAAATTTCATAGAAATCACCATGCTGTATTGTCTGTTTTTATTTTCTTTGAATAAATTAGTTTGTGCTAATTGTACCCTTTATTTGACTTGGAGAATGCCTCTAAAGTTTTTTATGATGTCCTTAATGCAAAACATCTTCACCATGACAGTGGACCTGTTTTCTCAATCCTATGCATGTTACAGTGTTTCCCAAAGTGGGTCTCCTCTCTTCTTTGTGACTCTTTTCCTTTCTCTTTCTGCTTTTCTCTGTCCAGATCTCTTACCTAGCTATGATATTTGACCATTTCATGATCATCTCATGTGCCAGTTATTGTCTTCTTAACTATAAAAACTGCTTCACTTATAAATGTCCTTAAGATTTATTCTTCCTATCGTCTTCTCCAAGGCTGGACTCAAACTGGACCCAAAGCCACCAAAATTCTCCATGAGAATGTGGGTGCCATTTCTCAGGCATCCTCTCATTGTCACTAAACCCTTCTGCCCCAAGCATTCATGTCTAACCTTAGCAAATATCAAATTGCAAAAATTTTTCCTTGTCTTGCTCGTTTTTCACCTGTACTTTTCCAAATGTAGTTTTCTATTTTGGCACCAGCTTGATAACACCATGAAAGTGGCTGTTTCCAGCTGAATAATGCTCCGAGGAACATAATAGTTAGAGATGGAGCAGCAGATTATTCCTTCCCAATGGCTGCATATATAGGGTGTTTCTAAAATAATACATTCAAAACGGTATAAATTTTTAGATTAGAATGTTTTAAAGTAGAGTTTGACTGAGGGAATATATTCGGAACAGTCCTGACTTTATCTGGCTTTATATAAAGCAAATAGCAAATAGTGTATTTAATCTGATTGTGTTAAAATTTTAATTGCTCTTATTGTATATGTCCTTTCACATGTTTCCTTTCTGAGTGTCTCTCAACTCTTCCTTGGCCAAGAGAAGTTTGTATATTTGTTGGAGAAACTGAAATATGCATAGAACATAAATGTGTTGTTTATTTTCTTAGGGTTTGAATTTTTTGAAACAAGTGCCAAGGAAAACATTAATGTCAAGCAGACATTTGAGCGACTTGTGGATATCATCTGTGACAAAATGTCAGAAAGTCTGGAGATGAATCCCACCATTGCTGCCAGCAACCAGAATACACGGCTAAAGGACACCCCTGCTCCACAGCAGCCCAACTGCAGCTGTTAATGCAGCTATCAGCAAAGGCTCCAGTGTGTTCCATTGCCAACAGAGTTTTTCAGAGTGTTTATTAATAGTCTATATGCCTTTATTTATACTGTCTTATTAATTTATTTGGGAGAACAGTCTTATTTTATGTCAGCAGCAGTTTGAATATGCATATGGAGATGGAGCAATTCTTAATCTGAAAGGATGATCCATATTTTAGAATCTAACTTTTGCATGCAGCCTGGCTATTAATTTCTCTTTTCCTTTTAGTGTTTTACATAACAATTACTTCAGCTGGTGCCATGTCCTCAGACCACAGTTGTCTAGAATTGTCTCTCACTTCATCACTTTCAAGTTATCTAATGAAATCCATAGGGTAGTGACCAGGGAGTTTTAGAATAAGCCTCCCGATGCCACTTATATATTCTCCTGACTGAAAATGAATTTAGAAGTATGCTTGTAGTGAGACAATCCCTCATTCTGTCCAGGTCATTTGTATAAGGGACACTTCCTGTAGCACATTACCTTGGCAAATCTACACTCAATATGTTACACATCCTGGCTGACTGGAAACTGCAGAAGTTATAAAGAAGTTAGTTCCTGGACCCAAAGCCACCAAAATTCTCTGTGAATTTCCAGTTGGACGGTAATCAGTCCAGACCCTCAGAGATAATAGGTACTTTATCCTGTCTGGATAGCTAGTGTGTTTACTTTTCCATAGGAGCTGCATGTCTATCTAATAACTTTCTGAAACTAGGCTTAATTTCTCATTCCATCATTATGGAGATCCCAGTCTTACCTACCCCAATAGTGGAGGGCTGGTTAACTCTTTCCATTTCTGTGTGTGAGATATTAACCACAAAGTTCTATATTATCCCTGACAGAGCCAAATCCATTGTGCTTGGTTGTTCATAGCCAAGAATTTCCTTATCATGTTGCTGTCAAACCTCCATGCTTTGATTTTCAGGAATTTAATCTCCCGTTCAGTCACTGAGACAGCCACCACTGGCTACAAACACCTGTATTTTACTTAGACCTATTGCAGAAGTGCTGATGGTGTCAGTGAACTGAAGTTTGACCTCATTTTTTCCATCTATTTTGGCAAGAGAATTGGAATTTTTAAAAGTGTAGGAGTAATAAAAAATTGTCAAGAACATTTCTAGTCTTAGGCTGAATACATTAATAAGATGAGCAGAAGGCTGTGAAGATAGCAGAATAAAGTACACAAATTATTTTTAATAAAGTGTTAAAATAGTCATATTTCACAGTTTTTACTCCTTTAAGTAATTGCTTACATCTGTGTCCCGGAGTACTTTGTACAACTGCATTACTTGCATTACAATGACATTTTTTAACTAAACAGCATAATTGAAGAAGCATTGACTATTTTATTATTCCAGTTAGACAGAATTTAGTACAAGGCTGACATTTCTTAAACCGTCTGCAGTGGGAAAATGAAAACATATAAAAAAACCCAGAAGTAACACATGGTACTTGAAATGGCTCACAACTGTAAAGAAATCCCTCTACACACTTTACGTCATTTGAAGGTAATTTATGTAATTTATGTAACTTATGTAATTTATGTAATTTTTGTAACTCCTGATACACAACTGATTAAATAATCTACATACACTTTGACAGAGTAAAAATTCCTCCCAAACAAGGCATATAGACACATGTAAAATGGGCATGCCATGAGGGTGCCTACATTGGCTGCATAACTTGAATGAGTAAAAGTTCTTTGTTCAGTCTGGGGTTTTAAACCTGTTAGCTAGTTTACTTAAGCACTTTTTTCCTAGTAGACTTGGAGACCATGAAGAGAAAGCACTGTCCTCTTTAGGGCCAATGAGCAGTCAAGTGGAAGAGGCATGTGCTATCCAAACCACAGTCCTGTCTCTCTCTGGGGTGCTGCTTTTCCCTCTTTCCTCTAAGGCAATGTGTTGCTAACTGTCCTGAGAGACTTTCATTAGGACCTCTTTACCCACTAGGTACCAGCTGATTTGAAAAAAAGGAAACAATGCAAAGTTGAGGAAGCTTAGTTTGAAACAGTAGGCAGTCTTCTGTGCTTTTACTGTTAATGTGCAGTTGTTCCTGCTGGAAAAAAAAGGATCAGGAGAGCCTTCAGACAGAATTCAGCTTCAGGTCTCAAGTGATTTAGAAAAATTTTAGGTTGTATTATTAGTCTGAACCATCTCAGGCAAGGTGAGGAGAGAGAAGAACATAATCACATCATTCATGAACTTGGGCATATCCTGCAGATGGCTAAAAGTGCAAGTATTCTTCCAGCTTTGCTCTGGGATGCTTGCTGCAAAACTGCAATCAAACAAGGAAAAAAAGACTTCAAGATGCCCCTTACTACAGCCACAGATGCTTGTATTCCATTGCAATGAATTTAAGACCCTCCCTGCCTCAGTATAACCATGTAGACTCATTATATACATTATTAGCATATTTTTTAAAAATGTGAGTGGTAGATAAAGATTTCTTTACATAAATGGGATTAATTAATTGCTTTTCATTTTGCATGGGCAGAAGAGTAACCGCAAAATCAGAAGGAGAATCTCTGCTTCATGTTTCTGAGACAACTAACCTCCCAGGCCTCCAGGCCGTTTGGCCTTCTGTGTGGGATGGGGAGGAAGGGGGAAGCAGCTGCCAGAGTAATGTTGTTCCTTAGAGTACCAAAAATGTCATAAAAGTTAAAAACTCATCTAAAGTACAGCAGCAGAGTCAGTATTTGAAATCTAGGAAATTTGTGTCAACACTCAGACACTTCCGTGAAGTTCAGAATTAGATTAATTTTTTAAATTTTCTACTTGAAGTTTTTAAAAATCAGACTGTTTAAAACCCTAGGCAAACTGCTCAGACTTCTCAGTTGATACTGTTTTGAGTAGAAGGTTGGGAGGTGTGACCTGCTGAAGTCCCATCAAACCCAATTTATGCTATCATGACTTTCTCTGAAATTGAAAATGTCTGGAAGTTCGAGTAAACCTTTTCTTAACAATTTGGGTTACCTACTTTTGGAAAAGTAGGCTTTGATTTTCTATTACAGGTTGGCTTTTGCAGCCCCATGCTTTATAGAAATTTTGAGTTTTCTGCTATAAAACTTGGTCGCATATAGATCATGAGCATTATGGTCTCAGTACGTCTCTCAGCTGGAACTTGCCTATTGTAGAGAAACTCTAAAGACAGAAAAGCTTTTGAAAAGTAACTTTCTATACCTTCCCCAAACATTTTAAGATTTCTGAGGGGACTAGAAGTATTGGAATTTTTATTCTCTTTAAAATTATGCCTTGGTTTGTTATAGGATAGGGCATCCAAAAGCAGTCTGTGTCAATCTGGCTTGGATCCTCTTGACTTATGTGGTAGTAGTGCAGTTTTTCTTAAATTTAAGTAGGCTGAACATTTTGGGAAAACCCATCACAACTTGATCAAAGGCCTAAATTTAAGCAATCAATGTCTTGTTCTTCACACATATCTAATAGTCACAGGCTATGAGTTGTTGGAAGAGACAAGCAGGTTTTGATTATATCCTTGACCTATCCACTAGCGTAGCGAATTCCATCTGGAGCAATTACCAGGCTACAAAGCACCATATTTTAGTGATGGAAGAGGGGATACATTATTAAACTGAAGCCTGGGACAACAGATCCCAAACTACTTTCAGCCTCATCACAAATCTTGGTGAAAAAGTACTTGCACACCTTGCACCAATTTGTTGTCACTCTCAGCACAGAAATAGAACTGACTGTCACAGCCTAGTCACAGATACCCCCTTCAGCTGAGATTATCCATCTGGTGAGATACAGCAGTTGACACACAGAGCATGTTAAATTTCTGAGAGATTAAATGCCTTTAGACAGAGAGTCCTGAGCTCCATAGTGCCAGCTGAACTAATACTACACAACCCATTTTCCAAGTTATGATCTAGATTAAAGCTTATAGAAGCAGGATAATTCTGTGCATAGCACCAGTCTTATCATGCTCTGATAGAGTGTTGCTTGTCATACCTTCAAACTAGTACTCAGAAAATGCCCTGGGAGCACACAGGAGCATGGGATTGAGTGGTTCCTGCAGTGTCTCCTGGTACCAGCCTGCCAAACAGCTACCAAGGCCTGCTGGCTTGAACCTTCAGACGCATGTTTTTGTTTATTTTAAGAGTTCATGTTCACAAGGTCTAAGTGCAACTAACTTAATGCTGTATTTTTTATTTTTATTGTTGGTGAGTAGACCAATTTATTTAGACTTTATTAACACTTGTTCATTTGCTGGTTTAAGTGCATGTGAACTAGCCTGATTTTCTGTCAAAAAATACTCTTTCTCTCTGAACAGCTGTGTAAGTGTCTGTTACCTGGAACTGTTTGTTCCTTTGTGTTTATACTTAATGTAATGCCTAGAGAAACTACCTGAGCGACTACAACTATGTGGCCTTTTCCAGAGCACCAGTCTGTACCACCTGCACCTTCTTTCTTTTAGAAATGAAGTGCTATTTCAGGATGCACAAAACCTGCTGGAGTTTGATCCTAATTTTGAGAATGCTTTGAGTTTGCCATTTTTAAGAAAAAAATAGTCACAAAAATTCTACATTTGATGAGGATGCGTTTGTTTTGTCTGTAGCAGATAAATGATGCTGCAATTGCATTCAAAAAGAAGCCCTCTCCCAAACTCCACTCCTCCCCAACTACTCTTTTTTATGTTTGTTTGTGAGAGATAAGTTTTATTATTTGCATTTTTACAGCATCAACTAAATTTCTGTTCTGCTGACCGACTGATTCCTTCTTGGCCTGTTTTATATGGACACACAGTGTATAAGCCTAATTCTTGTTTAGGATGACAGATATGTGAGATCATGAGTTTGAATCCTCATAGATAAGCCCTCAGGGGTGTAAATCAACATGTCTTTACCTATGCCAACAGGGGAGTAGATTGTGTTAATTTACACCATTTAATCCATACATTCTCACTCCAGACTCTCCAAGGTTCATTATTTGTCAAGTCCCATTTAAAGAGGCAACTCATTTCAATTATTTGAATGAATTCTACCAGTTTTATTTATTTAGGGGTACATGTAGTTCACCTCCGCAAATTAAGCTTTTTTTCTTTTTTGGTTTGGTTTGATTTGGTTTATCCATGGATGTTCAGTGAAGCAGAATTTGTAACATATAGTATGCACATATACACAGCAGTACATCTTTGATACTCATTCAGTCCTCACTGTTACTTTTTCATGTTCAGTGCCACCTTCCCTAAATGTCACAGTGGAATTTATCCATAAATTGTCATTACCACTGGAAATCAAATGTGTTACATTTGAAGACCATACTTTTATTATCCATGGTTCCAGCAGAGGTAGATGGCTTGTCATTTGTAGAATAAGGTATCTGGTATTGATCTGGGGGGGAGAGCAAAAATGTTAATTTTCCAATAACTTCAGGATCATGCATAACACGCAGAAATGAAAGCTAGAGATTGCTCACCACTCCTGGTGATAAATTTCCTCGAGTAATTCTGACATGAACCTGCAACTAGTGATAAAAGAAATGTTTGTGCTGTAAGTCCTGTTCAGTATTTTGTCAGTAATGTCAGATACGTTGTGACTCAGTTGGGCTGTCACAATGTGTAATCTATATACTAGTGTTCGTGGATTTCAAATGTCTTAAATGTTGCATGAAATTATGTTACAAAAACTAGATATGTTTTCTATTTTTGAATACCTCAAAACTGAGGGATCATGGGCCAATAAGTGCAATATTTAATTATTTACTCAGTGTATATAAACCTGTGTGAAAGGGAGAAGCATCATGTATGTGTGATAAGCTGTTGATGATGCCTTTGTGGCTTAAGATTTCCAGTAGATGTACGTGTCTTTTAGAAAAATTCTAAAGTAAACACTTTACCAGTGTAGTGTGAGGATATTCTTAAGTAACTTGAACTATTTTTCATATATGAGACAATGGTAAAAGATATTTGTATGTTTACTGCAAGTGCATGTCAAATTTACTTTTAGAGTTTTGAGTGTCCTTTTCTGAAAATTGTCATGTTACACTAACACTAGTGGGACAGCACTTTCAGTCAGAAGATGCCTGTAACCATTGCTAGACTGTCCACCCATATTTTAAAGCATGTTCTCTAGAAGCATTAAAAGAACTTAGGAGCTCAGCAGTTACGTTGAGTTATTTAGAGTCAGTTACATGCTCTGTCTGCCTGTATTGTATAATATCACGCGAGCATGTTTTCTTTAATCTGTTAACTCGATACTTACCTGAAATACTAAATAGGGCTACCCAATATGCTTGCAGATGACTTGTCAGACTTCAGTTGATGCCCTGGGTTAACACTTTTGGGAACAGCTTGAAGGTCACACTCAGCAGCACAGCACAGTGGATGCTGACCTTAATTAGTCACTTCTGACATTTAAGTTTCTTAACTTCTAACGATGGAAGACACATCCTTAAATATATTGACCCATGTTCTTCACTCCACTGTTACACGTCACTCAAAGTTCAACAACTCCACTGTTAGGAGTAAAGCTGAGGCACAAATGGAAACAAAATGCAGGTCAAAATCTAACCATGAAATTAACAGGAGACATCCAATAATTTATTTTTCTAGCTTTTTTTTTTTTTTTTTGCTAGCCTTGCATATTTCTAGTAGTTCTCAAAGAACATGAGCAAGGCCAACACTAGTTAGCAACACCCTTGGGTATATTCGGGACCTTAAACCCTCAATCACTGGTCCTGGTCTGCCATGGGTTCAGAGCCATGCCCACAGAGTCTGTTAATTCTTGCTACATCTCTGGTTTCAAAGGAATGTGTCTTCTGTCTTGGGAATTTGCTAAATATATATATGTATAAGCCACTGTATCTGGGCCATGGGAGGAACTGGTTTTGCTGAACAAATTTCATTAAAAAGTATATTCATTAGTACCATACTAAAGTACATAAGTAGATTTTTAGTTTGATCTGATGCATTTTTGTGACAACGTATAAGGTAGATTTAGGTTTTGGGGTTTAGTTGGATTTTGTTTGGTTGGTTTTTTGTTTTTTGTTTGTTTGTTTTTTTTTTTTTAATTAGCTTGATCAGGAAAATAATGAAACTCTAAGGCCTGCTGGAAACCAGTGAGTATCAAGGTTTTCCTTTCCTATGCCATCAAATAGTTTCTCTGAGATAGCCAGATTGCATTAAGTAGCACAGGACAGTACTTGCAATGACCTGAAAAGTCCTTAAAATTCTCATTTTCTTTGTACCTTCTGCTATTAAAACTTCTGCAAAATTATACAGAAGACCAGAGTGAAATGAAAATGTATATGGAGAAAAAAATGGGGATTATTAATCAAAAAAAGGAAATTCTCAGCATCATTGTAGCTGAGCAAGAGACAAAGTAGCAGTCATAATATGAGGTACCACTTTATAAATAGAGATATACAATATACAGACTGCTACAGGACTATGTAAACTTTTTATTGCTAAGTGACCTGACAGTTCAAGGGCTGGCAGATAATTTTACCTAGATTTTTTATTATTCCTCATAGGCATGTGATTACATGCAAAAAGATAAATGCTTACCTTGAAAATATGTAGCTTTTCTGGTTAACTCAAACTAACTTGTTAACTGAATTGTTCTTAAAGAAAAGTTTAAGTACTTGCTTAGGATACCTTTGTGAGGGGGTGAGACTCAATCTGTGCCTTCTCCCCTGACTCTTATTGCAATATAGTTACTGTGGTTTTAAAAAATATGTTAGTTAGAATGCTGCTGGGTGTCAAATTTTGTGAATCTTCTGCATACGTCCACAGGAGCTCTTTCTGAATGTGAAGTACAAGTTTTATCTATGTGGAGAGTTTTAATTCTGTGAGGACATAGAGACCATGTGTATTCCATTGGGTAATGTGTTTGTATGTGACTTCTGTATACCAAGTGGATTTTGTTTAATTTTTTTCTGGATTTTTTTTCCCTTTTGCGATTACAATAAATATTCAAGAGTCTATATTCATGAATATCTCAGCTGTGGTGACATGGTCTTACACCCCACACCATGTTTATTTCCATTCACCTACTAAGACTGGGAGAGAATCACTTCATTTTTGACAAAATGACAGACAAAATACCACATCTGTAATAATTAATTTCATTAATATCCTCTCAGTAGTACTGGTGATTGTAGTTCTGTATGAATTCCACAGAATTCACTGGAGACTTTGCCCTAGTAGTCTGAAGGAGAAAGGTATTTCCTTAGAAAAGGCATGCTGCTGTCTCAGCCTATATGCTGACCATTTAAAATAGGGCAAAGTTTTTTTCTTTTGATGTTTCACTATCCAAACTGTTAAATAGTATATGTACTTTTTGGATGCTGTTATTAGTTGGTCAGGTAATCTTTGTCCAAATGAACCATCTCAGATGTGGTGGGTGGTTATTTCACACAAATTGTGATATATAGCTGTACACTTTTTTTTTTCGTACATAAATGCACATGCGCACACACACACACTTGTGCTAATTTGAATTCTGCTGTGACTCCTGAATTTATCTTCCCTCCATAAAAGTCCTAATCTTCAATCAATCTGTGGAACAAGTTGCACTATCCCCTGTGTCCTCTAGCTCCTGTGATCAGGCATTCACATGCAAACTCTTTTAGCACATGCCCGCTCTTGTTGTTCTGCTGTGTTTAAGCCAAGTTCCCCTATTTTTCTGGTATATTTACATCTCATCTGCAAAATAAATATGGTAATTGTGTAATTCCCTCTCAACATCAAGTGCTTCCTAGCTTTTTGTGATCCTGTATCTCTAGACAGGTTTCTGCTGAAGGGCCTACCTGTGCAGCTCACTGCCCTCGCTCATACAGCTTCTATTTCTAGTAGACACTTGTCATCAAATTACTTCTGATGATACTGGCAAAATAGTGTTTTTTTCCATCTACCTCCTTCAGGTCATTGCTCCATGAGATTCACCCTAATGTACTTGCTTCACATATTTAGGGGGATTGGAAGACAAGAGAATGAAGTGTAAAAGGGGAAGGTTAACAGGGAAGAAATAGATGACTTCTGACAGATACCTTGGAATGACAACATTTTTGAACTGCTGTTATTTTGAACATGCTGAAACTTATATAGAACTAAATTGGACAAAATCACAGATGGATAGATGAAAATGGTGATCTACTAGAATAAAATCTCAGTAAGAGATCTTTCATGCTCAAGGAAACCCATTTTTATCCTATTTCCAGTTAGAAGGCTGGAGATAGAAAGTTGCTAACCGCCAAGAAAATATACATCACAAATGATGATGGCAAGGGGAGATGTAAAGTGACACAGAAAAGATTCCCAACTTAGAGTAAGAAAGGGAAAAGAAAATATCCCAGTGACGTGAGGGTGGATGACTTAGCAATGTGATCCACCAAAATTGAGAAAGACAAACTGTGGGCTTACACCCAACCAAGGGGACTCAGCAAGGTAATGGAAAACTGAGACAGTTAACTGCAAGGAGGGTTAGTTGATTTCTGTACAGACCTGTGCAACTCTTGAACTGCAAAGTGAAAAACAGAGGTACCTTCAAAAATCTTCTCAATTGCCTTTCTATATCTGTGTGTCTGTTGGCACTCATGCAAGATCCTGAAGAATTGAAGTATAAGACAGGAGATTTAGAAAAAAAGATTGCTTTAAGTCATGGTGAACGTAGGTTGTGAGTGGCAGGCACATGCAGTGGGAAGCTGGTATGAGGTCCTGTGCTCCATGATATCCTAGCCAGAGAGTGTGCGCTTGGGTCTGGTCCCAATGCTCCACTGAGACTTGAGAATGTGGATGTGCTGAAGGAGTGGCAGGATGCAGAGACATGCCAGCCCTGGCTAAGCCTAAGAGTGAACTCAGGCAGTTCTGCAAACCACTGCAGTGCAATGAAAAATGAGACCAGAGGCAATGTAGAAAAATGCTGTGGAAGGGCCAAAGCCTACCCAAACTCTCAGTTGTTAGGAAGATAAAAGCCATCTTCTTGAAGAGTTAGAAAACCTAATATTACACTCTTCGCTTTGCAACAGCTGCCCCAGAGGAGGGTATCTGGGACCTCCACAGGCAGCATCACACTCTTCTGAGGAGATACAACCTTTTCCTCGTGCACAAGCACACATGGACTGGCAAATTATCCCCCTTAATGAGGCAGTGCAGCTTACCTGATACAGCTTGGCCAGGTGCAGACATCATCACGTTCACAGCAGAGCAGAGCAGCCTCACTCTGTGGCCCCTGCAAGGTTTTCTGAGGCCCCAGGAAGTGTGTCCTCACTTGTTTCAAATCAATGCCTGTGGTTAGAAAATAAGTCTATCAATAGCTGTAGAGCATCTGGAGATGCCACACAGGATATGTGCCTCTGACCAGACTCTTGAAGTTTTAAAGTTTAGATAATGTTTTAGGAACGTAAGATCAGGCAGCTATTTTTTAAAAAACTCTGCCCTGTTCTTCTTTCAAGATGTACCCTAAGAGATACAGCATATATTTGTTTTAATTGTTATCTTTAATACTCAGCAAAGCAAGGAGAACGCTTATCCCCCGACCCCAGCCCTACCAGCCCCTGTGCAGGCCAGCAGCATGATGCACACAGCCTTCTCTGCCAGCCATGCCCTGCAGCTGCAAGGCAGCCGTCAGCTCAGGCAACATCTGGTGTGTTGGGTGGAACCTGCCTTTGGGCCATCTCTTTTATTCCTGTTGGGGAACAACACTAAAAATTGTGTAGAAAATAAAGCCCATTTCAAATTGCAGTTTCTCTCTTCAGTAATTAACAATGAGGAGATGAGTTTTCTGATGTCTTCGCTGCGTGATGGCACATAACCATCCACATGCCACCTGGCAAAGCAGAAAAACACTAAGGTTTTAGTGTCTAACTAGAGTCAACAAGGAACAAATGTTACCTTGTGTCTGTGCAGGATAAAATTATCTGCACTAGCATCACTGACAAGCTGATTAAAAAGCTTCCTTTTACCTCACAGGTGCCTCACCTTTACCTCACAGGGAATGGGGACCATCTACCAGGATGGAGGTACTTGTTGTCCATGTTAAGTCTACAGAAGGTCACGTAACGTAGGGCACACACAGGATTTCAGACACAGCCTTTCATTTCAAGAGTCCTATGCCCTTGGTCGATAGGCTGGCTGCACATTCAGGGGGTCCCACAGAGCATTTTCCTCCTTAAGAAAGAGGCATGCACGACATCAGAGCTCCTGGAGCTGAGCGAGAGCCCGGCTGCTGCCCTGGGGAGCACCACTGCCCAGGAGGACTATTGCTCCCCGGGGTGCTGCGCTGAGCCGGAGCCGGAGGGGAGCCCCCGGCCGTGCCTGGACACCAGCGGCGTCCCCTGCGAGCACCCTGGCGAGCCACACATCCAGGAGAAGCTCAAGCAGCTGCAGCTGGGCAGGGGTGCAGCCCCAAGGCTGGCACGGCACCCACAGACTCCTCCTGCCTACTGACACCTCCCACTGCCTCCCTGAACTTCGGCTCCGGGAGCCCGGAGTCCCCACAGGGCACGGGCAAGGGGCTGCAGGGCCCCCGGAGGAACGGGATGAGCGGCACCAAGGGCAGCACCCCCGAAGGTACAGAACGCTGGCGCTGCCCAGGGGTGGTGAGGATGGGTGTGGGCGGTGCCAGAGCCGTAGGCCGGTCTCTCCGCTGCCAGGATGTTCGCCGACCCCCTACGACTACCCCACGGCGGAGTCTTCCAGCCGCAGCTCTGCCACCGACGACTTCTGCTACGTCTTCGTGGTGGAGCTGGAGAGTGGACTCAGCGGGCTGGGCATCTAATAAAAGATGGGTGCTTTCTATACCGTGTTATTAGGGGACATAAGTACCTGGCCCTGGGATGAACATTTCCATCTGGAAATGGCCTAATTCCCCTTCTATGTGAGACTTCCACTATTCTTCCACTATTTACTTACCTGAAATATAATAATAGAGATTCCAGAAGTATAAGAGCAGGGATTTTTTCCTATTTCCTTAGCATATAAAATCTTCACCATTACATTTCTGAGGAAGCCAAAAAGACAATTTATTAATCTGCCAAGCCTTCTTTTCTGTGTTATCAGTCTTGGCTAAAGGTAATCTGTCTGCACAGTCCTGTAGTTCAGAAATCACTAACTCAGAGTGGCAGGTGCCTGGCAACTGCTAACAATGAAAAATGGAGAAATCACAGAACCACATTTTGGAGATGTGCTGGCAACAGACATCCCTCCTGCAGTGGGCTAATTAGTGGATTAACCTCTTCAGTTTGGGTAAGAGGCCTTTGTGTCTCAGTGCTAAGCAAACAGATGCTTTCTCCTCCATTCACCACTTATACTCCAAAGAGAAACTGTGACCTTTTAGTGCTGGGATTCTGGGAAGTGAATTTTTTTTTTTCTTTGAAAATGAGGTCTCATAACCAGAAGAACCATTCACTTTACCAGGAAAGATGTGAATAAATGCGGCACTCAAATAATAAACCATGACATACAGGCATGGTGATGATGACAGGTAAGCCATAGCAGGGAAAAGGAGCTGGGCCTGGATGGTTTTGATGACGACAAATACTGTTCAAGGCCACTTCCAACTATGAGCAATGGAAACTATGATCTTGTGGGCAGCCACTTTCCTGGTTGTCTGTTTGCCTTCAACCACTCTTCATAATCCAGCCATGAGGTTTCCGAGCTCTACATTTGCACAGAAGGTGCTGCTTCAGCCCAACAGTGGGGTATCACAAAGCTGATATAATGGCCTCATCTCATAGTGCTAAAAGAAGGTATGAGAAAAGGGAAAAAGGAAGGTACAATCTTGGTGTAAAGGCAATACTCTTCAGGAATAGGAGTAAAGTTGATAAATCAGGAATTACCTAGTCCTTTTGTCCATTTTAGAGCTCCCAGGGCATTTGGCAAGTCAGAGGCCTGATATGAGCACTTGGTAAAGCTTGCCATGGGTCTTACACCCCAGGCTATGCACACCTAAATAGAGAGATGCCACGTTTGGTCAACAGAACAGCATGCTGTAGCCCCATGCTGCCAGTCCTCAAATTAGTTGTGTTATTTCAGCATAACATGGAACTGCCTGGTGTTAATGGGCTTATCTAAAAATTTTACTTTTTTCTTTCTTTTTCCTTTTTTTCATTGAAATGAAAATCAGAAGCCAGAAATGTCTTTTAGCTCACTGTCATTTCTGGTCTCACAGCAAGAACCTGCCAACAGCCCATACAGATCCTATGGACTAAAATTTACCCTGGCTCCCTCCCAGTCCCTTTTTCTCCTGGCCCTTCAGGAAGGAGCAGTGGATGTCTCTCTCTGTGCAGTTTATGGTTGCATTAGATAGCCCTCTAATGTGTGTGTGCGCCACAACCGCACTGCGCTATGCAGTGCAGCTGCTCTCAGCTGCCTGGGAGGGACTTGTCCTGTCTGCTGTCACCTGCCAAGGGGAGACAAGGGGAGACACAAGAGAGGAAAAATTAACCTTTTTTGTAATAAATTGCCTAAGAAAGGAAGAATCTGTAAGAGAAGGGACTTTCCTGAATACGTCTGCAGGCTGAGAGTCACAGCAGCAACTTCAACCTTCAAAGCTGGAGTTTTTAGAAACACCACAGATATCCATACTGGGAGAAATCAGGGGACAGGGCAGAGGCTGATGCAATGCATGGAGCAAGATGGGCACCAGGATGTACCCTGGGCACAGTCAAGAGGAAGGATGCAAGGAGGCAGCTTTGAGGTATGTAGCTGGAGCTGGGCAGCAACAGGGGAGATGGCATGGGCATGTAGAGGTATGAGGAGAGCTGGTAGACAGAGGGACAGAAGAATGTGGACTTCAGGAAATACTTGATGAAGAGGGAGAAACTAAGCAGTCTGAGGACTATGAAGAGTAGGAAAGAGATGGAGGAGCTGGCAGAACACCCTGCTAATGGGAAGCAAGAGTGATGTCTCACTGTAGGGCTGCTGAGTACACCTGTGCTGCTACCAGTGGATCTGAAGCTGAATGTCACATTGAGATGTTCATAGGGGCTGGAATGGTTTATCCAATTTGGTTCAGCAAATGTGTATAAAATACTTTGATTAAGTCATGACAATTTTTTGTTTGAATTAAAAATGAGGATAAAACAAATCAAAATACTGTGATCATTTACAAAGGCCAGATCTGGGCAATAAACAGTCTGAACTTCTTTTGTTCAGTAAGGAAATCCCTTTCTCCAAAAAGCAAATTTTTTTTTAATTATTTTTTTTAGAGCACTTTGCCTTGGGAGCAGTTTTCAGCTTTCATGGGAAAAAGTTTCCACTTATAACACACTCACTCAACACTAAAGTGAGTGCTCAGTGAGCTTGCAATGCACACTGCTGCACCATGTACAGTCACTTTGACCACCTGCCCAACCCTGGTTGACAGTGGCTGAACATGAGTCAGCAGTGTGCCCACAGGGCCAAGAAGGCCAGTGGCCTCCTGGCTTAAATCAGAAACAGCGTGGTCAGCAGGACTAGAGAAGTGATCATCTCTCTACACCAGTGAGGCCACACCTTGAATCCTGTGTTCAGTTCTGGGCCTTCACTACAAGAAAGACATTGAAGTGCTAGAGCAAGACCAGAGAAGGGCAACAAAGCTGATGAAGTGTCTGGAGCACAAGTCTTATGATGAGTGGCTGAAGGACCTCAGAGTGTTCAGCCTGGAGCAGAGGAGGCTCAGGGGAGACCTTATCACTCTCTACAACTACCTGAAAGGAGGATGTAGCAAGGTGGGGATCAGCCTCTTCTCCAAAGTAACATGCATGCAACAGGACAAGAAGAAAAA
This sequence comes from Manacus vitellinus, assembly GCF_001715985.3. Taxonomy (NCBI): domain Eukaryota; kingdom Metazoa; phylum Chordata; class Aves; order Passeriformes; family Pipridae; genus Manacus; species Manacus vitellinus. The sequence goes on along the minus strand of NW_021939324.1, from coordinate 15,268,091 downwards.
GCCTCAAGTTGAGCCAAGGGAGGTTTAGACTGGATATTAAGAAAGATTTCTTCACTGAAAGGATGGTCAGGCATTGCAACAGGCTGCTCAGGGAAGTGGTGGAAACACCATCCCTGGAAGTCTTCAAAGAACATGTGGATATGGCACTTGAGGACATAGTTTAGTGGTGGATTTTGCAGTGCTGGGTTAATGGTTAGCCATAATGGTCTTAGGAGTCTTTTCAAACCTAATGATTCTATGACTATTCTGCAGTTCCTCCACCTTACCCCATAGCTGTGTGCTGGAGGACAGACTGTACGGACGAGCATCACTATATTGTCTTAACAGGGCAGCTCTAAAACCAGGTCTAAACCCACCACACCTGATGAACGTGCATTTTGTGGTTCCCCTCCCGAGTGCAGCAAGGCAGGACATAACTCACCGGGAGCAGAAGCGGCGGCAGAGGGAGCAGCGGAGCCGCGCAGCGCGCCTCCTCCGCCATCTCCTCCCTCCTCCCCCCCCGCCCCTGTCGGCACGCAACTGGGGTCGCTCTGCCCCTTTCATACTTTGCCAGCATCTTCGTGGGTCGCTCCCTGCAGCTTGCCTTTATGTGTGTGCACAAAGCTTTCCCCATTCTCGTGCTCAGAAAGAGCGGCAGGAGGGCTGTTTTCTCCACGCCAGAAACGAGCGGCCTCGCTTGGCCACACTGTGGCGGCATGGCCTTTTTTTTAGCTCGGTGCTTTCTCATGGATTCCTGGCAGATGCCCTTATCTGCTACCTTTACCTGCACGGATCTAGGCGTGAGAAAGATTTCTTCTCCACTCCAGCCCTCTCATTTTTATTCCCACACGTACCCCATCCCGCTCTGCCCACAGCACATATTTTGGCAGCAGCTGCTAACACTTTTCAACTCTGTCCTTAATTAAAGACTTCAATAATGTCAATTCAATAATGTTCTTCTAATTTCCCATATAACATATTGGCTTCATCCCTTCTATTGTCTGGTGCATAGGGTTTCTTGTCCGTACTCCAAGTGTGTCTGGGTTGTGTGTTTAGTGTATTAAGAGTTTCTGCTTAGGTGAAGGATGGAAAGCGCAAGAAGGAAAAACATTTCATGCTGTCAGCTCTCAAGAAAAGGAAAAAAAAAAAAGCTCTGAAGAAAAATGACCAACGATGGTCTCACACCGTCCCTTGTGGGCTTCCACCTCCCCATTTAAGCTCAGCACTGTAGTGCTCCATCTGCTTGTGACACCTCCCACAACCAGCCTTTCTCCAAGCACCAAGGGCCAGAAATTCCCTGGACAACTAATGTGAAGAGACTCTTTAATCATTTTCTACCAGCTCCAAGACAAGAACTTATAGTTCCACAGCCAGAAAAAACTCAGGATTTACAAGCTTGGAGGCTTACCCAAACTTCAGCATTTTTTTCAGGCAGCAAGGATAGTTGTGCATTTGCAAACACTTCCAGGTGGGTTCACAGGTTCACCCAAACACACTTTCCAGTTTAGGCCCTGGAATTCAGCCAGAAGCAGGAGTTGCCGCTGCACAGGACCCATAGCAGTGGCCTGGGCAGGAGGCTGGCAGACAGTCAGAGCTTCCCACTCACAGCAGCTGCAGAGAGGGGGAAACACACAGCTTTAATGTAGGCCCTATGATGCACAGTGTACTGTTTTTGTGAGCAGAGGTTTCATATCTCTCCATTTCTCTACCATTTATTGCCTCCATCTTCTGACCCTAGGGATAGGAGTAGGACATAGCTGGTTTCAGGGGCAAAATAGGAAACACCTTTCCCCCTTCTTTGCAACCTAATGCATCCCATTTTGTAGCAGAAAAAGTATCCTGACATGTCATGGGAAGAGATTTTGCCAAGAGAGCAAAGCAAGGAAATTTTACTCAGTGTATAGGCAAAACGCCCTTTAGCACTCTATGAATGATCCCCTTCTACCTTTGCTTTCCCATGTTGTTGGCATGTGATACATGAGGCTACAGTCTGCAAATATGGTGTATTCCACTGCTAGTTCCCATGATATTATTGGAGTTCACACCCTTTCCAGGATTTATCTTAAAATCCTAACTCTAATGCTAACTCCTCAGAATGCTGACAATTTCCAAAACATTTATTATACAAGTAAATTTTCAAACCACAATTTTAAAGGTTACCAGACAGACCCACTAGTGAAAGGACAGGAACACTGAGTGTGTTTCTTATTAACTCATTGCCCAGTAGAAGTGGGCCTGTTGCTTACTTGTGCTCTTCCACCTGGGCAGTACTCTGCCTGGGATGTGGAGGGATCAGGGATAGGCTGGTCCTACTCTTCACTGGGCAGAGACTGTATATCTCAGACCTCCTCATCCTTCTGTCAACCCCAGATATGAGGGCCACCAGGTTTGAAAGCCTTGGGTAGGCATTTACATTCACTGGAGTTTTATAGCTTTGAGAGAGAGCAGAGCTGGCTTCAAATTCTCAACTAACCTCCTCCAAAAATATCCGGAGACCTTGCCTCATCCCTGTATGGGAGAAGTGACTGCTTCTCTGCTCACGCATAACATATCTGTTATAGGTTAGAAATTCAGGAGAATTTTTCTTCCCCCTGCCCCCCCACTGTAGGAAAGATGGAGTTTGAATGAAAAGGGGGAAGGGAGTTAATTAGCCTTACAAAAGAACTAGCTAGCCAGGCTGCATTCCTCGCTGATGGCCCATCAGAGGCTGGGGAGAGAGGGGAGGAGTTTTGGGAGGGGGTGGCTGGCTCTGCTCGGAGGGGAGAGATTCAGACTGCTGGGTTCTCTTTCGGGGACGGAGACAGGATCTGTGTTCAGTCCATTTGGAGAGAAGGCCTGGAAGCTGGGCTTTCTGGCTTCCCAGCCCTGACTGCTGGCCTCAACAGCTGAGAAGGTCTGTCATTGTGATGACTATCTCTGGATCGAGTTCACAGTGTGTAACATTTTCTCTTTTCAGCAAAGCAAAAGAATCTCCTCGGAGGGTCAGCCTCCTCTATGCTATGCTCCTCTAGCTCATCAAACTTTTCATAGGGTCATGGGGGAAACAGAAGTCTGCAGAAAAATGCAATTTTTCATGTAATCCAACTAAATGAAGACAAGCACTTCCCAAAGTTTTTACATTGCTACATGACTTTTTTGTTCAGTTTTTTGGGTTTTTAAAAATAGTTTTGCATTGACGGGAAAACAAAAATTGAAGTCTGCTGTTATGTGCTAACAAAGGTCGCCTTGCTCCTACAAAAAGGTCAGAATTTACACAAAAAGAAAGGAAAAACAGAAGCATGTATAAATAGAGGTGTTCAACACAAGACAATAGTAATTAACACAGCATAGAACATGAGTGCATAGTGAATGTGTGAAATCTGATTCACCTTTTAAACAATGTTAAACATGAGTTTCTCAATAAAACTTAAAAATTAGCTACTGAAACGTTACCAGTTCAGAGTGTTTTATTTTCAAAAAGGGCATTTTAGTGCTGTTGCATATAGAATGAAATACAGGGTGTAGGTGTGTTACTTGCTTTAGGATATGGTAGTGATATAAAGCCTAACCACAAAATCCTTTGTTATAGGTTAGAAATCCGAGATGGGGGATTTTTCTTCCCCCTGCCCCCACCGTAGGAGAGACGGAGTTTGAATGGAAAGGGGGGGCGATTACCTTTACAAAAGAACCCAGCTGGCTGGAGTTTGAATGGAAAGGGGGGGCGATTACCTTTACAAAAAACCCAGCTGGCTGAACCCCATTCCTAACGGATGGCCTGTCAGAGGCTGGGGGGAGAGGGGAGGAGTTTTGGGGGAGGGGTGGGCTGGCTCTTCTTGGAAGGGAGAGGGCAGTTTGCTGGGTTCTCTCTCTGGGACGGAGACGAGGTAGCTGTCTTTGTCTCCAGCTCGGATCTGCTGCGTTTTCATCGGAGAGTTTTTGTGCGAGACAGCGTCATCAGAGGACAACAGTGAGTTCCGTGGGGGTGGACTGCTTTCCTTTCCCCCTTCTTCCACTGGGGGAAGGGTCCCCATTCTCTTTTCGGCTTCTCCCACGACCCGAGACCCCCCCCCAGAGCCCGACAGCGCCCCCTGCAGGCCAACACAGGGTACTGCAGGCTCTGCACCTCCAGTGACCCAACAGCGCCCCCGCCAACCGTGATTAGAACTGCGCTAAAGGACAGAGAAGTATTCAGAGTTTTTCTTTTGTTTGAAGGGGATTTTTTGTGTACAGGACTATTGCCTAGTTTTTTTGTGTGTTCTGTTACTGTTCTTGCCAACATACATATATCTTTTAATAAAGGGTTGTTATTTCTTCTGTTTTTTTTCCGCACTTCCTCGATTAAAGCCCCTTAATTTTGAATTTACAGTTGCTGAGAGACAGGAGTTTGGTCTGTCTCATAACTCATCCTCTTTAGCAAACATTCCAGTCTCTTCAAACTGAGACATCCTTATTCATTTAAATGCTGAAGATTACTCTCAGTTTGCTATTTTTATGCATTGAGATCTGTGGGTGTGCCTCAGGTGCATTTTTTGTTTAAGATTTAGGAAACCAGATGCGTACAGTAGAGAGAAAAGAGAATCAAAAGCTGAACTCTAAGGAAGAAGTGCTGCCAAAGTCTGTGCAAAAGCAAAGGACACACAGAGGGTGTGTGTCCTATATCAGACCTACCATGCAGGTAGGTCTGATATAATCAGATTAATTTTGACTTGGTTTTGAGAGGAAGGGAGACTTCAGTAATAGTCAGGAATCACTACGAGAAGTAATTTGTATACTTCAAACTCCTGTACCTATTCAGTCTTCAGCTACTCCTGGCTTGACAAAGACATTGGTATCAAGTCTGCAGCTATCCAGACAGGTGTCCATGTATGATAATTTCATAAAAAGCTGAAGTTATTGGTGGTCTCATGTTATCTCTCTGGTCAGACAGAAACAACCACATTGGTATTATTTTTCAAAGGCCTGCTTGGTGTATCAGCTATCCTTTCTTGTATAGCATAGGATCAGGATACCTGTACTATCCACGTCCTTCTTTCTACAAGACCATTTGCACCAAAGCATTACCTGTACATGCTTTGCCGTGTCCCTTTTCACACTCCAATGAGGCTTTCTAGGAATTCACATTGTCTCTGTACCATTATGTACTGTAGGGTTCTCAGAGATCCCTCTCTTTCCCCCACAAAGATGCTCTGTCAGATTTAGGCAGGGTGTTGACCATGCTCATATACGTTTTATACAAACAAATCCTACTCTAATCACGCACTGCTCAGCAGCACTGTGACAGCTGCACTGACTGATTCCTCAGTCAGCATGGAAACTTGGACAGTGTGTAATGTAGACACTTGAAGTGGGACTTCCTAGTCCTCAGTGACATCCTTGTGCCCTTGCTCAGACATCAAGGGGCTGTCTTGCCAGCTCAGACAAAGCTTCAGCATATAAGCGAATTTCACTTTTGAAGATAATGATTAGTAAAAGAATGAATCATAGTGCAGCTGGGAAGCCTGTCAGCCCTGCTCTGACAAAAATTACCCTCTAGAGAAAGAAGTCTCTTCAGAAGAGAAGGAAGTCTCTTCAGAAGAAGCAGTTTCTCCAAAAGAAAGATAAAGCACTTTGTAATAAGAGCTTAAAAGAAAAGTATTCCAGCTACTTGAACGTAATACTGGAATACTTTCTTTTTTTTAGTCAAACACTGCTTTGAATAACTATGTATAAGTAAATGAGGGGGGAGCTGGGGATTTTGGCTCTTCTTAGCTTAATCACACCAAAGTCAAAGCTGCAAAGAATTCCTGCCTCCACTTTCAGTATCTATGGCGTTTCCATCACCGGGATTGACAGTTTCTTCCACACCAGATCATGTCATGGCTTTCACCAGTGGATTCACATGTTGCCTGGTTTGTATAGGACATGCTAACTAGAAAGCATCTTTAAAACAGGCATTTATGAGTCACTTGCTATTCAGCCATGCTGTCAAAAACCCACACTTTGAATACATAAGGGCATGAAAGAAACACTCTTAAAACCTTGAATCATTTTCCCTGACACGATCTTTCTCAAGCACTCTGAAAATGCTGCATGTTCCTGGAGCAGTGCAGCCTGGTTTTATCACAGCAAGCACATCTGAACATAGGTCAGGGCTATTTTATATTCCTCAGGATGACAACTTTGACCAGTACCTCCAGAAGCACAAATCACATCTCAAGGCAACGTGCCCAGCTTCCCTTTGCTGCCTGCTGGGAAGCCTCTCATGTTTTCCTACTGCAGGAGCTGCTAAAAGCTGGAAATATCAGGGAAAAACAAAAAAAAGGAAGATTGAAACTGTGCATACTTTTGGCTTTCAGCTTGTTTTCACATGGTGACATATTAGAGCATGCATTTTCAGTACTTATAGAAAATAATTTCATGAATTAATTTACTGCTGTCAGCTTCCTGAAAGTAAGCTTTAATCAGTTTTCCATGGCAGGCATTTAAAATTCTCCATATTTCTAAGCCTGCATAGCTTCAGATGAAAGAAAAAAACATCCTTCAGGTATGTAACTGTTTCTGTGTGCCCCATGAGGTTTTACTTTCAAGATTTTTACTTTCGGTTGACTGAATTACATTATGATCAGGTGACAGTGCCATTCCTAAATGCGACATATGATGCTGGTTGTGTTGGAGGTGATTCCATAGAGACAATGAATTAAATTATAAAACGCACTCTCTAGTTCCTGTTGTGCTCACTAGGAGCCTGAATTTCCAAGGTACATTTATGGCTCTAGTTACAAGACAGCTAGGTGAAACTTAAACCTACTCAGGAGATCCAGGAAGAAGAGTGCTCCACTTATGTCTCACTTTTAAGCAGTGTTTTGAACAGCTTACTGGTTTGTAGTGATTCTTGGAAAGAATCTCATCCATTTTTGATATCAGAAGTGAAGCCACTGCGTGCATGGTGGTTTACAATGGTTCTGCCAGGTCACAACACAGATTCAGACCTAACCATGACCTCCTCAGGCAAAGATGTTATCCTCAGCTCTGTGTTCTGTTCCAAACATCCCAACTTGCTGGGAGGAGAGGGTGATGGCCAAGCTGGACCTCAAGCTTCTGCAAGGTATTGGGAAAAATGGACACATCGAGCCAAAATATCTGCTTCCTTATGCTTGTTCACAGCATTAAATCATAAAAGGAGCAGGGACTGATTGCTTTGTGCTGGCCTTCCAAGTGCTCTAAGAGTACATTGTAAATAAAACTTCTCCTGGCACAATTTTTTGCTTTTATACCAGGGTATCTTCTGTGTGGCTGAATTAAAAGCCTGAGTCAAGATGCAATACTGCTACAGGAAGTGAAGTCTGAGGCTGTCATGGAAAAACGATTTGGAAAGTTGGGTAATGGATATCAGTCCAGAGGGACCTTGGCAAAAAGCTTTTCCCCAAAGCACAAGGAAGCTGGGTCTGGTCATCAGCATGAGCTGGACACAAGCAGCCCAAGGTAAAGCTCTGCCATGGTCAAACTGATGCTGCAGAAAAATGGGGAAAGGAGGTGATGTAATTTTGCCTTGGACAGGTTGGCACAGCTCTCACTACTTTAATGGGCATTGCACACATTCACAAGAGCCCTGCACCTGAGACCTGGTTCAGGCTAACAAAGTTATGCATGTTTGCCTTGACCTGCCACTGCTGCTTCTATACAGGTACCTGGAATCATCAGATGTCACAATGAGAAAGCAGAAAATGGAAAACTACCTTGTTTTTCCTACCTAGAAATACTCATCAGTTGATTATCCTCTATTCATTCCCCCATTTCCTGGCAAGCTACATATACCTGTTCAGAAGACAGAGGCGAGAAAAGAGAGTGGGAGATATCAGTTGTCGCTTCAAATGATTTGGCATTAGCATGTCACCAGTGTATCAGGGGGTTCAACAAAGGAATAGTAGGTGACTCACAGGCAGTGTGTCTGTGCTTGTGTACATCCCTGGTTCAGGCAGCATATTTATTCACTGGATTTTATGTGTCATGCAAGTGAAATGGGGGATTTGTCAAGGCTGAATGCACCTGGGGTTGACTGTCAGAGCAGAAAGGCTCCTCGTGGTGCAGCTCCCTGAAATGGTGGGTCCCTATGGCACATATCCTACTTGCAGTTCTGAACAGCTACATCCATGACACAGAAGGGCACAGTGTGCATCGCCCCAGGAGGAGCACCTGTGCCTGCATAGGTGCTCACTGCACACACACGCATATCCTCAAAGAGCTTGTTCAATGGCCCGTGCTGCACAGTTCCCATCCTAATACATGGACTCTGATCTAGGTCATCAAACTTGCTTATTACAGTGGTAGCTGGCAGAGGCTGTGGGAAAAACTACCTTGCAGTTATTGCTTTTCTTAATCCCTAAAGGAAAATGGGTCTTATGAGCATCTTTTCTCTCCCCTGCCCCCTATCTCTTCTGCTTTTTTCTTCAGTGTGGCAGATGGAATCCTTTCAGAGACAGATGGCATTTCCCAAGGAGTGCCTTGCTCTATGTCAGGTGTGAGTGAGTTATGAGTGTCCTGGGGACCTCGTGGCATGATCTTTGCTGGCTTGGCTGGCTCTGCTGGCTCTGTTCATAGCAGCAGAGAACAGCATGCTATTTTCATTACTGTCTCTAATTAAATACTGTGAGGGTGACCAGGACTAGCACTAAGGCACCCAGCCACAATACAGCTACTACCACATTTCCCCATGCTCCAGGTGGTATCTAGGCTTCAGAGGAACTTCTTTTGGCTGGGAGATCCCTCCATGGGATAGGGCAAAGCCCTGGTCTGTCTCCAGGAGCCAGAGGAAGCCAGGGTGCATAGCACTGCCCTTCATTCTCTTTCACTTTTCTAGAGCCTTGTAGGACCTCTCCTCTTGGAACACAGACAGGGGCTCTTAGAGCCTGATGCCCTATGTCCAGGCCAGCCACTGCCCTCAGACGCTGTTCTCTGCTTGAAGCATTCCTGTGGAGTGCTCTCTGCAGTTAGTCAGCTGGTCCTATCCACATTTTATCTTGGTGACTACATGAAATCCCTTCCTCAGACCCAGTCAATGGACCATTGTGCCAGGGTGCACCTGGGATTGGCTGCTCGTATACAACACCTTCCCCCTAAAAGGACACCAAGTGACCTGCCTTAGTCACCAACTACATACCTGGTTCTGGGGGGTCCAGGCACAGCACTCTCAACTAGAGAGCCCACATTAAGGCATGGTGTGGGCACCAACACCTCCTCCTTTTCCATTCAGTTCCGTTTCTGGTTGTAGCTATCTCTCCAAATGCAGCATGAGGAGAGGTAGAAGCAAGCAGGGCTTTGTAGCATGGTCCGAGTCATACAACCTTAGATTCAACAAGTACTCTTCCAGTTAGTGGTAAACTTCTGCCTGGCCCAGGCTCTGTCTTGCCATGTCTTCCAGACATGCCCTCTTCCAGACATAGGCAAACAGCTTCAGTGCAGGCAGAGGATGATCTTTCCCCCACCAAACCGATGCAGCTCAGAATATGAGCTTTAGCCCAGGTTTCATCCCTTTCTAAGTGGATCACCAGCTTTTCTGCACTGAGAGCTAGGGTTTACAAGTTTTTACACTACTGGGCTTCCTTCATCCATCCCACAGTTATACCTGGGCACTCAACTTATATTTTCCTTTTCTTTTCAATTTTTTCTTTGCTTGTTTGTTTTTACCTTTCTATTATGCTGATGTCTACCAAGCTCAGCTTTTTACCTTCATTTTTTTTTGTTCTTGTCACAATTCTCCAGGCAGAGGAGAAGGCTACTGGGTGCTTCAGTGCAAGATGTCATCCTTGTACTGATGGACCACAGCCTTCTGCTCAGTGAGCAGCAGAGAGGCTGTGTGCCTGCAGTGACCTGTCCCAGTCCGTGCTGTAGAAAGATGTGGATGGCATCACTGTGAACGCAGATACTCCTATCTACGTGGGCAGAAGTGTGTGTTGACAGCATGACATCAACACTGGGCTGGCTGCTACACTGTCTGATGAGTGTCATCTCCACTGTTTGAGGAGCTGCCTGCCCGTTTCCTTTGCAAAGATACAGTAAGGGAACAGGCACCCAAACATTAGTTGCTTCAGTGCGCATTTCCATGTCTTTGTGCATCTCCACATTTGGTGGCAGTGTAATCAGTGATGCTTGGGCTTTGTGTGGTAATGGTTGAATCATGGGCAATGTTCCCTGTGTGTGACTGTGCTGTGGGAGAAGTACCTTTCCCAGGGGTATAGGAGACAAGTCAGAGATCCCACATGCTCTGTGTGTACTTCATCCAGAGTCACCAGAGGAAACCTCGCACCTGCTGGTAGCTGGAATGAGACAGCTTATGCTTTGATGAGAGAACAGAGCCAAAATCCTTTTGAATAAATGCTATAAGGGTTCATTTGTAACTCAGCATCAAAGATACACTTCATGGTTGAAAAAATTTGTTGTTGAATGATGTTTACTAGGCAGGAACATCAGAGGAGGTTATTTCCAAGAGACTCAGAGACATGAGAAAAATGTTTGTTCATTATGTACCTATTTACCAGTATCACTTACTATAGGTATCCATTCCAAACAACATAATTTGGTAGAAGCAAGCTGTCCCATCCTGGCAATAGCAAAGGGAGCAGAACAACAACCTTCACAGTGTCTAACCTAGGAATTTGAAGGTGTGAGAATATCGAGATGATGACATACAAAGTACAAAGAAAGAAATCTTGTGGGACCAGGCAAAGCAATGGTGACTGAATGACCCAACCTAAAAGGAAACAACCTATGCATGTAGCAAAATTTTGAGAATACGGAGAGTTACTGAAAGATGTGAGCAGTGATAACAAAATGTGGTGAATATGATGAGCTGCAGTTAAAATACAGTGGACAAGTGGTTTAGTTCTGCAGAGCTGTGAAAGAAGTGGGTTTGGAGGGAGGTCAGACTGAGGCTATAGCCCCCTCCTCCAACTCTGCACCCTCTTCTAGCTCCTTCCCTTCTCCCAGAGGGTGAGCACTGCTTTGAGAAGCGGTTTTGTTGCAGCCTAACTATTGGAAGATGAGAAGATTTTTGATTCCTCTTCCAGTGCCTGACAGAAAAAGGAGGTAACATGTCTGGGAATGGGAGAGCAGAAGCTAGGAAGATGAATATACCACTAGCACAGTCACAGTGACACAGTGACAGCCCTTTGCCCTCTTCTCATAGCATAAGATTGGCAGGACAAAAAGAGCACTCTGTTATTAAAAGTGCCTGGGCTAATGTGCATTATATATACAGAGAGACATATATATATGTGTATATATATATGCTTTATCACACCAAACATAAATTATTTCATATGTCTTTCACTGATAGAAATGTAATAACCTTTCCAAAGGTACCAGTTTCAAAAGCTCACTTAAATAATAGTGATTTTTGTACCGTAAAAGCTTTTTGGAAGGCCTTAACTTGTAGATGTGCAACCAACTCTGTGCTGAACTAAAGCTTGTTAACTCATGTCAAACACTAATGCACCATCTTGATATGGACAATAACTCAAAGTAATCAGACAATAATTTCCCTCTGTATCAGAGGAAGTTGCTACTTTATTCTTGGTGAGAAGAGATGATAAACTAATGTGTAGAGGGACTAGAATAGGATCCTAATCTGCCGTGCCCGTGGTTAAGCTGTTCACCACTGCTGTTTTCCAGGGCCTGACTTACTCCACACAAACTATCCTTTAGACATTCCTCCAAGGACTTTTCCCCCCCACCTCCATGCTGCAGGACCGTGAAAGCAGGAGGTCCCTCCCTCACCTTGTAAATAAGCTATGAAATAATTCCTCAGCAAGAATTATGCTCCCCTGTACTTCCCTGCACCAGCCCTCCCTGAGAGATACCCAGGTGGGAGTTTGGGGCCAGGCAAGCAGCAGAGCTAGGCACCTTTGCAGAGTGGGTTCAAGAGGTTGGGAGGCACCTAAGGCTGGGCAGCCCTTATCCTGCTGCAACCTGCCTCATGAACAAAATCAGGTTTTTTTAGCTGTTAATTAAGAGATTCTCAGAGGTCTGGTGCTTCCCTCTCCTTTAACAGGTTGTGCTGCTGTATGAACTGTGCTGCAGATGTCAAGGTTGTGTTTTCTATTGTGTGCTTGTTTTCTCCCCCTGCGGAATGTTCACTTCACTTTGTGTGGTTCGTTCACCTTTTGTCATCTGCCACTGTTAGCTACAGCAAGAGGCACAGATTTTTGTTCACTTCTTTTACACACTCAACTGTCCTTTCCAGAACCTTGATGTAAGAGCACCTGTGTGGATGTGCAGACATCCTCTCTCTCTGCTTTGGCTGTGACAGAAGACGGTGTGGCTGAGCCCCACTTCTCCACTGCATTAATGAAGCTGAACGTAAGAGCAGTTCATCTGAAGCAGCACAAAGGAGAAAGGAGTGATTCATTCCCACTCTTGCTAATGCTTTCAGATTCGCTGGATTTGCAGTGACCCACAATTAAATCCCCCCCTTTTTATTTTCCTAGATCAGGTACAAAGCTCTACCCTGATAGATTAAATTTCAGTTTATCAGAGGCAGACTGGTCTGTACATGACACCATCAGGTCACGTACAAAACAGTCCAAGCAAGATGGGGTCTTGGATATGAAACCTACTTCAAAGGGTTTTCTGATCTATTTTTCACAGTAATATGTTCTGTACTGCACTGAATGTGTAGATATTAGCATGTGCCTAAAGCAGCGTTTTCCTTCTGCCATGAACACAAAAAATCCCATCATGTCAGCCAGCAACTGGCCCAGCTGCTCCTTTGCAGTGCCATGCCAGCAGCACAGCACCAGGTTGTGCAGCCCAGGGTTGCAGCACAGCTGGCAGCACCCCTCCATCGCAAGTCCCTGCGAGGGCATGTCCTGTCCCCAGAAAGCAGTGGGAATGCACTGCCTGCTACAGGGTAGGGGGAAGGGAAACACTGAAAAGGTAAGGGGAGGCACTGGGATTTCATCTCCATTCTCCCTGAATCCAGTGCACCAGAAGAAAGCATGGGTACCACCATGAGGATACCTTTTGCTAAAAGGAGCCAAATTCAATACTGATGGTGCTTGTTCCCCAAGCACCATTAGTAATGCCAGGGAGGGCTGCAGGATTTTGCAGAAAGCAGATACAGCAGAAAGTTGTTCAAATCTATTTAAAAAAAAAAAGCCCTCCAAGCTTTTAAGGTTGGCTGGGGGTAAATAACAGTACAGATATCCCAAAACACGACTTGCCATGTCACCTCCCATTCATCCCCACAAAACAGTACCATTGCACTCGGTTGTGATTTTCACCAGTCTCCAAGCACAAAGCCTGAGGATTCTGTCAGCATATCAAACCTGCCAGAGAAACATCCCACACCACTAGCCATGCTTCCTCCCACCCGGAAGCTTGTGCAAAGAGCCCATCTGCAGCAAGGACTGCTGCCAAGCCATCCCATGAGAGAATGGTGCTGGCACCATTCCTGGCTGGCAGAGCACTGGAACAAGAAAACCCAGCAGACCGGAGGATCTGAGGCTTGAAGCCACCTTAATCAAACACAAGGGCCGAATGGTTCTGCAACAACATATTTTAAAAGGGAGTCACCACTAGTGTCTATGGACAGATACAGACTAGTGAGAAGCACCAGGTGGGTATTAATATTTATGAAGGGAATTTTTGTTGGGAAAAAATGGACAATGATATCAAATATTTCTAATAAAGCATGAACTTGAGAGTTACTTTGCTTACCTGCAGGGAAAAGAAACCAAACCAGGACCAGCTCAGTTACAAGTCATGCCGCTGAAGCCTTTTTCAATTTGGACAATCTAATGGATAAATTGAATACTAATGGTGTTCATTATTACTAATTACTGACTGTGGAGGAGGGCACTAGGAGGCAGTCTGGGTCTTTTGGCCCTTCTGGGCACACTGCCTGTGGCATCATATCTTCCCCGACCTTGCTGTGCAGTTGAGTGTTGCAGATCAGAGGCTGTAGTTCACTCCAGACACACGCATTTTGGGAAACAGGATTTAAAGATCTTTTAAATTTACAGACTGCTCCAGCCAGTGCTGGTTGGCTCCAAGTGAGGAGGCAGTGGGGGCAGCAATGCTCCATGGCAACCCACAGGAGCACAGCAGTTTTTGCTCCACCGTGGTTGCTGTTGGCAGCACCTGGGAGACTTTTGGTTCCCCAGAGAAATGGTCACAGCACCAAGAGTACCAGAGTTCAAGAAGCACTTGGACAATGCTCTTGGATACATGGTGTGACTCTTGGGGATGGCCCTGTGCAGGGCCAGGAATTGAACTCGACGATCCCTGTAGATCCCTTCCAACATGGCAGGTTCTGTGATTCTGTGATTGAGCCACTCCTTGAGTGAGTGCTTTTTTTTCACTTTCACTCCCATTTCTCCTCCTCTGTCCACAGCACACCAGCTCCTCCACTTCTTTTCAGCACAAAGGCCCAGGTGCCTACTGCACAGGGGGACTTCAGAGGACACAGCTGGAGGTTGTATCCCTGCTAAGAAATGTCAAAACTCTGAGCCAGATCACAATAATCTCTTTTCCAAACTTTTTTCCCTTTTTTTCTCTACATTTGCTTGAAATAGTTTCCCTTTCCCTCTCCTCTCTTGTGTATTTCCCTGAAGGTTTCATACTCCACTTCAAGGCAATCTCAACAGACCACTTTTGATAGGTTTCAATGAAATCTTGTCATGGTTTAACCCCAACCATCAATCAAGTACCACACAGTCACTCACTCCTCCACCAGTGGGATCAGGAAGAGAATCAGAAAGGTAAAAGCTGGAAAACTCGTAGGTTGAGGTATAGACAGTTTAAAAGGGAAAGCAAAAGCTCCACAAGTAAGCAAAGAAAAACAAGGAATTCACTGCTTCCAATGGGCTGGCAGGTGTTCAGCCATCTCCAGGAGAGCAGGACCCCGTCATGTGTAATGGTGACTTGAGATGACAAATGCCACAACTCCAAACATCTCCCATACGATACATCATTTGATATGGAATATCCCTTTGGTCAATTTGGATCACCTATCCTGGCCATGTCTCCTCCCAGCTTCCTATGCAGTCTCAACTTTCCTGCCAGTGAGTCAGTATTAAAAGCAGTAAGGGCCTTGGCTCTGTGTAAGCACTGCTCAGCAATAACAGAAATGTCTCTATACTATCAACCCTGCGTTCAGCACAAATCCAAAACACAGCCCCATACTAGGCACTGTGAAAAAAATTAACTCTACCATAGACAAAACCATCACAGATCTCATTAACTAATTGCACATGAGGGTGACTTATATAAGTAATCTTCAGCAAAACTGGAGATATTACAAAGATACCATTTTCCTGAAAAACATGCTAGCAAAAAATCTAAAGAAAACCCCAGCTGACACCTGCTGTATCCTAAGCATGCTCCTTCTACATGCAGACACTAACTTGTTAAATGAAATGGAAGTGTATCACAGGGCAGCATGCACTGCCCTGCATCTCTCCTCACTCCACTGGCACCTTCCCCCTTCCTGAAGCTACCTGGTTCTGGGGGGTGGGAGGTGGAGCCCCTAAAGAGGGCATCTATCACTTGTTCCATATTTAGGATGCACCAGGAGCCACTTTGCCAGGGACATGATGCCTCCAGCAAAGCAGCTTTTTCCTCAGGGGTCCAGGAGGCAGTTGCTAATTGTAAGCAGTAGTGTCCCTGTGCCCCCTGTCTCCATGGAACGCAGCCGACACCAACACCAGCTGCCTGCAAGAGTGTCCTTTAACTTTTGAACTTGTGAGCCAAATTTTACCACAATTAATGACATATATTTTTAATAGTTTCATGAAAATAAAAAGCCAGCTGGAGAGGAAAAACCCCACATGTGTATCTACTCGTGCAGGGAAAGGTTCAGCCAGGAGCTTGCAGGTCCAGAAGAAACACCAGAGCAGAAAAAAACCGGCCTCATAAGCTCTGCAACTCACAGTAACCTGTGATTACCTTATGGCAAGTGTTCATCTCCCACTGAGAAGTCCTTGAGAAGCAGAGACATGGATTATGATTTGAAAATTACTGTAATAGAAAAAGCCCCTCCAAAGAGCCATTCTCTCTCTTTCACCACCCACCCCCTCCCTATCATCTTCACAATGGACCAGGCCATTCTTAGGCAAAGCGAAACCAGAGTGAATCCTACAACATCACTAAGCACCCTTAAGGGTGGGACCCGTGGCACTAAGAAGTGTGTGTAGCTCCCAGCACACACAGCACATGGATCACTTGCAACAGTGTTATTTTCCCGGGTCCTGGTTCCTAGCAAGGTGGTTGAAGGCACAAAGAGTGAATGAAACCAGCTGATGCAGTAGCTCCTTCCTGCAGCCTGAATTTGGCACGTTAGCTCGCTGTGATGTGGCTGGCTTTGCCTGCTAGACAACAAAATGGACTGAGGGACTATCACTTTTTCTGTCCCCACATGATCAATCCTTATCTTAACCTTCTCTTGGATAAGTTAAATAGGTCATATTCATGGAATCCCTAGACTGCAAGATTCCAGGTTGTTTAATTATTTTTCTATTCCACTTTTTTGTCCTCTCAAACTGCATCTTCAAGCATCACTACCAAACTTGAACACCATGCTTTCAGTAACATCCTCAGTAATACTAAAGGTGTTCAAATAGTCTCCCATTTACTGCTTCTCAAGCATCCTTTTAGACCTTTTACCCACAGAGCTTTCTAAGGAACATTTCCCTGCAGCTGCCATCAGCACAGCAGCATTGCACACAGGCTGTATGACTGATTCTCTGATAGTCTCTCATCTGACAAATGTGTCCCACAGTCTTGATTCCCAGATGCATGTGGTTATCATGGACATACTACCCCTGCTTATGGGAGGGAATGAGAGAGAAAATGAAATAGCAAGTAAGAGTCTTTCAAGCAGGGCGAGGGGTACTTCTTTGTTTGCCACAAGCTTTGTCTTTGTGGTACATAAACACAATTTTATAATTCCTCAGAGCACTTTTGTTCTCTTTCCATGCCATGGCAAGAAGCTTAAATCCAAGAACTGCTTTATGTGGGACCCTGTAACAAACCCAGGTGCCACAGGGGGTCCACAGGCATCTGGATTATAAACGCAGCTCTACATCAGCTGGTCCTGCTTGTCTCAGTAGAGGAAGTGTGGAGGAGCAGGAATCAGAGTGCAAATGGTTCCAGGCATGGAAAAAGATATGCAACAATTGAAAAAGGACTTTATTATATGGATTTTACAGTTCTTATGTGGTTTCAAATATGTGCATTGTATGTTACCCCTACAGTTGTACTGCCTAGGCATGTCCAGGCATGCCTCAAGTTGTCAGTTCCCAGCTTTCCCTGCTTCTCCCTCTGACTGGCTGAAAAAGCTGCAGTGAGGAGAGAGCTACCATTGGTCCTGTCCTTTCCCAGTTCCTCCCAGTTCCTCCCTCTTCCCCCGAGTCCTTACTCCTATTCGTTCTCCTGGTTGTCTGTCTCATGCTTCACCCCATTTTCTGGCCCTTTCCACGCCAGAGTTTATATAAACCCCCGCACGCCCTCAGTAAACCACCATTGCACCCAACCTTCAACCTCGACTCAGAGTCTTTGTGCAGTGTCGCGGTCCCACTCCCCTCTCCCCCGGACCGTGGCAAGGAAGGGCACTGCTCAGCATCTCTGCACTCAAACGATCCCTTCTATCAAGTAGACTTTGTATCAGACTTCAACCAAGACCATGGTTTAAGAGGCCCAATCCTGGCTGCAGTCAGGACAGACAACATAAACCACAAACCAGAGTCTGAGAGTGCAAAGGGCTGTCTGTGCACAGGTCTTAGTTTGATCAGTGCTGCAGTCAAGGTTTTGAAGACTTAAGTTCTTAAGAGATTTGGCTATCAGTTTTGTGGAGTTTCAGCCATCTGAAGATACTGAAGTTTTTAAGCCACTTCTGTCTCTGTCTAGCCCCATGTAATGATGGCTTACAGGCATTTGTTATAAGCCACGTCCTACAGATGTACAATGCACGTGCCCACTGTACTTTGACTACTCAATGCTGCACAACCTGTATTTTATTTTCCAGACTTGTTCAGATAAAAAAAACAAAGGTCTCTACCACATATTTGAGATGCTGATACTGTAGGCATCTGAACTCAATGGATATTGGAGTTGAGGGCAGGCTGGTGGTAAGTGTGCAACATGACTGATGAGTCTCTGATCTTCATTTGCTGTCTGCACAGCTCATCAGCATTAGACAATTAACGCTATCTGGTCTCCTGTATCTTCTCCTTCTTGCTCTCACTAAGGGCTACTTACTCAGGCACGATGTCTCCCATGTTCGGTTGGATATTAGGAAGAAATTTTTTACAGAGCGGGTAATCAGACACTGGAATGGGCTGCCCAGGGAGGTGGTGGATTCACAGTCCCTGGAGGGTTTTAAGATGAGACTGGATATGGCACTTACTGCCATGGTCTAGTAACCACAGTGGCGCTGGATCAAGAGTTGGACTTGATGATCTCAGAGGTCTTTCCTAACCCAGTTGATTCTATGATTCTATGTTAAAGGCTTGTTTATCTGAGACAGTCATCCCACCGTTTTAGTCTTTAAAGCTGAGCTGAACTCTGCATTGTATCAAACTACTTTTTACTTTTTAAATGTACATCTTAACTAGAGATATAGTTCTTACCACCACCACAATAAGCCCAAGGACCTCAAAATATCTGCTCTGCAAGAAGGCAAAAAATACAGCTTTGCACCCAGGGAACTGAGACAAAAATCAAACTCAAACTCAGTTTTCCTAATGTCCATATTCAAGCTATGGGATGTCTTTGACAGGATGGGATTATTTTAGTTGGAGGGTATTTCTTCCTGCCCAAGTTTTGCTCCCAATTTGTCACTCTGATTTCTATTTGGACCCATCCCCCTTTATTACTTTTGCAGATTTCTCAACCAGTTTGACAGAAAGAAGCTGGATACTGTCTTTATCTTGCAGGATAAACTAAATTGAACTAACTAAAGGGTTAGTTCATCTTTGAACTTCTGTGGTTTTTTCCCCTGGAAAAACTAAGCCAAATCAGTCACACCTGGTAGAGAAATTGGACTGATCATTCCAGTAAACACTACATGTGCCAGTAGCTGTAACTTTCATTTTCCAAGCAGCAGAGAGATTAAGCAAACAAAGCTGCAGCTATTCAGACTGTTTGTCTCATTAGGAAAGAGAAAAGTCATTTGTTCAAAAATACATTGAACTTCTACAGCAGCAGCTGTCTGCAGTGAAACATGGGATACATTTTGCTTTTGCTCTGAAACTTGCCTATTCTGATTCATAATTTCCATGCACAGAGTGACAAAGTGCTGACAGAGGATGCAGGAAGCAGTGGGCTAACGCTGCCAGCTTCACGCTTACCACGTGCATGGCTGTGGTACCTGACCTGCTTACTGAAAAGGTTTTAGTAGTGCCAGTGATAATTTGGGACTCCTTCTTCCTTTTTGTAATAGCCATGATGTATGCATTTCTCATTAAGGCTGCTGGGAGCATGTGAGGAGGATGCTGACAGGAGTGACAGTTTTATTTGCCCACTGCTCAGTGCAGCATCCTTCATCTTCCCAACACAGCCCTTGTCAGGCTTTTCTGCCACAAAAGTGTGACTGAAAAGGAATCCTAAGGAATTGGTTCTCCTTGCAAACTAACCCCCCAAACCCAAAGAAGGATCTAAGGACTTAAGAAAAAAAAGAACACAGACTTCTTTTGCATTCAACCAGAAACTGTTTTCAGTTAGGTAAACAACTCCACAGAACAACAGAGACTGACACTATCATGAAAGCCAGTTCAGAAGTTGAACCTGCATTAAGACCATATTTCTTCCTCGAGAAAAAAGCTGCAATTTATGAATTTTATTTTTAAGAGCAATTTCTTTTTATCATCCACTTGGGGCAGAGATTGTGACAATATTTAACTGATACCTTTCTTTTTTTTCCTCTTTGTGGTATCCCAGCATATTGCTCCTCTAGACAATCTCTAGACTTGTAGTTTCTTTAAAGACATTGAAGCCAGTGGTAAAACTTCCTGAAAACCAATAGAACGCCTTTCCAATATAACTGTATGTCACACCTCTGTGGATTAGACTCCTGTATGAAATACCATATTTGACTGACTTTTACAATTTGCTCACGTTTATTTTGTATTATCTATGCAAAACAATATTGTGACAAAAATGTGGTAATGAAATTATTCTGGAAATAGATTTTCTCTTAAGATGTCAAAACTATGGGATATATGTAAACAAAGTTAACTTGCAAAAAAAAAATCAAATACAGTAACTAGGCAGAATCAACACATGCTTTTATTTCCATTGCATATAAAATTTCATATGAAGGTATCGATGTACAGTACTATCCCATAGGCTGTAAAGAGAGGCTAAGAAACCAGTGAAAGAATAGCCATGTGCAATGTTCACACAAGTTGCCACTCTCAAGACATCCCCAAAGAAAATATTGAATTAAAACAGTAACAACAAATTGTTCAAGATTTCTGTTGTTATAGTGTCCCTTTTATACCATATAAAACAAAAGCATTCAATTTCCTTTGGGCCAGGGCTGCTAAAATCTACAGTTTGTGTCAAAAAGGAGATCCTATTTTTCCTTGAAAAGGACTCTCCTTTTATGAAGAAGTCACAAGTTATGAGGGCTGGGCATCACTGGAATGGAGGAGAGGTATTTACCTTACTCTGGCACATTCAGTGATACCAGCTCTAAATAGCCTGGAGCAATGTGACAAGTCAAACAGCAAGAGATGCTCAGTCCAACCTGCAAATCTAATAGTAGTGTTATTAAAACATCTAACTGTTTACCGCTCTTCTGCAGAGCTAGTGCATTATGCTACACACACCTGTACAAAGCCTTAGCTACACCTATATAAAATAAAACTTTGGCTACTAGTAACACTAATATTGGTGTTGGAAAGCATTTCCAAGACTGAAACTGTCTTTTGTGCTACTTTATGGACTCTGCTTATACAGTGATAATTTGTGCTACTAAAGAAGAGACATTACAGACAATTGTAAAAGTGTATGAGTTATACCCTTTTAATTCTGATTATTCCATTTCTCAATATGAATTGAAATCAAATGCTTATCAGAGATGCTTTCCAAAGCTGTTTCAGTGCAACACAGTACTGAAATGCAGCATCATTTATTTTGTTAGGAACAAAAAACGTCTGCAATAATCCCCAATGACAGGCTGTAAAAAGATAATAAGAGAGACAATACAATTACATTACCAGAAGTCTGGAAAAGCTCGAACTTCCAGCAGGGTCAAGAATGAACGTTTATTGTAGTATCACATATATTAGCTCATAAGAGTATCCCCCATCAGTTAGCAACTAAAAATACGGTAGAAATGCCCAGCCCTAGCCCCAAGGCTACCTTACTTTCCAATGCAGCAAAACAAGACAATATTGTTTAAAGTTAAGGCACAGCCCTGGGACCAAAGACCTGAAGCTTTTTAAATTTATATATCTTTACGTATTTTATACTTTTCGTGAATCTTCCATAAATGAGCTCTATGGTGACACTGAATATATTACAGGAGAAAAAAAATGTACAAGGAATATGTATACACAATAATCATTCTCTCACCAAGAGTTTCCAAATACAGCAACACCACCCTCACACGGATGATGTTATAATAAGAACTGATAATTTACAATTAACATTACAGTATGTACATTACAATAAATACATGGTTGTAAACAGAGACAAACAAGACTGTATTACAGGTAAGGTCATTTGGTGAGAAAAATGCATGGCACAGAAAATAAATAATGCATTTGAAAGAACTGTCAAAGCTTTCTATAAAATCTATCTCATTCAAGTTTTTTAAACTTCTGAATGCTATTTGTTCTATTGATATTCTTTCATTATCATTTTTAATGACACAAAACAATTTAAGAATTTAAATACAGCATTACTGAGTACAGCAACTTGCAAGCTAAAGTGTACTGTTATAAACAAGGTGGTTTTTCTTTTTTTTCCTCCCACTCATTACTCGCCCACAGCATTTTCTTATGGCAAAATATTCACAACACATAAAGCCACTCGTAAATTGTATTGTTTTAAAGCAGTGTACAATGCTAAAACACACTTTGGCAAAAGAGAAAAAAAAGATTGTACAGTGCGTTATATCCCCAACTCTAAGAAATTATATCATTTTCTATGATTTGATTGTCCACATGTATAGGTGTATATTTCACAATACGGTCTTATGTCTATTTACTTTCAATTAGTGCAGTTACAAAACCTTCCAGGTCCTACGGGTTATTCTGGAATTTATATTGCTTTTGCATTACTGAGGTTCCAGGCACTCTAGGGGACTTAAAGGAGTTTTAGATGGATCAGGTTCAGGAAGAAATAACAAAGAAAAAAAGATTAAAAAAAAAAAAAGCCAAAGCATGAAAGAAGCCCCATGAATTATCTTCATTCTTTTTCCTCCTTCAGCATCTTCTGTGCTAAGGCCCTGTGAGGGCTAATGGTAGAGAAAACTACGACCTGGACACAGAAGAATGCAAAATGCATTTAACAGCTGAATAATTAGCATTTTGAAAGAGGCTTTTATTCTAGATCTCTGACACCTTAAACCCCCTGTATTCATATCTGCAAATTTGCTACAAAATGAATCCAAAGGAAAAATAATGGCTGTTGCTATCATCTTTTGTTAAGAGATTATCTTGATAGTGTAATTTCAAAAGAATTTTACAGTGTTGGAGTTTGCTCGCCTCCCTATGCAACTATTTCCCATCTTCTACACTCAAAACTACAATTTTAGTCAAGAGTAAAGTGTAGGAAATAAATTTTTTTTCTTCTTTTAATGTGAAGAAACAACAGGACTGGAAAATGTCAAATACGAACTCCCTACCTCCCTTTAGCTTTCCAAGTTATGAAAGCTTTTATACCAATCAAACTGAAAGGCAGGATTCCCTTAGCACAAGCTGGATAAAGGTTGAAAATATTTAAGATTGAAATAATATGGCATAAACTACAACTCTGATGATGCATTGCTCATTTACTTAAAACACAAAAAGACAAGACTGGCACAGCTCTTTTTGCAACAAAGACGTGACAAAATAATACTAATTATTATTTTTATGTTTACACGTCTCAGATTAGCAAATGGTTTAACTAGATAGCTACCCAGATTAAAAGTTGCTAAGTCAAAATTTGAAATATTACACTAATGCTTTTTTCACCAGAACAAATATTCCATACATTGTAATAGCCTGTTCTGATTTAGCAGTCTGTCTTTCCCAGCTAAAAATAGTCTGAAACCCCATGTTTCAGGGGAAAAAATTTATCAGTATAGCAAGAGAGCTGCTTTTGTACTGATGACAATTCATTACTCTTTTTACAGGCTCAGGTTCTGTAAATCTTAACGTTAGTGGCTGTAGTTGGTATCAACAGGACCACTTCTTGTGGTAAGAGAGAACTGGCAGGATCAGGTCACTATGAGGGCAAGAGCACTATGTAAGTCCACTAATACATTTGGGAAAATTGTGATGAAAAACAAAGAAACAAACAAAAAAAAGCTATTATACAAAAAAATGTAACACAAAGGATATTCCTGGAACTCACTAATATATAAAATAGACTTTTACAACTCAATAATACCACAAGATTCTAAGGTAAAAATAACAAAACCAAACCAACCAGCCAAACAAAAAAACCCAAAACAAAACAAAAAAATGAACAAAAAAACAACCAAACAAAACCCCAAACAAACAAAAACCACAAAACCAAACAACAAACAAACAAAAAACCTCAAGCAAAAAAAAAAACCCTAGAAGTATTATCCAGTGTAGCACAGATCTGTATTGAAAACTTGCAAGTTCCTCTTTGGAAAAAAAATAACCCTTGTCAGACGAAAGTGGTTTGTTTTTTTAATATAATACCTTGGTACACTTAATAAAAGTAAGCTCTACAAAAGGTCTCTCACATATTATACAAAATGGAGAGGTTAGTGCAACCCACTGGGTCACACTTTTTTCAGTCATGTCTCAGGAAGACTTGAAGTTAGAAAATTATGCAATTTTCACAGCTCATCTTCCTGTTGGTAACAATCATGTTGTGTCCCATCATTTACATGAATTTGTTTTCCAGTAGGAACCTCAATTTGTTTTCTATCTGTTTCCTCTCAAGATGAACATTATGCAATGCTTTGCTTGCAAAATACAATGAATTCAAAAACTATCAAAGCACACCAGCATTTGGTTGCAGGTGGTACTCCTCTGAAAATATTTGCTTTATTTAAGTGAATCTGCCAAATGCAGAGCTTATTAAAATGTAGTTTATGGATGTTCTCCCCCTGCTTTCTGATGCCACTGAGGTGAAAATTCTGGTTACGATATTCCTGAGTGCCAAACTGAGTCATCAATGTCAGTTTTGATCAACAATTGTCCTGGCAGATGACAGCAAGTTGTGACCATGGTTGTAGTATATGACACACACTTTGGAAACCACTACCTAAATTAAAAAAAAAATATCCAAAACAAAACGAAAAAACTCAGAGAGAAAGAGGAAAAGAAAGGGAGAGAGTATAAGAGAGAAAGAGACTGCATTTTCATTGTTACGTGTCAGGAGAATGATCTTCGACCACACAGGGTTCTGTTTGGTTCTCCTCCTCTTCTACTTCTTCCCCTACTTGCTCATCAAGAGGAATTTCAGTGGATTCTGAATCCTGGGTGCAAAGAGTCTTGGAGTCACTGAAGCTGGTGTCTTCTTCTACTTGACTTCCACTGTCCTTTTCAGTGTCTGATTCACCATCTTCCTCCAGTGTTAGTTCAAACTGAAATTTCTCAGTTTGACCCTGCCTTCCCTCTTCCTGGTCATCAGGTGCAGGAGAGGGACTTCGAGGGATTGTGCTCTGGTACCATTCTCGATTGTCCTCCAGTGTATCTAGGATATCCTGGGCATCTGGGTGAACAAGATCTGCCCACGTCTCCCACAAAGGATGAACAATGTAGTCTATAAAACCCACCTGTTTCAAATAATAAAAAAATATAATTATTAATAAATAATTATGCTTATAAGTCATGCAAAGTATGAGAAATAGAATGCTATTAAGAGACACTGTACGCATCACCCTTAAAGTTGGCTGACAGGAAACCATACCAGTTTATGTAGTAAATAAAGTCTTTTACATTTCAAAAGTCTGATTCAGGATATTGGATAAGAACTTGGAAAGGATTTGTTTTCAAGTGAACTGTTCAATCCAAATAACTGTACTGCATCTAGTCAGCCAAACAGCTGCTTTATACATAATTCTCATTTTGAATGAAACCCTAGTGAGCAGCTGTACAATAATCTCTTTTGATGCGTATGCTGCATTGCAAGTCATGACACTGATGGAATCCCTTCAGCAAATACAGAGATGCACTATGTTTTCATAGTAAAAATCTCAGTTCCCTGCACTTACTACTCAGGAGTTGATTTAATTAACTCAGTAGAAAAAAGGAAATAGTGCATTCAGAAATTATTCAAAACATGGCTATGTACCATCCTTTTCTGTCAAAATGTTTATGTGCCTACTGAAATCAATTACCTGTGATTTTTCTACAGATGCATTGTGCTTATCACACATGGGACTTATCTCCATTCCCCTCTCTCTTTCCCGATCTCCCTGACGGAAAAATTCCTCCATTATTCTGTCCGTCCATTGGCGGTAGAGATGGAGCGGCTTGGTTGGATTGCTTAGATCTGCACAGTGCACCATATTCTGAAGAACCTGAAATAGATTGAACACATTGTGGTGTTATTACACTGCAGAATAGCAGCTCCCTTTCCATTTACACTTCTGGTGACTCTGAAACCTTCTTGAAAATGTAGTAAAAGATTTATTCTAAACAGCAAGACCTTATGTGCTTGGGTGTTTTTCACATTTGCAGTAACAGCCATGAATTACCTTGCTTCTGCTGATCCTGGCCTGTATAAAGGCCAGGATATCTTTCTGAGAAAGACAATCACATGCTGATAATTTGAAGGGAAGGCCAAAATTTCATTCAGTTCAGAACTACTCTAGCACTTCATTGTTCTCTCAGAGAGTCACTCAGACCATGACATAGTTAGGAAACAGAGGGAAGTAGCAAGTCATGGTGCGAGAGCACATAGCTTATCTAATTCATGCTGGAGAATGGGGAAGCCAATGTTATTAAGTTTGTAAATTAATACAAGTGACCAATTGCAGATGAATTTTCTTACCTGAATCCTGTCTGAATAGTTATCAAGAAGTAGAACACCAGAACTGGTCACTTTTTTAGTTTCAACCATAGTTTTTAGATCAGCCAGTAGATTCATATGCTTAGACATATCTGTTGCAAGGACCTTGAAAGAAACAAACAAAAAATGAACACTATGTAAATTATTCTACTGTGTTTTTTGGTGTGTGTGTTTTTGGTTTTTTTTTTTGTTTTTTTTTTTGTTTTTGTTTGTTTTTTTTTTTTTTTAAAAAAAAACTTTGAACATTTAAACAAACAGTTTTTGGAGGAACCCATAACTTTTGTGTCTGAATACAAGCTAAAAAGCTGAGCCATGTAAGTCACTTGTGTCCGTAATAGTACGTTTTCCTTTTAGTTACTTTAAGACTATGATAAAATGATTGTTCAGAATTGTTCAAAATGATCTGGTCAGCCAAGATTCACCATCAATTCAGTATCAAATTTCTTACTGTGATGGTGGAATGACATACATGTCAGTATAAAACCAGCTTGAAACGGAATTGTATACCTTCTAAAAATATTATTCGATGATTACTGAAACTTAAAGGAACCCACTGTTCATGTTTGGATATCACATGATAAAAATTCAAACTTTTACTTCATTGTTTACATGCCTAATTTATCATAATATGCTTCTGCACTTTATTATTCAATTTACTAGCTCTATGGAAGATGGAATCTCAAGCAGAACTCACAATATCAATGACCATTTTCCTCAATGACTGCCTTTGTTTTTTGGTCAAATTCTGGAAAATGTCACAATTTTCTTCTTGCAGCAGCTTGAAACCCACAGCTAAGTGATGATTCTCCAGTACTGATGAGTCATTGTACATCAAGGCAAGTTCAGAATCTGCAATAACAATTGCCCGCCAGAACGTTACTAAAGCCTATGCTTCTACAAAATCTTAAGATTTTTTTTTAAATTCATTTTCATTCATAATAAGATTTACAGATAATCTTTTAGAAATAGCCTTCCTGTAGTTCACACTGTATCAAAAGTTACAGAATTAATGACTGAACATCTTAACAGGTCGAGGCAAAGCACATTGAGAAAACCAAAGACAATGCTTTGCAGTGATGCATGTACATGTGCCTTGAGTGGCAAGCTAGAAAAAAACCTGAGAAAGTAATTTTCAGAATACCTTTTCATATCTGCATGCGGTCACTTGGAAAATATTACATACATAACCACACCTCAACTAAAACACACTCTGATGTGTTCTCATGCCTCCATCCAACATGACAACTAAAATTCTATTGTTAGGCAAGTTTCAGCTTTCCAGCACTCAGACCTGGAAATACATAGCTGAGGCTTTGTTGCTAGTCTGCTGCAGCTAGCAGACATCTTGGTTTTCAAATAATTTCTTTCTGCAGTTAGCTAAGACACTCAGATGCCTACCGAACTAGGCCTACAGTCATTAGTCCATGACAACTGGGTATGTTGAGAGGAGGCTCATTAGGATGGTAACAGCTATGCTTCTGGTCTTTTAACGTCATGTGGCTTGAAAATGCACACAGTGGCCTTGCCTGCAGCCTCATACTCAAGGCATGGTCAGTGCCTGATTCTGGTTGTAATGCTGCCTTTGCCAACAGAAGTATTCTTAACTCTGTCACCCCACATGGCTGTGAGAATAATGTACACCTGCACAGCCACGCCTGTGCTAAGGCACACAGATAAGGTCTACATTTGTCTGCTTAGAACTGCTGAACAGACAGCTCTGACAAAAGCAGTTACTAAAACTTTCTGCACAGCTTTAGCTTCTACCCAGGAATACCATGCAGTCAGCTTGCATATACTTTAAGACTTGTAAATAAATGTGTCATAAAAATCCCTAATACTTTTTATGCAATCATACTTGTCATGTGCAATATTAACTTAACATTAACTATTTATTACAGCTGTTCTATCCTAAGTCTAACCACACATCAGTCTATTCTACTTTTTTCCTCTTTATTTCTTTTAAGACAGCTATGTTTTAAAATGCCTCTGTCTCAATGGGAGAGCTCTAAAAGCTCTGGATCTTCAGATTTCATTAATCTCATTATCTATTCTCCTGCTATCTTCCTCTCCTGTCTTGAATAAACCGATCTATTGAATCAGGAAACTCTTCCTCTGTCTTTCCTTATCCCAATGGCAGCAAAACTATAACAGCAGAAGTAGAAAGAAAGCAAGTTTGTAAAATGATCTCTCATCTTTCACAGAACACATACAAAGCTTGCCTACTTATTTTTGTTACAAAGGTGACTTTCCTTTCAAAGCCTTCTGATGAACCACAACTGCAAAACACTCAACATTGTCAAAATACTTTGGATGTGCTGGAGCTACACAGAGCTCAAATGTACTCAGCTTTGAAATAGATGTGAAAACGGAAGAAAGTTCCCCCTTGGTAACCTCTGTAACACATTATAAGCTTCAAGAATATTTTTCTGGAAAGACAGTTACAGTCATCAAATAAGCATCTCTGTTGATGCTAATGCGATTCATTTTTTTTATTCTTTAATAGCATTCAAGAGGGTCAGTTTCTTTGACAATTCTGTAATAGACTTTAAATAGGAAAATAATATTCAGAAAAATCATGATACTAATTATAAAAGAATAAGCCAAAAATACGGCAAATATGTACATACTTTAAATAACTAAGTCTATGATTTTTTTTTAAAATGTATTCTTATACTTCTTAGTGAAATCTTAATACATTTTAAGGTTCACTGGAAAAAAAAAGTAGAGTTTTTTTTTTGATTTGAGAGACCTACATTAGATGGTCTTTTTCTGTCTCTGTCCCTACAGTTTATTCCCTGTACACAGAAAAATTTAAAAGAGACAAAATCCCTTTGTTTCTTCCAGCTTGGCAACAGCTGTTCCAATTAATTAGGTTAGCTGACTGACAAAGGAGCCTCCTCTATCAAAACCTGAACTGAGAAAACCAAGATATTTCTTCTAAGTATCAGCATCAGAATGACTATCTTAGCTGAATTTTAACCATCTGCCTGAAAGTGAAAGCTTTATGTAACACCACTCTCCCTTCAACTAGCCAGTCGTCCCATTTAAACCTGAACAACTCTGTTATTTCCTCATAAAACCTCAGAGACACTAATATATCCTGATACTCAATATCAGATTAAGCAAGCAAAGAAAAACTTTACTTACATATGCCCACTCTTAAAAATTCAGGTATTATACATTGGTTTGTGC
Source organism: Manacus vitellinus (assembly GCF_001715985.3). NCBI lineage: Eukaryota > Metazoa > Chordata > Aves > Passeriformes > Pipridae > Manacus > Manacus vitellinus. The sequence continues at coordinate 15,238,760 of NW_021939324.1, read as the reverse complement.
CCAAATTTTGATCACTCTCTGCCTATCCTATGTTGCTGAACTGCACTAGTTACCAATAAAGCACAAAAAACCCAAATAGAAATCAAGAGTCAATCCCAATCCTCCTCCATGCAGATGAGTCATCAAATTCGATTTCATTATAGGGTGGCCCTCAGGCCATTAAGACAAACAAAACTGGATGAAGACTAAACTGGAATGAACATCTTTGAATACACAGCAGCAATGAGCCAGAGGAGGAGCTCCCTTCTTAAAACTGTACTGCTGATTTGGGGTCATTCTATTTTAGCACCAGTGCAATATATATATACACTCATGTGCAAAATATCTATAAATGTGCAACCAAATGGGTAAAAGACACAAACCTAGGTATGTTTCCATTTCTGTTGCTTTTTCTTCTTCTATGCTTGGACTGTTATCATTATTTCAACTCTAAACTTCTGGGTCAGTTATCATAAAAGAAGTTCAGACAGCAAAAGAAATAGCAGTATGATGTACTGACCTATGAAGTACTACACACTGATGATAGTGACATATGCCAATGAAATCAAAGCAGGTTACACTGGGGCAACAAGCCGTTCAGTAAATGTGTCACAATCAGGTTCAAAGAAGCTAACAGTGTCTTTCAGTAGAAGACTAAAAAGTGGAGAGTGGTTCAGCAATGCTGCAGACAACAGCCTTGAGAAATGCAGAACAAGTACGCTGGGTTTCAAATTTGTAGATGACATTAGGGTCAAAAAAAGAACAAACAGATTTGCCAGAGTCTTCAGGAACAGGCTGAGAAAATTCAGTCCACTATGCATGAGAGATGAAAAGCCAAGTACAGCATCCAAGCAGAGAGAGAGATAGGCCTGACAGTTAGTTTGCAAAAAAGAAACCTGTTTTCTGAATTTCTGTTATTGGTCATATGATATGCTTCCAATAAAAACAAATAAACTATTGTCTTCCTTTTAAATTTTTTTTTATTTAATCTTCCTTCATTTTTCTCCTACAAGTTTATTCATTTAATGTAAATCAGCTATTTTCTGGGAGAGACCACATCCAATAAATTGAAAGAATGCCAGGTTTATAGTTCTTAGTAAGTCTTGCTAGAGGGTACTATGTAAAGTATTTCTAAAGTTACAAGAAATGCAAAATAACATCCAGTTTAAAATACAAATACCTGTCTATTTACTGAGAAAAGTTACAGATAGAAGCAAACAAGGAACGAACTGTATATTTTTCAGGTGCTATGTAGCAGATCTTGCAGCAAATTTCTGAAAAAAACACCGAACATCAGACTTACTTGTGTTGATAAGAAACTGGTTTGAAACCCCAGGATGATCTACATCATGTATGGCACTGGCAAAAATTGCTGCAAGAATTTCCAAATCAGTGAACACTGCCTAGAAAATCACGAAACAGAAATGACAATCACTAATCAGTGAGAAAGGGTTTTCAATAAAAAGGACCCTACTTTGAATCTAGATCAGAACAAGCAAAAAAAATCTGAAATACACTACCAGCTCTAGAGACTTTATACATATGCTATCACAACCTTTTGTAAAATCATCAAATATGTACAATCTCATAAATATTTTGAGTTTCACTGAAGTAATGATCTGTATTTCATACTGAAAGCATCACTAAATTCTGTCACAACTGAAGTATTTCCAGCTTCAGTCTGTAAATAAATCCACTTTTATTAGACAATTAAGGACAGTTTTCTAACTTACAGAACAAATTGAAGTTAAATATTTCAGCTTGACTCCTATGTATTGTCCTGTACTTGAAATATGCACATCTCCTACATGATGCTAAAGAAAATGGTGACAGCCTACAAGACATCTTACTTAACAGTTAGTGATCTTTCCATTTTCATGAGATTATTAGGAAGATAGGAAGAGAGCACTGAAACGGACTTGGAATGTCAGTGAGCCCAGTCTCCTGTTGTCAGAAGCACCCACATTATATAACTGCTTTCATAAATGATCAAGAACAGCTCAGGAGTGTGTAGAGCAGCAGTGGCACCGGGCAGACATCGCCATTTTACCAGCTAAAGCTCTGCTGAAAAAAAGGCCATGAGGAAAAAAACCTGATGTAGAAAAAAACCCCCAAAATGTTACTAATGACTAGTCCAGCTGTTTGGTGAAGCCAGTGGTGTTTTAAGAACATTATCGATCTTCCTTCTCATGAGCAAGAAAATTCCCAAGTCTCTGAGGATCAAAACCTTCCAACAGTCTTAATGTCCATTTATAACCCTCTTTTTAAGAAGAAAGTAGATGTATCAGTAACATGAAAGACTGGTCATTATGAAAAACAGACAAAACACAGACAAAACATTCTTGAAAATGAAGGCAAATCTTTTTGAATTACTAAAACCTCAACAGCTTGCTTTACCTGCCTTTTCCCAACAGTATGATAGAATATATCGATGTTTGCTATAGTAAGATCTGAACTGTACTTAAAAAAGAGAAAATCTCCCTTTTGTCCAACTTCAGAGATTTAAGAACTTTCAACAAGAGAATTACTATGAGAAGAACATATGATTTTTTCTAAACAATTTAAAAATATTTAAGGAAAGAAAAAAAAGAGATAGTCTAGTGAAAATTTAGTATATGTTCCAATCTGCCTTAGAAACAAATAAAAAATTAGTCTTTTAGGACCAGAATAAATACGCAAAAGTAAAAAATACCCTGAAAAATAAACAAAAACCCCAAAAAGGCCCTACTGAGGAAACCCTATTTTATCACTATCTTTCCTAAGCAATTCCACTCACTGTGGTTAGTGAGAATCCCACATGGGCAATAATGATAGAACAGAATGCAGTATTAATAATGTGATGGTGGAAACAAGATATGCGTTGTGTTACAATGAAAAAGGTTATGACAGCACAAATCTGCATGATTTAAAAGAAAAATATGTGATGTTTTTTGACCAATATTTACATGTAAATAAACTTTGATCCTCACAAAGTATCTTTAAAAAAAAAAAGATACTCATGGAAGAAATGTTAAGATTTCTTTTAAAAATATGGCCAAAACTAAGATTTGGTTTAGAAGACTCTCAGGATGTTCTCTTCTCTCATGACTACCACTTTTCCTCCTCAGTGTAGTTTACCTCTAACGCTGGGGTTGATAGCAGCACATGGGTTGACTGAACAACATCTGCAGCATGTATGTTATTGTGATATGCCACATCTGCATGGTAATGGTCTTCAAGGGTCATCAAGTAAGTTATTAAAGTATCTACTGGAATCTTAAAAGTTTTTAACAAGTCCCGTTCCTTTAAAAGCAAAAGAAAAACAATTAGATTACAAAGCACAGAAAAATCTCCAAGACAAGCAAAAACCCTACTTGCTCCTACTTGCCTGAAAAATAGTGTGCATGATGACAGTCAAAGGTCTGTTTCCAGATAACTCTGCTACTCTGAAAACCTGAAGGCCCCACTTGTTCACATCTTCTAGTTCCTAGAGTAGAATCAAGCAATAAACAGGTCAAACAACCTAACACACAAATTCCAGCAATTTTTAACTGAAACAATTGCAAACAATATTCATGAAGATTCAAACCTTCCACCGAGAAAGTTACATGCTAAACTTCGGAATGGCTAAACTCTGGTGCTGCTACTAATCTTGAAACTGGAATTTGTATCTAGCAACTTTTCAGATTTTAATTCCCTAAGTAGGAAAGAGTGCCAGAGGGAAACATACTATAGTGTCTTGAATGAGTTTAACCAACACACTTTGCTATCTCATTGCCCACTGACAACAACGTTCAGTGAGGAGAAAACCTCCAGAGATGCTACAATTCTGCTGCTCTCTCCTCAGAAACACTCTTCAAATAAGATTCCTGAAAATGTAAGGATAGGCATATTTTAAAATGCAAAACTCAATAAAAAAATGCCTTCATACCAATTTTCTGTTATTGCCAAGTAGTTAGCTGCTCATGCAAAAACATCATAGGAAATTTCACTAAAAAAAAACCACTAAGGATGTACATAAAATGATACAACTAAAAATAGGAAGGATAGCTCTAGTGCTATATACCAGTTGTGCATATTTAAAAATTAGGGTGGTTGTATATTTTCATTCCTGTGACAGTACATGGTATATTTGCTTTTCATTTTTCAGATACTATTTACAAATAAGCAGCTTTATTAATGCATACACAAATGCTAATTTACATTCCATCTCCAGATGAAATCCTGTTCGTGCTGAAATTAACCCTTATGGCTTGATTCTAATTTTACTTGCTATTCTTCCACTTCAGCAAATTTGGATTATTTCAAGTGAGACCAGCACTTGGTGCTACAGTTTGAAATCAATGTTTATAAGCAGAGGATGGAATAAGACTGACAAGTCCATGCTCTCTTTTAATTCAATGGTTTAGATTCAAGAATTTATATATTCTCTACCTTGGCAAGGACATCTTCTTGGTCTGTTTTAACTCCAAATCTGGGAATACTGGAATTAGTTAGGCTAGAGCTGTGCATGAGTTTTTTGACTCCACTGATCTGGGACATCGGCCTCTTCTTTTTCTCTTTCTCTTTCTGTGTTGGAGAAGGGATTTCAACTTCATGTTGTTTGTCTTCAAAAGAATTAATAAAAAGATAATTATTAAAAAAATTACAATTATTATAAAATTCACTGTTGAGTTGCATTGTATGGATATTGTAACTCTTTACAAAACCTTTTTAATGTTAGAAGATTTTGCAACAGATACTTTATATCAAGAGTGGTGAAAACATGAAAAGATAAACATAGACCTATACTTCATTACAAGCAGATCTCTATTACTCAAATTGCCTTATTATTTCTGGACTGGCTTTAAAAGGAACTTGTCTCTGTCTGATTACAACTTCTCCCGCACCCCTCATGCTGTAAAAAGGGTCAATCTTTTAGTTTTAAAAGTGTTAACAGGAATCCATTTTGCAAGAAAATTTAATTTTTTTTTCTTTTCCAGGAAAAATACTCTCTGAAATTGTGTTTCAAAAACAATCCAAACAGTGTCTTCATGCAAATCTTTAAAAACTTTTTCAGGATTCAAAGGACCTAATATTTGGGGACTGGTCCTGTCTACTAAGGACCACAGGACTTAGTAACTTGGAAAGCCTTTTGTCAGCCACATCTACTGCACTTTGTAGAGGCAGTTCATGTCAGCAGCGCAGTGTGTTTCTGCACCTCCAAACCAGAGTCAATAACGACAACAAAACAACAGCTTTGCTAAAACCCTGATTTTTTTGATGGGCTTTTGCCTCTATAGCAGTATCAGTAGCATCTCTTCATATAACTCATCAACATATGTGCCAGCGAAACTTTAGACAAGGATTAAACTGAGAGTAAAGCATATTTGCAAGATAATTGCTGTAGACAAAGCATGGGGTTGTGGAGCATTGAAGACATCTGTGGTCCCTGAAAAAACCCAAGTTAGTTCAACAAAGGACTCTCTTGCCAAAACAGTTAGGAACTTGCATTATTTTTTTGTTCCTTTTATTCATACTGTATTTCAATGTAGACTTCTAATTATTCCCTTTAAATGTACCTGAAATGTTGAAATGTACCTCCACCTATTCTAGCCCTTAAGGAACATACCAGTAAAACCAGGAAAATCCAGAAAAGATGTTTTTAACACAGGAGGTGAGCCAAAACAAATTTAAAAAAACCTTAAATTTTAAAAATGAAAATAAGAAAATTTGGGTTTTTTAAAATATGTCTTTTTTTTTTTCCTGCAATATTCATTTTCACTATAGAGTTTGAAACCAGATGAGGTCAGCAAGTCTCTTTCTAGTTACCAGCTTGTTAAGTGTTTGCTTCTTCACTTTTCTTCCTCTTTTTTTTTAATTACCCTTTAGCAGCCACATTTAATAGACATCTCACAGAAATGTCACCAAGTTTTAACCTGCAGCTCCAAGTTACCTGATTGCCCCGATTCTTCACCATTCTCCTCATATGGAGAAAAGGGGAGGTGCAGCACTGCAGCCTTTGGTACAAACTAACAACAGATGAGGAGCAGTGACTCGTGTTTGTGCTTTGATGTTTATGGTTTTGGTCATATGCACAAAAGTTTAGACCCATCTAAGAAAAATGCATAAGCTGAGCTGTCAGACTAACTCAAGTGGAAGGAAGTGTCTGTCTGAATGACTTCAGATCTCCAGAGAAATTAGACAGAAATTTTGCTTTTTTAACTGTGAGCACATGGGGCTGTACCCATCTGAACAACCAGAGAAGACAGCTTGCCATTTTGACCCTGTTTGTGCTATGCTCAATGACAGGTTCTCAAACATTTTCCATTCATAGAAAACAGGTTAATGATGCTGCAAAAGAAAAACCTCACATATTATTATAAGCAATGTAGGAGCCTTAATTCTTACACATAGAATGTATTTGTTGCCATTATAAATAGCTTCACACATGTCATTTAGCCCTATGGGAAACAGACCCTTTTTTTAAAGTATAAGAAGAACAGAAAATACTGTTTTCTCATGACACATTCCTAACTTACAAATGTGAGAAAGTCTGTAGATGTTCAGGAAATAGATTATATATTAAAAAAAAAATTAGACAATAACTAATAAGTAGAGTTACTAGTCTGTATTTAATGCATCTAATAACTAGAATGATTAAATTTTTCTATGGAGAGAATGTTTTCCCTCTTTACATAGTTGCTCACAACCTATATACTTAGACTGCATATTTTGAAAATACTCTATTTAAGCAATACATCTGTAAATGAGGTGTTTCCACCATTGTATTGCTCTTAGGTCTACATTTTTAAGTATCCAAGTTTTTCATGAAGACGCAAAACAGTCCCCATGGCTCAGTAACTTAGAAGTGATTGCCTTTCCAGCCCTCTTGCTGCTCAGGAGCTCATGCGAAAGGCTGCCAGATGCATTTCCTTACCCTGTCAAAGTAAGTCTTAAGTTTTCAAGTAAAAGCAAGCAGAAGCTGGCATCTCAGTCTTTTCAACCTAAGTGGATCATCCTCTCAGGCAACTGTACAATGTGACTTTCAGGTCTTCTGAAGCTGGGCAGTATTGCCTCTTCTCCATGACAAAGGCTCATCCCCCTCTCACTATCTGTAACCCTGCTGTGCCGCAGCTCTCAGCTCTCGGCCACTCCTGCAACTGTGGGCCAACTGAACAGACACTAAGCAATTAATTTAGGACATGGTGAGAGGATAAAATGTACTTTAAAAAACCCCGCTTCTTTAAAAAAAAAACCAAACATGAAAAGCATCAGCTATTGTATCTCACACAGAACAAGATGGATCTTAACACACAGGACTGGCACTTTGTAAAGGACTTGTTATCCTGATTGGGATGTATTCAGCTGCGCCTCTCCTTATATGCACAGCCTTTATGAATAAATGGTGTTTTGCTCAAAGCATGTTTGAGATTGGTGTAGTATCTTTATCTTCATATTCAAAATCAACACCATGGAATGAAGTTTTATTGATTTTCATGAATTTTAGGAAAGAAAAAAAAAACATAGAGGAGGAACCACACTCTGTAATATTGCGCTGGGCTTTTGTTAATGCTCACATCCCACCAGATCAGGCTCTTCAGCTGCACAAATTTTCCCAGCAAAAGTTTGTTTAGATGCTGACTTAATTATTCATCTACCCACACACGTGCAGGCAGGGAATACCAAAGTATCTTAACTGCATGCTATGAGGTTTTGTGAGGTTATTTGTTCTTGCATGCTTCTAGCACACTGAAACCTCTCTGCAATTCCTGTAAGGAAAATATAGGGGAAGACTTCTTTTTAACATATAATTAATTCATTATGTATTACTTTCTTAATACGGTAGCAATATAGTAGTTGTAATGTTACAGGAAAATATATATATGAATATTTATCTGTAATTACATACACAGGGAAATTACATACACACACTGACTGAGCTGTGAGGAAATGGATCTAAACTGATTTCTCTGCACAAACACTGAACAATGAGATGCTAAATGCACAGTTTCTGAAAGCAGAAATTAATATGTAAGGCCACTTGCTTTTAAGCTCTAAAACAGCCCAGAGAGATATAAAAAACATCCACAAGGCAAAAAAGTTAACTCTTCATAGTCTTACCTAAGAATGTGTTTGATATATATTCTGAGACCTGATTGCCTGACCTGCTCATTTCAGATAGGTGGGTTAGCTCCCGGTTGAGCATTCTTTTAAACTGGAAAACAAAACAAAAAAAAGCATAAAGTCAGTGATTAAGATGTAGGTTAGGACAAGAAAATGCAATCAATTTATAACTGGGGAAAGGACATGATGTCATGAATATATACTACAGTAAGATAACTCTGAAAGTAGAAATCCATGTAACGTCGCTATACCTACCAACTTATTCATGGGTTGGAAAACATCAATCATAATTCTTAACCTCCTAAAATGCACCACAGGGATTCAATGTCCTACTAGTAACTGAAAACTCTAAGACATACGTATACACACAAATAATGTTATTGTCTTTCCAATTTTTTTATTTTCATTTCAAAACTAAATACAAAGGTATTTACCTGTTCGCTACCAGCTTTCTCATCATATTTGTAAATTAATCTATTTTTTGCATTTTTTTTGCAATTCATGTGGTAATATTTCAGTTTTATCTTACCTCTCCTCATTAATCTACTCAAACGTACTTGACAGCATTGCTCAAAACAACCAAAATATCATACTGATTTCCTACAAGCCAATGTGTTTCTTACAAGCCAATAGGTAATGTTGTCTCTGACCTAAAATTATTATACCTGATCACCCCAATGATTTGACTTCAGAAAACTATATTCATCTCTATGAAACACTGGCGTAGAAAATACCCACCTGTGGAAACACCTTCCACTTCCCTCTAAGTTAGCAATTCACTCTAGGCACTTCATAGGGTAGAAGTGGACACTAATATTCCAGGAAATGTATAATTGATTAAGTACTCATCACTGAGCCTCTCTTGGTTCCTTTTAGACTCCAGGGTGAAATGATATACTGTGTCATTATGCTTGACAGGTTAATAGCATAATACAGCTCTTCCTGTCTTAGATGCATTTTCACTGACTATAGCTCTGCGCTGATATAGCCAACAAAGAGAACTCAGCAATACTATTAACAATTGCAACAACTCTTGCCAGTGCAAATTAGCATGCATCTGTCACTACTAAATTTTGCCACATATTGTGCCACCCTTTCATTTTGTTGTTAGATTTCTTGGTCATCTTTTTTCTTAACAAAGGCAAATGATTTGTGCCATTTTCAGAATAATCTTTCACCTTGTTCAGCCAGTTATGAATATTTATTACATCAAGCAATAACTATCCTTAGTATATATACCTTAAAACATTCACCTATGTTGAAAACTGGTAATTTATAATTTATTCTTCTTCAAAGCAGATAAAACCACTGGAGTAAACATCAACCACTGCCTTTCCATTCTACTGGAATTATCAAAGCCCTCTCTTCAAAGAGGCCTTGCATAATGAAAGGTGTTATTTTCTTCAAAATATCTTTGTAAGTCACCAATTACTGCATTGCTCACACTGTACGAAATAAAAATTACCTTTAATATAACACTCTAAACATTAGCCACTGCGTTTTCCTGCCATCTTGACATGCCATCAGCTCAGGAAGTTCCAGAGCCACAAAGACTGAATCCTGCTTTAGTCACAAGCCAAAGGCTCAGCTTTGATCTCAGATACAGTTGTGTGCTAGCAAGTGCTCAACACATGTCTGAAAATTAGGACCATACTGCAAATACAACTACACACACTGTGAGCTACAGACCTATACATTCTGGACAAAAACAGTGTCAGCCTCTTTAGCGATGTTTAATGTTTGTCACCAATGTCAAATGTTGAAAAAAGAAGCCAACTTTGCCAAGCAGTAAAATGACTGGTCCAAAAATCCTAAGACCATTTTTAAAAGTCTATCTTTAAACTTTTAATACACTTAAGTCATGCTTGCACACTTTATCTTCTGTTCTCATAAAGGTGAGAAATGGAATTGAGGCAAAAACTGAAGATCTCATGGATTAGCTTGTCTCCAGATGGCATTCAGAAACTGCAGCTTCAGTATTTATTGTACAGTTGTGTGCTAGCAACTGGAAGGTACGTAACAGTCTTTTCTAATGCTGTGTTCCCCATTAGTTTGACACAAACCCTCATCTTCCCACCTTCCATCACCCTACAAGTCAGTAGAACATAAAAGCTCAATCATCTGCATGAGAACTGCAGAACAGTCTATGCTACTGCTGAACGTGGGTGTACAGTAAAATAAGTCCCTCAGCTTCTGCAAGGCCCTCCTGCTAAGAGCAAATTCAACTGGAGAAGCCTTTGGCTTTGAAGAGCTGTAGCTGTGTGATTTCCTCATAGTCTTTTTCATATATTACTGACACCACAGCAACAAAACTTTGACATTTTTTTGCAATCTTCTGGACTAAGCAAAAGTTTAGAGAACTGTTCTGATTTTCGCATTATATGACAAAGCCTTACAACCCTCATCACCACTAGATCAGATAAAGTTGAAGACCATATGCAGACCACAGTTCCTGATGCAGAACAATAATGGGTCTTTGAGAACATTACAAAACCGGAAAACCAAACCAAAACCATAAGAGATAAACAGTGATCAAGATATTCGGGTATTTTTATTCCTTATACCCTGTTTCAGTATATCTATATATTACTTAATCCTCTGATTAATAACTTGCCTTTTAGCAAAAAAAAAAAAATGCTCTTTCTAAGAAAAAAAACCCCCAAACACAAATCTCCCACTTTTTCCTGATTTTACCTATTTCTCAAAGATTTCATTGGGCCCATGTGCACCCATACATAGTTGCTCCTTCAATGATCCACATATTTATACAGCCCTGCACAATTACTTTATAATAAAATTCTGCCTCTGACATGGTTCCCACAAAATCCTATTGCCAGTCAGAGAAGTTTGTTACATCCATGAGCCAACACTTTTTCAGTCATCCAGCAGACACCCCTAGGTGCTTGAAAAAAGCACTTCATACTCATCATTTGTATTCCTGGAAACAACACTTTCCTGGAAACAACAACAAAACAATTCAAACAAGACATGAAACCATCTTTTCCCCAATAGTGGTAAATCTTAAGGATAATATCTTAAATAAGAATTTTAAAAATCTGAATGCCATCTACTTTCCCAGTTGATGAAAATAAATCAGAGTGATCAAAGCTCTTGTTATGAATAAACATATACACCATGCACTTTAATTATGATATTGTCAGCTCAGCAAGGGGAAGAAGCAGAGGTTTTTGACTGATCTATGCATATACTGTATTCTTCTTCAGACAGAGAGATTTTCCCACCTTAAGACTAGGCATTGTTAGATTTGAAAAATTACATCCTTTTGGAATATCACACTCCTTGACTATAGTCTTACAAATTCCCCCTAGAAATGGAGATACGCAGATATAAAACGTGCATTAATATACAGTTCTGCACTGCTGAATACTGATGTCACAGCAAAAAAGCCATAAAAATTGTCTAAAATATCCTAAAAATATTCTCTTAAGCAGAATTTGTAAAATTTCATTTGTTTCTATTGATTTTAGTGATTTTTATCTCGGCTGAGGTGTGTGGTGGGGGAGAGAGGATAAGAAGGTGCAGAACCCTCAACACAAATACAGACAGAGCATTCAAATAACTTTACAAGTCTCTCCAAAGTGACAGAAGTACATATGCAATTTTATCTCCATTTAAAAACCTAGGAAGTCTGTTGGAGTGAAAACTAATACATGACAATAGAAGTGCACACATTGATGATAATGGACTGAGAACAATATCCCAAATAGTGTTAACCTCCTAAGAACAGGTTTGTTGCTTAGGTCCTTCTGAGCTGAAGCCCAGTGTGTGCGTATCTCTGCTTATATATATTACTGCTGTCAACCTAGGATAAATATACATTTTTTTGGAGAAGATAAGGTACTTTTCTGATGGCAGCAAAGACACATAGAAAAAAAAAAAGACAAATATTTGCAGTAACCATTTTCCCATATGGCAGCAAGAGCACTGATACATTTTTGGGAAGACTTCGCATGTATAGTATAAAGAAATTATCAATTCAAAGATCTAACTAGAGTCAATACATGGTCATGAAAGAGTTTGGGCTGCATGCTTAATATACACAGGGTTATTGTTTACACATAAGAACATTTTACAAATTTTGTATAAAGTTCTTGACTCAATAACAAAAAGCTTAAGTCAAACAATCAGCCAGCAGTTAGGTGTATTGAGAAAGGAAGCACAAAGAACCACTCTCAGGGCAGATACCCTGTTCTGGTATTGTCTTTTCCATGCAGGCCTTCTGTTCCTCAAGAGAAACCTGCACCATCCGAAGGACTGTAAGAGGCTGTCACCACCACAGCCTATGGCACCAGTACTGAAGGCGAAGCTAGGGCTAACTAGGCAGTCCATGGACCAAAAAGCTCCATCTTGTCCTTCAGTTTCAGCATTAATCAAGCTCCAACTCCAGTGAAGGCTGAAACAAAAGTGGTCAAGGGCAACTGAAGACTTTCACTGCACTGGTTCCCAAATCCACATGGCAACAGATCCCAGTTTCAACCTTTCTGGCTGCCTCTTTTCTAGGTAACATTTGTAAAAGCTTACATGAATAGAATACATCCATGAAACATTCATTCAATATTTGGAACATTCAACTTATATGACTGTATTTTGTTTCTGAAACAAATTTTTTTTAAAAGACGTTTAACTCAAAAAAGAATAAACTATACTATTTTACTGGACTTAAAAAGTCTTGTATTCTACAATAAAACAAACAAGGAATTCAAAATAGGTCAGCTTTACCAATTAATCTAAGGCTTCTGTCTATATTGCTTATCAATGCAAAATTATCTTGGATTTTAGCAGTATTCCTAATACATAAACAAAATTCTTAATAGGTACAGATTTGCGTTAAAGCACTTCATGTGTTTAACTAATATGAAGGTCAGACACTAGTTTTTATACGTAAGCTATGAGAGGCTAGCATTAGGATAATATCACTATCAAGAAAAAATACTCAACAAAAACAGAGGACAAATACTCCATATGACAAGCATTATCTGAAATAAAATTCACAGGAGATAAAAGTACAGCCTGAAGCATACGGAAATATATGTATAATAAGGGATGTAAACATGTACAATGATCTCTGAGAATAAGATGTTTCAATCTTTAGAATTTCATAAATACTCTACATGATTGTTTTGAATGTCACAAGAAACAGATCATCTTTTCTTCTCAAATTTTTCCTCTATTTGTAGTGTGAATTCAAAAAGCACTGTACTAAAAGGGTGCTCAAGCCCTACTTAGCTTCTTAACTAAAATCATTGTCTATAGACAGTATAGGACACCGCCTATAAAAAGAACATTTTTTTGTCACCTGTGTACTCAATTATAGCTACCATGCTCTCTCTTGAACTTCAATTAGCAAAAAAAGTCTCTCAATTTAAGGGCTAAACAGTTAAGAGTGAACATTTAAATCAGTGATTGAATTTTTCCAATTTAGCAAGGAGAAATGTGACAGCAGCTGTTTGGAAATGCAGGAAAGACTTTCTATAAATTAGAATAAATACCTCACCTTTTGCTGAATGCAAAGTGATTTCATCTTATTATTTTGGTAAACAAGAAAGAAATCCACCTAGTTAGCATAATGGTATTAATTTTTTTTCACAGATGACTGACCAAAATCCTTGCAAATATATTGTAACAAGTCAGCAGTAGCTGACAATGCTCACAATTGGACATAATCACCTAATGAGAGCTTTGCATTTCCACATTAAGAAATATATATCTATCATAAAACTAGCTATTGATACAAGAAAGCTTTAAGAGATTCAGTCATGTGTGAATATAATGTTTGTGTTATTTTCAGTAATTTAATTCAATACTTGCATTATTTACTTCAGGAGAAATCAGAATTTTCTTTAAAATCAGATGATTTGGTACAGTTATTGTATGTCAAGCACAGGATGATGTTTCTTTTTTTTTTTTTTTTTTACAACTTGATAATGATTATAAGAGCAGCATCATTTTTTTAAGCACAAACATAATTTTTTATGGCCATAACAAAGCTCAAGTGTAGTTTTCTATTATGTGGATTTCAGTTCTGTGTATTGACAGGCATATTGATTTGATTCCTTGGTGCTAAACTTTTCCATAAAAAGAGATAAAATCTTATTTAATTTCATTTTCTAGCAGTACTATAGTCTCAAGCGAGTTCAAAGCTGCCCCACATAAAATGTAGATCAGTATTAGAAGTTGGCAATTTCAGTGTTTTAATCAATAAGATGTCACACACACATAGGCTACCACAAAATGCTGTTGAAACATACTGTTCAAAATTTCACCTTTCTTCAGCTATTAAAACCAGTATGAGTCATGCATCCACCCAGTATCCTCAGTTTCTTTACTCATACCCTATCCCATTGTAATGGTATCGCAGTTTTTTAAATCTTTTAATGTCTGGAAATACAGTTTTGTATCAACCTTTATCTGAAGGAAAAAAAATTCTTCTGAATTTCTTTGGCTTTAGACTCAGTCTGATCATTCACTGAAGGAATGTTATTTTAAAAGTCCCAGCACAGTTCTAAGAGACTGTATACTGTGCAGTTCATTCTTCTTGCTGAACAAAGGCTTGTTATCTCATTTTTTACTTTATGTTTCTAGTGCTCATAATCATATCACCCACAAATTACCACGTTATCCAGTGAACACGCAATGACATGCCACAAATAAAGGTTCTTAAAAGGTAAAAGAAAATCCTACCTTTATGTAGCCCCAAGAAACTGAGAGTAAATAGTTGGCCTCAGGCATTTTTGGTATTTTTTCCTATGCTACCAATCTAAGGTAATCAGTTCTTTTTTATCTGACACTGCAAAAGACTTCCAAGAATAAAGACTCCTTCTTTCCTAATTCTTTTTGCTAATCTTCAGGTTCTCAGCAACTGTGTGCACAGGAGGCATTCTGAAATGAAATCCAAACGTGTGGTCTTCCGATTGTAGAAATGCCATTTGTGAAACTCCAAGCATTCAGAGGCAACGTTGAAGAAACATATTGTACAAGCTGAAGAAATTTCTGAAGAGCTAGGGATATGCATATTTCCTGAACACCAGGACTTAATGAATAATGTATGTCAAGATGCTCGGCTGCTCAAAGACTTGCTCTATCAACAGCTACCAAATAAGGACCTGAAGAGGAAGCCACAGACAGTGGCAGTGATCCCTCCCATAGAGGCTAACTAGCAGCCAATAGTATGTCACCCTAAAAGATATAAATCTGTAGGGCTGGTGTCATGATGTATGGTAATTTCCCATCAACCAACGCTGGGGACTCTCCTGGGCACAGGGTACGTTGTTTGTTTGTTTTTTTTTTAACAGCAAATGCCCTTTATTAATGGCATCCCTGCCTGCAGCATTCACATGCCATTCAAAAATAATCAGACTAAAGTCTTGTCAGTTTAGCAGCATTTAACACTCTCTTCAGTGGATGCACCATCCAAGCAGTTAAAATGAGCATTGTGTATATCCATGTGGATTGCCCAGTGGTTTTAATTTTTCATATGGAAGAAAATTATATTTTGAGGGTTTCGTAAGGGGGGAAAAAAATCCCAAAACAAAATCAATAGAGCTATCTAGTTTCTTGAGCAGTCTGTGATGAGATTTTTTTTGGCTTTTATTCCACCTAGATTAAAAACTGACCCACCTCAGACTACTGAGCCAGGCTTCTAGCTTCTACTGTTTTTTTTATTTTAAGAGATAAAAGCAGTTCTTATTAAGCTAAGTAAGTCACATGTCCTACAACTCCCAATGAGTATTAAGCTTCCATGGAGACGTAAGAAGTGATTTAATAAGAGTCCTCAAATTCTCACTGTATTTCTTCAACTTTTGCTCTGCCTCAGCAGATTATTAAAATCAATTGCAGCTATACATCACAGAAAAAAGAAAAGGATTAACTGAAAGAGGAGTGTGTCAGTGAGCTGACTCAGCCATTAAACAAAATATCCCACCATCTGCCACTCAAGAGACCAAAACTTGAGAGGAGGAATACATTCTGCCCACAGCAGGAGTGTCGGAACTAGATGATCTTTAAAGTCCCTTCCAACCCAAGCCATTCTATGATTCTATGATTATCTTGCACCATTCTGTGCAACACACATGCACAACTGCAGCAAGTTTCTTAGTCTTTCTTGCATCAAAAGAAGAAGGAAGAGTTTCCCAATATGACAATGGGCAAAGCCTAAGGACAAACTGAATGAGGTTCAGCGTTCAGCCTAACTCCATACTGCTGATTCACTGGGAGATGCTGAGAACAGTCATAGGACAGGTTTTGGCTGAAATAGTCAGCGACACTAAGTGCTTGCAAAAGAACTGAACTTGTAAAAATCAGTAGGGCAAAGTATGACATAAACAAATTTGATCCTTACAGGAGAGAAATCTATAGCAACTGAATACAATCAACAGATCATCAGCACTTAATGTATTTTCATGTGGAAAGCATACTGTTTTCCTTAAAATAGATAACATAAAACATTTCTGACACATTTTCTATTTAATATGCACAGCTACACTTGTTCTGGATCTATGCAGCCATATGTATATTAAGATGTAAATTAAGTTTTGAAATTAAAACTGGAGTTACTAGAGACTCAGCATGACATTAAAGAAGCCAAAAGGTACTTCTGGAAAATATTTATCCTGATTCTCCCAGCTCAGCTTTGTAACACTGCATATAAATCCTGTCTGTGTCTCTGTAGCATTGTCTTCTGATCACCCAGAAGAGAGCACTGCTGCCACCTGCCCAGCATCAACACTGAGAACTAAAAATATGCTGCCTTTCTTCAGAAGGAAATTTCAAGCATGACTTAGAAAATGGTAAAATAATAGCCACTACCCTTTTGGCTGCTTTAGGAACGAAGCATGAACTATGAAAGTTTGATTGCAATAGGCAGTATTAGCAGACATCGGAAAGCCAAGTTTTAAATTATTTTCTCTTAGTTTGCTACTTTAACGGCTATTTCCTCCTTAAATATTAACAACTGTTCCCAATAGTGCAGAACTTGATTCAGATAGGGAATATTTAAAATGGCTGGCATGTAAATTACACTAGCTGTTTAGCAGGTATTAAAACATCTTCAATTTTTTTATCCCTCACAAATGTATGAAACAAAGGTACATCTGTAAGAAAAAGAGCTTATTGAATTTATTGAAGTATGATGTTACTACCTAGAACCTTTTGATGTAAAAACATGAAAAAACATTTTCTTCCAGTATACATATATGTTACAACAATTTATTCTAGCTGCATATTAATTATACTAATATTAGGAAGTTACACCTGATATTGGCTGCTTACTACTAATTTGTATGATTTTTTCAAGAACCACAGTCTCAACCTCGTAAAACTACCAACTGCTGTAATATAATTTAATTTTATGACTTCACTGTCTCAGAAAACATGCACTCTGACTTTGGCTACATGTAGAAGTATGACCTTGGACATTTATACTTGGGAAAGTCACACCAGCACTGATTTACAGGAATTATTTTGGTTGATTTTCATGCTCAATTCCCAGACTGCAAAGAATGAATAATTAGCTTTAGAGGAGATTATGGTGAATAGCTGAGCACACAGCAAATAGCTTCCACAAACTAAATACTGAGAGGAATTCAAGTTAAGAAAAACAAAAGTCAGAGATTCTTGTTTTTATACAAACATACAGCTGTGAAGATAACGCAGAGGGAAGAAGGGCATAATGACATTTTCTACAATGCTTTGAATCAAGCAAAGAATATGAAAATGAGAAACATATAATTTGAAATTACATTGAGTAATAAAATAATTCAGAAAAAAAGGGGAAGTTTTTAATGAGCATGGTTGTGTGTTTTGAAAGAATTAAGACAATGACCTTGAAATGCAGAAAGATTATGAAGTCACTTAATACCTTCAGCAAATGTTAGCTATTATTTAATCAACGATCCTGGACAACTTTCTCCAAAAGAGTCACAAAAAGAGGTGGCAGAGATCCCAGGAGCTGTGATGTTCAACCATAGCACACTTTTAAAGACTGCAAAAATTTTAAGTTGTGCCATTTAAAATTTGCAAGCAGGATGGATGGGTAACTTAGGTAACTTCACAAAACACCAGTCCTGAATATAATAACAGAAGAGCTGAAATACACATATTCTACGTATTTGCTTGATAAAGAACCAAGACACAGGAGTGTAATTAATGCCTGTCAATATCATGTATGTATTTGAATGTGTAATATTCTTGTACTGTTGTAGGGCATTTGATTTGTGACTGTAAAATATTCTGCAACAACTCTCCCAGTGTTGAGAGAGGACACATTAAATAGGTTAACACTGTGATTATAGACCCATATCTAATGATCATAAACAGGCTGACTTTATTTAATGGGACTGCTTTAAATCAGGTTCTGCAAGACTTGAAACTATTTTATGATACTCAATTTCTTCGCTGGTGTCTGAAACTAAGCCACTGCCACGAAAACTTCCAGAGAACAGAAAAACTGGGGGGAGGGGTGGTTGATGGGATGAACCAAAATGTTCACACCATTCATGTAAACTACAGTTCAAAGAATTTAACTGCAAAAATACCAGCAATAAGGAGAGTGGTCCATGAGTACAAAACTGTGAACTACACAGAAGAAAGCAGAAACCCTGAAGACTTCATAGAGTCTCAACAGGACATTTCATAGTGATAGTGTCACTCCCAGAAATCTGAATTTTCTAGGATACTAAATAAAAAGACAGATACTCTAAATCTCCCATTCTGCCAACAGTAGTGATGGAACAGTGCACAAAGCTCTAGTGTCTCTGTTTTCTTAACTGCTGTCATGTACATTGTGTAGGAAAAAAATTAACAAATATTATTCAGGGGACAGAGAAATTTTTTTTGTAATAAAAGAAAAACCTCAGGCTGTTTAACCTAAACCCCCACATCTAATGTGTAGAATTATGACAATGAGAAAACATAGCACAGCAGACCTGTTTCACTAGCACTGAGGAAGCAACAAGAAGCAATGGAAGACAGCTGAAACTGCCTAAAACTTACTGAGCTGAAACCAACTCATGATACGCACAAGACATAGGGAAGGCTAATGACATCTTGGGGTGCATAAGAAAGAGCGCTGCCAGCAGATCAAGGGAAATATCCTGCCCCTCTACTCAGCCCTCCTGTGGCCTCAGCTGGAGTGCTGTGTCCAGTTTTGGGCTCCTCAAGACAAGAGAGACAGAGTGGGCTCCTGTCCAGGAGCAGGTTCAGCAGGGTGCAAGAAAGATGATTAAGAGACTGAAGCACATCTTTTACAAGAAAAGGTTGAGGGAGCTGGGCCTGTTCAGCCTCAAGAAGAGACAGCTGAGAGGGGACCTCATCAACATATATCGATATCTGAAGGGAAAGTACCAAGAGGATGGAACCAGGCTCTTCTCATTGCTGCCAAGCAACAGGAAAAGAGGCAATGGGCAGAAACTGATGCATGGAAGTTCCACCTGATTATGAGGAAGAACCTCTTTACTGTGGAGGTGACCATGCACTGGAACAGACTGCCCAGAGAGGTGATGGATTCTCCCTCACTGGAGATATTCAAGAACCACCTGGACACAATCCTGTGCAATGTGCTCTGGGATGACACTGCTTGAGTAGGGAGATGGAACAAGTGACCCATTGTCGCTTCCAATCTGACCCATTCTGTGATTGGGTGATTCAGTTGCAGTACCTTTCTAAATGTCCCACGGGAAAATTACCATCTGGGTCTTTCCTTCTATGGGTCAGTGATGGGTAATACAGGAACTCCAGCAGAAACATACTTAGCTTGGAGGCTTGTTGCAGCTTTTCACTGCAACCCCCTGGACTGACTATGAAGTTGCACTAGGAACCTTCAGAGAAATATCTGAGCATCAGTCCTGAATACAAGTGTGCTGGATGTAGTGCATATTGTCCAGTAAGCAGCAAAAAGTAAAGCAAAAAGGAAGACAGCTAAGGGTATCACCAGTTTTAGTTTTTAAAGTTGTATGCATTACAAACAAGAACAGATAGCCTGAAGAAATCTCATAAACCAAACTAAGAGCCTGTCTAAAAATATTAAAATACAATGCCCGTGCCAGGGTGTTAAAACTAGATAATCTTTAAGGTCCCTTCCAACCCAAACCTTTCTATATTTCTACAATTTTTAGGCTGCCCTCCAGATACCAGGGAACAGTGATAATTACCCATGGCAAATTCAACTCCTACTTGTCACAAATACAGCACTGTTTTCACAGCATTAGCGAGCTCCATCGGGGCTTATGCTGGCACAGCAGAAAGTCTCTGCACAAAATGGAAAGTCTACTCAGTGATGGAAGATCAAAGCAGAAAAGAATGGTCCTTTCATCCAGCAAGCAAGGGCATGTGGATGGACTCAACTAAGCCAAAAACCAGAGTTGGTCTGGAGAAAGCAGTAGGACAGCTGGACAAGAAAACTCCACTGAATTATCCAGCCTCACCAAACTTCTCTGCATAAGACTCCATGACTAGAAGAAGAAAATGTAGAATTTAAGTAAAAAATCCCAAACGAACAATTAGGAATTTTATGAATATGAGTAAATTGTTCCAGATGCAGGAATCAGCTGCCACACACCAAGTGAGCAGCAGGGGTGGAGACAAAGCTGGGTCTTGTGCTGATATCAAGAAGGCTTAAACTGGTGGCTGAGAACCGACACCTGTAGTTGGAACAAATCCCCAATTCTTCTGAAGGAGCCTCAGTTTTAAGGATGCTAAGGGTAGCACAATAATACTGCTTTAAAAAGACTTCCTTGACAGGCTCCTGCCTGTTAGAACTACATTTATTAAAAATTATGGAATAGCCTATGCTGTATCATTTTCATTTTACAGATCATTTTATTAGGGAATATATAATTCTTATGGATGAAATATGAGAATTTTATGTTGCTAAACAGATTGAGATAAAAATGTTCTGAACTATTTTAGGGTAAATATGTAGTAAAACTCAAGAGCTGAGTTATTTAATAAAGCTTCTTTATAATTTTAAATAAATTAAAAAAAGAAAAATACTTTCTGGTAAATACATAATTCATTGTTTGTATTTACTGCCCTCTAGTGATAACAAAAGCATTAGCATGAATATACAAGATGATACTAAATTTTTTTCAGACCATAAATCTCACAATGTGAGATTTTCAGCCGTACCAGAGCAGTGTCTTTAAAGGTATTCTCTACAACTGCAGTATTTTCAATAGACACTCCTGAGCAATTGCACAACCAACTATTTCAACCCTTTGGGGTCAATCCTTTAAAACACAGTCAATCCTTTAAAACACAATATATACCAAGAATTTTCTTGAAAGTTTTCCACATAATGATGGAGTACATATGTATATCATAGTCTCTAAAAACCACTCTGCAGTAAATGGAATTTAATTTCAAAAAATATTTAGCTAAATATTGGCAAGTGACGGAATCAAATGCATAACCACAACCATATTATTTTGTTCATGAAACTACTACTGTGACCAGTAACTGACATAAACGGAAGGTTTTTCAAGTTTTGCCCTAAAAACAATGTTAAAAAAAACCTTTACATGGATATACATAGATATATAATCTCACATCACAAAACCCCATTATGTATCATGTCTTTAGACATGTGTCAATATATTGATACAAACATACAGTATGTTTGCATCACAACCAAATAAGCTGTGAAACAACTTGGGAGCAATGACAACTAAACAAAGTAATGCTTCACTCTTTCCCCTTATCCTTGTAGTGGCTCAAACCACCACATTTTTCCACAAGGAAAAGTGAAGCAAGGAACCTGGGTGGAAATCTCAGTCTCAAATATAGCTGCACAGTTTGGCTTATATCCTATTCTATGTTTCATTGAGTTGCCACTTTGCCATACTTTGAGTACGGACATTTTCCAAACAATATATTGATACCCACTCCCCAGTTCCCAAAGTGTAGCCCTAGCCGAGGATGTTTTGCCAGGGCAACTAATATATAAAATTAACAAGTTTTGCTCTAAGTGGAGTCTCAGGGCTACTCCTATGTTCCTCAGCAGTAAGCTCCTATCCCTAATAGACTCTTGCACGTGCTCTACAGAAAACAAATAAAAACAAACAAAAATAATCTAACTCAAAAGATCAGTGTGATCCTCCTATATGTACCTCCTCTGCATGGTTATGCCTAGTTGAGTTCAGCTGTCCAGGGACTTTTAGTCCACAGGATTTAAGAGAAGAAGAGTAAATTTAACAGAGGTACTGCAATGACATTACACTTCAATAATGCACCCAAAATTATGCTATACCAACGCTGAAGGAATGCAGCTGTCAATAAATATATTGTGCCATAGAGATATATAATATATATATCATATATATAATTTATATCATCCACAGAGAGATATAATATATATTGTGCCTCTCACAGCTGCAGCTAAACACCAATGTCCTGCAGCACAGAAATTTCAACAACTTGAACCTGCTACCTTACCTACCAAGAATGACTTTCGACAGCTTATTTGCATAAATAAGATTTATAAGCTACATCAAAGTTAACATCATATAAGGATATTTGTATTTTGGGAGAACACAATGGAGCTTAAAACTTTTCTAAGACTCCCTGTACTAAATACCTAAAGGTATCCACACAAGAGAAACAACAAAGGTGATTTATTCTAATATCAAAATTCTCCCCTACAAAAGAGTACTTGGTCATTTAAATATTGTGAAAAGAGAATTTTTTTTTTCCCTAAAACTCATCTATAGGAAATCCTGACAGTTTCCTTTCTACCAAGTGGAAAAGATATGGCTGTAAACATGTCTGACAGTTTTTTTTCTCCTTTTCCTACCTCATATAGTTTTGCCTAAGACATAGATATGTAATAAAAGGAATATAAAATTCAGAATCATCTGAATAACTTACTTCTATTTTTATATGTATATGGACCCTTCAAGTAAATATGCACCCCATAAATACCTACCATAGCATGCTCACAAAAAAAGTTTATACCCATATTATGCATTTTTCCAGAAAGCTGTATCTAGCAAATGTGCAAACAGGTGTGATGCTTCATTCAGAGAGCTGCGATGGCACACTCATCCTAAGACTAATACAGCTGTGCCAGTAAAAACTAAGGGTATTTTCACACAGAAAGTTGGCTTGCTATGTAAGGACAAAAGACAGTTTCAAAGGTATTGCTAGATTAATCTTACTTCTCCTGTAACACGACATTCTTATTTTAATAAAGCATTCCTAGTGCAGACCTCACCAAAGTTAAGCTTTAACAGTTCATCAGAAATATTGCTGAATGGCTGTAATTCCATACTAAAAGAAATGAGTCTTTCAACTGTCTTTCTGCAGTTACGAAAAACAGCAATGATTGTGCAGACAAAAGCAGAGAATTGTGGACTGTGAAGTATGTACTAACATGGCAAAAAGCTCAGTATACACACTGTAGAGACCAACATTTAGAATGCAGACTGCCAGTTGTTTCATGCAATTTTGTTGGTTAAGGCTACAGATCTTACTAAACCATGGTTGTTGTACTTCTTACTAAAGTGCACGTGATAGTATCATTTTTCTTTCAAGGAAGATTATTCACTAATTGCAATGTGTCCTTCCTACCTTTCATTTGATTATTTATTTAGATGCTCTAAACATGCTCTGCATCTATGCAGATACACAAAATAATAAAGATCTATTCATCTGGAAGAGGAGAAACAACTAATCTCACCCATTACATG
This sequence comes from Manacus vitellinus, assembly GCF_001715985.3. Taxonomy (NCBI): domain Eukaryota; kingdom Metazoa; phylum Chordata; class Aves; order Passeriformes; family Pipridae; genus Manacus; species Manacus vitellinus. The sequence goes on along the minus strand of NW_021939324.1, from coordinate 15,214,995 downwards.
CTTGCCTCATGCATACAGGGAAACAAACAAATTTCATGGTTTTATTTTGTCTGAGCACTTCACCTGAATGCCTCTAGGTCAAATAAGGCAAACAAGCACAAAACCCAAGTGGTTTTCAGTCTCACAGTCAGGTGTACTGTGAGGTTGGGTTACACGTACACATGAGAGAGACGGAGACAAGATAACATAATTAGGCCAAAGGCAGCTCTGTAGTTTCCTGAATAGCATACTTATTACCAGCATGATTTAAATCCCTCTTACGAGAAGACTCAGTATTTGCATGAGGAAGCTCATGTTATATTCATGTTTCCTTACTCCTTGTCTATCAATACCAGTAATTTGCTTCTCATTCTACACACAAAATCTGAGCACCTTTCTGGGCTCTGTCTTCTTGTGTGTTGTGTGACAGCTTATAGTGGGGTGCTGCTGCTTTCAGATCATGCAGACCTGGTCTGAGGCTCTACTCCATTGCTTGTGCTGGGTTTGTCAGCTGTGGATGACTGCACTACCCAGCCAGCAGGATCAGACCAGCCTATATTGGGAGGTGCTGGCCAAGTGCTGATAAGGACAAGTGACACATCCATGCCTCACTGTCCATCAGAGCAGAAGAGTTCCTTTGGGTTTGGCAACCTTGTTTAACCTTGTGCTGGAGCAGAGCAGTCAGTGCTCAGTCTCAGCTGAGCAGCAACCAATAGCTGAGAAGTAGTTGAAGAAATGGACTGTTAGCATTCTCCATTTTTAGCTACTAATGTTTCCACGTAGCTCACCACCTGTAATACAGACAGGAAGGAGCATACAAAGGATCAGACTGGCTCAGGAGAGAACAACAACTGAAGGTCAGGAGATGCAGCTGGATGCCTGGTTCTTCCACGAGTGCAGACTTGCAGCGTCACTATTCTGTGAGTGTTTTGCTCCTTCCTACTCCACAGCGTGGGCTATGAGACAGGGGCATTAACCTAGAACCACTCTTGTGCTACAAGGCTCACAGCCTGCCAGCTCAGACCCCCACTACAGAGCTACAGAGCTACAGTTTCGCACTAGTTTTTACTTAAGATAGCTACAAATCACACAACTGTTACATCTATAAGTCTCCAATACAATCATCACAAAAGTTGAAATGGAGCCCTCTCACCTGGGTGAATTTCACTTCTTTTTATAAAACGAAATTAACAATAAAGCAAGCACCAAGGTTATCTCAAATCACACACACGTATGAGTATAAACTTATGCATTTCTCATTACCATTGTAGAAGTGGATTTCATGCGAGAGGGACCCTTTCAGTCATTCTCCAGGGTTGGTTTTTTTTCAACATTTTTGCATTATTCAAAATGCATTTTCACAACTGAAAATGTTTCAAATGTTGAAAACACTTTTATGCTAAGTTTTCTAAAAGAATAAGTGTTGCTCCTGATCAACTACAGTTTGAATATAATAAATTCATATTTACAAGTAAACAATTTTATTGCTAAATCAATATTTTCTTTGAAAATACTCAAATATGGTTTGTATTTAGCAATTTCTAGTATGTACTGTAACACTGTACAGTAATCCCCTTTTGCAAACACTGCTTTTAGCCATGGCTTATAACCAGTTAATATTTTGCATTTAATAATGGTTAAAACTAAAATCATAAATTAATATACTTTAGCATTGATAATTTAGTTCACTTATGAACTTACATAGCATGTCAAAGTCTTAAAGAAAATTTCATTCAAAATGTAAAACTTCTTTTCAATCAATGATAATTCATTATCATTTTTCTGAACATTAAACTATAATGAATCTCACCATTCATACAAAATTTGAAACCAAAGGTAGATTAAAAACATGAAAGTAGTATCACATACTGCAAATGGATTAGGTTCCCCTAACAGAAGTACATCATTAGATTGAGGTATATTCTCTGATGAACTTGCAATATGGATACAAAATACATTTTTTAAGTAAAAGATTATCTATTAACATTTCATTATTAGTAGGTATTTTATCAAGGAACAAGGTCTTTTTCATATTTCAGTCCTCTTAAATAGGTAATTTTAAGCCTCTATAAAAATCATCACTAGTTTGGTAAAAAAATCAAACAAAAGCAATAAAGTCTAAATAGATATGGCATCATCATCTTTGGTTTACGTCTTTAATCAAAAAGAAAAAAAAAAGCTGGCAAAATTTAGCTGCTGGAAAAGCTCTCAGCAGCACATGAAATGCTGGTAAGACCTCAGCAGATCCAGAAGGACATCAGGCTATTCATTTACGTGGGTACACGTGCACAAGTCCATTTTTGCCATGACAAGGACAGAAATGTTAAAACAGCTTCAGTCTGCAACTCATTAAACTTCCTCCCGCCTTCCAAAGAAGCTTTTGCTTAACAGCTGATTCTATCAACTCTTTATCAAAGCGACAACAATGACAAATAAAAGCAGCTTTGGGCTCCATCCATAGCCTGATAGAATAAATTTGAAGATTCTCATAGCTCCAGCTAGCTGAATTCACATAAACTGCTCAAATGCCCCAGGCAACAGGAATGATGCTCTAGTACAACCTTCCAGGTCTCCCCTTTCCAGCCCCACCCCCCAAGTCCAATGCCATACTTTTGTTCAAACTACAAACCAGAGAATAAAACTGAAAGGGTGTTAAAAGTGCAATTCAGCTGTAGAGGACTGTATAGTTAACTAGGGAGTTTACATCTTGTCTAAGGCAAATTCCATTCAAAATACGATGTAACACTTGATAACTTCAGTGAGTATTAAAGTTAATTTCATACTCATTTCATGAGATTGATATACCTATTCTGTTAATTACTGCTTCATTTACTGCCACAAGCATAAAAAGCATATCCTGGCTTTTAAAAAAACCAAATGTGTTTCTGATTTTAAGACTGTATTCTCAGCTTGTATTATGTGGTAGGACTTCCCAATATTTCCCAGTTCAGTGTAAGCACAACAAATGACTAGAACAAGCATTTGCCTTATCTCTTATCCAGTGTATCACTATATTAATCACTTCATATCAAAATATCAGTATAAATCCACAAAGTCTCAGGTCTTGATTAGAAAATTTCCTGAGAGGAAAAGGAATTACGAAGCAAAGCAAAGCTATTTGTCCACGTCTGCTAACAGACTCCCTGAAGTCTCCTGGTAGTCAAAAAGTATAAGTCAAAATGGATCTTATCACTTCCAGTGCTGTGGCCTATGAGTCCATCGGCAAGCCACTCAGCAGATACAGCAGAGGTCGGCCTGACTCCTGTCATTCCATAATATTTTGTGCATCAGCAAAGGCATTTTGTGCATCTCTGCTGGGCAGGACACGGGGTGAAAAGACAGACTGAGGAACAGACAGATGTGTGTGAAGTGTGCTATTTCGCAATAGCCAAGACACTGTAGAAGGAAACAAAGAAAGAAAACAAAAACAAATGCCATACAACTGCTCCCTCAAGAATAATTAAGGCACCGTTTCATACTTAGGCACACTATTCAAATGACTGAGTGTAACAAGATTTAAGACCCAACACCTGTCCTATCATCTTGCCTCTGATCAGTCAGGCAGCTTTAGTTTTCTACAACCAGAACATTTTTCAAGCTCTGATAATGATTTCGAGAACAAACCTAAACTGTCTATGTACATCAGCATGCTATTATTTATACCACATCTATACAATCTAAAAGACACATAAGAACACAGTATCTACCTGGAAAGACAAAATGTACAGATGTGGTATAAACAGAAGCATGCAATTCCACTCTATCCCAACAGCATAGTTTTATTTTGTGTTGTTATCATTCCTATAACCTATCTTTCACAGCCCTGTGAAACAAAAATCAGAATATAAATGTATATTCCTGACCACCAAAAATAAGAGAAAAATATTTATTTTAGCCCCCAAATGTCAAGATTTGTTTCTGCACAAGTTTTTCAGAGCACTTTGTCATCTTGCATTTTAAATTTATCTGTTCCATTTTAAAAATCAAGGTATGTGCCGAAAGCTCTGCTAGAAATGCCAAGCTCTAACTACGTATCAAACAAATGCATCATCTTCACAGTGACGAGCTTAAAAGAGTTTTCCTATAACAAAGCCTCTGAAACCTTTTCAGCAACCAAAATTAGCTTCACAAAATCCCTCCCAGCTAGAAAATATACATATTTGTTTTTACTGATGCTAAGAAATGGGTAAAAAATAACTACCAAATTATGAAATGCAATCTTATCTGGGTACAATATTCAGACACACAAAACTCTGGCCATGCTCCATAATATAGGAAAAATACATTCATTTTACTGAGAAATCTAGGTGTTGGACTTTAAGCAGTCAAAGATATATTCTATGATTGGTGCAATAATTCATCACACTAATATTTCTCAGGAGTAAATGTGCTTATGAAATTTCCAGCTAAAGCTTCCATTGCAAGTGGAAAAATAATTCATTTAAAGACACCCTTACATACTTAATTTCAGATGTTGTTTTTTTGTAAGTTGTCTTATTGCGAGTGGTGTGTTTCAGAAAATCTCCAACATGCCATACAGAATAACTTTGTAAATTTAGCAAAGGTAATTTCTGCCTTCTTTCTGAGCCACAATAGCCTGCATTTATTCCAAAATGGCACCCTCATCTCTGCTTGTTGCCATGGCCACACCATATGTCAGACTTCCCTTTTTCCCCCAGGACCTGTTTGTTTAAGACAGGCCTAGGCACCTCCTATTAGAGTGCCTGGATCAGCAGGGTGGGCATTCCCATCAGCAGCAGTGGCGTGAGCCAGCACCATCTGCCGAGGTGATCAGCATGCAGCAGAGGGCAGAGATGCTGAGGAATCCAAACACGCCCCAGCCACAGGCAGGGGCTGCTTCCAGACACCTGACAAGTCATGCAAAAAACGCATCTGGATTTGGCTGCAGCAGTAACAGGAGAAGCTGAACATGGGTATGCTAAGAAAGAAGAATCCCAAGGAACTACAAGTTTAGAAAGCAAAATGAATACTTCATTTTGCAAGATCTCAAGACAGACCTGTCTGTCTACCCGTTTCTGAGATGCTTCTACCAAGCTCCAAAGAAGTAAGCATTTGAAAAAATCTGCTCATCATTAACTTTCAAATGTGATTCCAGTATTTTATAGTTTGTTTCATTCATGTCAGCTACCAAACTGAAAATATTGTTTCATATGTTCCTGTAGAGGAGGTTTCTTTGTGCATGGGGAAAAGATGGCCCAAACCAAAACTTTGTCAACTCTCACACTACTCACACATCACACTTCTGATGGATCAGGGCTTACTCATTTTACATTAGATAACGAGGTCACCAATGCCACTATTATGGCCATAAAGCCAACAACAGCCATAGATTCACAATACTACTGACAAACTCAAGAACAAAAAACACCTACAAACCCAGCAGCAGTAAAGCTTAGAGGCAAGTCATTATCCTTCAAAATCATTTGCAGAAACCTTGTCATAGGTTATAAATCTGAGAGGTGAATTTTTCTTTCCCTGCTTCATCATCATCATGGCTAGGCTTCGCGAACGAAGATTTGGGAAGGCTCTATCCACATTTGATACAGACACACTGGTGGCTTATGAGGCCAATACGTGACAGACATATCCGATTGCAAAAGGCACAGCAGAAAGACTCCTTAGATGGTATATTCTGCAAGATACGATTCTTTCTGCGTTGCCTTTTCTCCTCAAGAGTGATCCTGCGTGCTTTCTCAAAGGAGACAGCTGCATTATAGATGGTGTGTCTCCAGGCCTCCCGATTGGAGGTCAGAGTAGACCAGTTATGGTGGTCAATATGGCCAAGGCTGAGATGTTGTTTCAGGGAGTTCTTGTATCTTTTCTTCGGGGCTCCTCTCTTGTGGCAAGTTCACCATAAAGCAGGATCTTAGGGAGGCGGTGGTCCTTCATCCTTGAGACGTGCCCTGCCCAAATGCAGCTGTGTTCTCAGTAACATGGCCTCAATACTTGTGACTGCTGCTTGTTCTAGAACAGATGTATTGGTCACATAATCTGACCAGTGGATGTTTAGGATCGTACGGAGGCAGCATTGATGGAAGCATTCTAGGAGACGCAGGTGGTGGCAGTAGATGACCCATGATTTGGAACTGTATAAGAGTGTAGACAACACTATGGCTTTGTAAACACTGATCTTGGTGCTTTTCTTCAAGTGTTTATTACGCCATACTCTTTTGTGGAGTTTTCCGAAAGCACTATATGCCTTTGCTAACCTGCTGTCTATCTTACCATCTGAGGAGATGAGGCTACCAAGGTAATTATACTGCTGGACTGATTTGAGCTCTGATTGGCCAATGGTGATGTGGGGATGACGGAAGACTTCCTGAGGTGCAGGTGATGGAAGACCTCTGTCTTTTTTAAGCTGACTTCCAGCCCAAAAAGCTCAGCAGCGTCTGCAAAGCAGGATGTTAAACGCTGCAGAGCTGCTTCTGTGTGGGTGACAAGGGCGGCGTCATCAGCATAAAGCAGCTCCCGGACAAGATGGTTTAAGGTCTTAGTGTGGGCCTTCAGTCACCTTAGGTTGAAAAGGTTTCCATCAGTACAGTATCAAATGTAGATACCGTCCTGATCATCGAGGTCTGCCGTGGCCCTTTGGAGCATCATGCTGAAAAAGACTGTGAATAGGGTTGTTGCAAGAACACAGCCTTGTTTCACACCATTGGTAATTAGAAAGGGGTCAGAAAGTGCATTGCCATATCTGACTTGGCTGTGCTGATCCTCATGGAGTGAGATGATCATTTTAAGGAACTTGGGGGGACAACCTAAACGTTCCAAAATCTGCCATAGACCTTTTCTGCTCACAGTATCAAAAGCCTTGGTGAGGTTGACAAAGGTTACATAGAGACCTTTGTTCTGTTCCCTACACTTCTCTTGCAGTTGTCTGAGAACAAATACCATGTCTGTGGTGCTCCTGTTGGCTCTGAAACCACACTGACTTTCAGGAAGAATTCCTTCTGCTATAGTGGGTATTAGTCTGTTTAAGAGTATTCTTGCCAGGATTTTGCCAGCAATGGAGTATACCATGGTAATTTGAGCAATCTGATTTAATTCCTTTCTTCTTATACAAAGTGATGATGACTGCATCACGAATGTCTGATGGTAGTTCGCCGAGTTCCCAACAGCGCACCACAAACTCGTGAAATTTGGTGTGGACTGCAAAGCCCCTGTGCTTCCAGACTTCAGGTGAAATTCCATCAACCCCAGCGGCCTTGCCGATTTTCACCTGCTGTATGGCCTTAAGAGTTTCTCCCAAAGTGGAGGCAGTATCCAATTCATACTTCACTGGTTGTTGTGTGATGGACTGAATTGCTGAGTCTTGGACTACATGGTTGGTACTGAAAAGAGTCTGAAAGTGTTCAGACCATCGATTCAGAATGGAGGTTTTATCTGTTAGAAGGGTTTGACCATCAGCGCTGAGTAGAGGGCTTTGACTTGGTATGTAGGCCCGTATGCTGTTTTCAAGGCCTCATAGAAACCTTTGTGATCACCCATATCTGCGCATAATTGAGTTTTTTCAGCTAGATCGATCCACCACTTGTTCTGGATGTCACGGAGTTTCTGTTGGAGCTTGCTGCATGCGAGACGAAAGGCTGTTTTTCTTGTGTGACAGGAAGGCAGTGCAAGGTGTGCTTGGTGGGTGGTTCTCTTCTTCCTCAACAATTCCTGGATCTCTTGATTGTTTTCATCAAACCAGTCCTTGTTCTTCTTGAAGGAGAACCCTAAGGACTGCAGGATGCTGTTTTTAATATGTTGCCAAAGTGTTCCAGTAGAGGGATCTATAGAATCTATAAAGTGATTTTGAGCCTAGTTTAAAGATTTGCCTGGAAGCTGTCTCTCACTGTGGCTGTTTGAAGATTGTTAACTTGGAGTCTCCTCCTTGGAATACCACCCCTTTTAGGTTTGAACGTAAGGTTGAAGTTAAGTTTACAGCGCACAAGTCGATGGTCTGTTTGGCATTCTGCACTGGGCATCACGCAGCTTTGATGGACATCGCAAACATCTCTCTATTGCACCAGGACATAATCGATGAGGTGCCAATGCTTAGATCTAGGATGCATCCTGGTTGTCTTCAGATTACTTTTCTGCTGAAAGATAGTATTAGTGATGGTGAGCTCTTGCTCTGCACAGAATTCTAGCAGAAGGTGATATTATCATTGCAGTTTCCAACACCATGCCTCTCTAAAACTCCTTTCTAGGCTTCAAAGTTCTTTCCTACTGTGGTGTTGAAATCACCAAGGATAATGATCTTATCATCTGTGGGAATCTTTTGGGTAAGGTGGCGCAGGTCAGCGTAAAATTTATCTTTTTTGGCAGGGTCAGCTTGGAGAGTTGGGGCATATATACTAAAGAGGAGAACGTGTTCCTTGTTGTGGAGTGGAAAGCGTAAGGAGATAATGCGATCAGAATGACCTGTCGGCAGATTTTCAAGTTTAGGGACAATGGAGGTTTTAATCATGAAGATTAAACTCCTGAAAGATGCCTTTCGGTTCTGGGTTTACCTGACCAGAAGAGTGTGTAACAGTCACCATGTTCTCTAAGGCTGCCTTCCTCGTGAAGGTGAACTTCACCGAGAGCAGCAATGTCAATGTTGAGACATGACAGTTTGTGGGCAATTAGGGCAGAGCAATGCTCAGGACGTCTGCTACTCGCAGAATCAAGCATGGTTCTGATGTTCCAGCATGCAAGTCTCAATTTGGGTACACCTCTGAAGACAGGTGCATGCCTTTGTCTCTTGATCTTTGTGTGACCGCATTAGAAGAAGATGCCCATTGGCCGCGGTTAACCAACCGGGTGAAGGTGGAGATGAGCTTTGGTTAGGCCACCTTTTCTAGGCCCCTCTCCGAGTGGAACAAGTAGTGCTCTCCTTGAAAAAGGCTGCTTGGTCATTCAGGGTGCTGCCCAAAGAGACTGTCATCTCTGGGGTCAGTCTCAGGCAACCAACATCCTGAACTGCCTGTATGCAGGGTTTGGTCTGCAGCTTCCACTGCACCTTTCACCTGCCATTTCGACCCTCCCCTGTCGCTACAGGGCAGATGTGGGTAAAACCTTTGAGCCTGTGCAGTGGATTTTTTACATGAGACACAGTTTGCACAGAAGTAGACCCACCCTTTAATCCTAAGGTTCATCTGCCAGGGTCGAGCGAGCTTGGACGGTGGCAGCGAGGTCCTCAGGATGTAGATTTAATTAGAGTATCCTTCTCTTATATGGATGGCCTTACAGGACTAAGCAAGCTCCATCTGCCCGGGTTTGGAATAAGAGTTGTCCTTCTCTTAGGATGACTGCTAGAAGGCTAGTGAGCTCATCCTGCCCATGGACATATTATATCTGACCTGTCTGGCATGGGAGACCCTGCCGAAGGCATGAAGCACCACCAGCACAGCTCGCAACTGCATAGAGATACACAGGCTTCTTTCCCGCTAAAACGGTCAGGGCAAGCCTTTTACTCCCTACTTTTCTGCTGCCCATCTATACTCAATCCCAGGGAGATACCTAGGAACATTCCTTTGTCCTGATCATCCTTTCAGGTCACAATCAATATAACCAAAACATACTGAACCAGGGCAGTAGCCGCAGGTGAGCCAAAAACAAATCGTTGCAGCCCTTGCACCCATCCAGGACTTGGGTACCTCCAAAGGCACCTGCCTGGCCAAGACCCCCCAGCCCCCCAGAAGAACCCATTATCCACCCTGACCTTATTCTCCCTGCACCGTGTTACCACAGATCTTCCCACACATTGCTCACCTGCGACACTCCATACAGGACTGCCCTGCCCGCTCTCCCGCCAGTCCAAGGACCCCCACGGCCTGCCCGACACCTCCCCCCTCCCCTAAACTGGACCTGCAAACCTCTGTGTGCTCTGAGGCTCCCCCCCTCCTCTCCCACGAGGGTGCAGTCCCCACCAGCAAAGCTCCCCCCCTCTCCTTTCTCCTGCCGGAGGCCATCCCGTGCGTCTGGGGGCCACACAGCTCCACACGTCCAGCGTGCAGCCATTTCATTATAGAATTCTACCTATTCACTTCGGGGTCCTCTTCTTAAAAGCTGATTTATGGTAAAGTATCAGTATTGTTATTCATCTTGCTCTTTCCTGGACATTAGAAAAGATATCTTTGTTACAACTGTTAATTCTGAATCACAAAAATCAAGTTTACAAAAATGTTAGCATCTCATCTGGCAGTGTGAGGTTGTTTGTAATTCTAGGTAAAATTATTGCATTAAGTCTGTACAGTCAACCTTGACCACAAGAAGATCACATTAACACCTGCTTTTACAGCTCCCTTCAATCATGTAAACTAATTCAATTAAAAAGCACACATCATTATATACATCAAACAATACTCCTAGTGCAAAGGTTAGGAGGCTGCAGTTAACCAAATAAATTTCCTGTAAGGTAAGGCTGTTTATTCCAGAATAAAATGAACATTGACTTTGTTTCAAATGCTTTATATGACTTTGAAAAACCTGCTTGTAAATTTATTCAAGAAGACGAACCAGGTAATAAGAAAATGTCACTGGTTAGCCTATGGTGCTTATGAACACAAGCAAGCAAAACCATTAACACATGTTAAACTAGTGATGGTGAATTACAGAAGAGGTGAAAACCAGCCTGGACTAGCGTACATCAACATAATTGCTGCCTCATTAACGTTTTGCCAATGTCTACTGTTGATGAGAGGGGATTACATTCTGATGTTTGTGAAACCTGATACTGACCTTCCTAGATGAAAAACCTAACTTCAATGTGGATGCAGCAGGGAGCACAGGGAGCCTTGCCACTGGGCTGTGCCGTGCAGACACTGACTGGACAGCACACCTGAACATGTGAAAGCAAGATCCTGTGAAGTACTTCAACTCTTGGACTGCCACAAACACATTGTAACCACTCAGCCTCAGTTGCCCAACCTGCAGAACAGAAATATTTTTGATCTGTATATCAAGTGACGTGAATGTCATTGTGTATCACTATGTGTAGCATAGTACAGGTTTGTCGTTTTCTTTTTTTTTAAAACAGAACTTCCTGTACAAGTAGAGGAAAGAAGGACCTTAAAGATCCATGTTGTTTCACAGGTAAAAAGAAAGCTCAGATATTGGTGTTTTATACTGTAGACTGCTTTACATAGATTCATAAACTGTTTCCATACTTTCTGTACAGATTATAAACTATCCTTGACCAGGAAAGATGACCTATTACTAAGCAAAACTACATACATGTGTTATTTGCAAGTCTGATATTTCTTATTATAATAAAAAAGTAGAACCAATCAAATTTATCTGGAAAGTCTGCTTCCAGTTTAACTTTCCTTTGTCCTCTTGCTTTCCATTCCCAAATAAAACCAATAGCAAAAATGCATAAACCAGTAGCCTTTCCTATAGCAATTATGAGCAGTGTTTAGTTGACAGTACTGTCTTGCTGTGGGATCTTACAGAAGTATTCAGCTAGCTCTCTTTCATTATCTGATCATATATTAGTGGGCTAGAACTTAATTAATAGAAGTAGCAAGCTGTTTAAATTTTATTTGCAGATAATCTTGTAAACAAGTCCTATATATTAGCTTGATTCAGTGTTGCTCCACTGCTGGTGGTTTACAACAGATGGTACCATTGCCTATGCAGCTCCATTTCAACACCTGGAGCAGGCAAGCAGAGACAACAGGCAGAACTTTCACTAGCACAGCAGTGCCTCCCGTGGCTGGAGATACAGATGAAGCAGTAGTCCCCATCACAGCACATCACTGCCACCAGGCACATAACAAGGCAGCCACAGGGAAGCTGTAGCTGAACTGCTCAGAGTTGAACACAGCTCAAGAGGTGCTCACCATCACCCTGCTCACATGGCTTCAAGGCAGTATGAGCATGACTTTCCATCATACCTTATCTTGCCTAGATTCAGTTTTGTAGCTCCTTGCATGACCGGTTGCAAGTTAATCAGAACTGGGATCAAGTTCTACTGAGATATACTCTATTCAAAAACAAAACCAAAAACCAACCAACCAAAAAATGCAGACCAAAAAATATTCATCCACACCACACTTAATTCCATGGTAAGCCTCCTAAACACGGAAAGTTTTGGCAGATGATACCAAAACCCCTACTAATGTAACTGAAACAGGAGAACACTCTCTTAGTGCAGTTTCTTTGAGAGACAGAATCTGAACTGATATTTCAGCAAACACCACATTTATTGTAACAAAACTTCATATAATAGCAGAAGCTGCCTCTTATTGGAAACACAAAATTTATTAAAAAGGAAAAACAAAAAAAAAGAATGGCCACTGCTTTCCAAAATGCTTTATATCTTAGTCTAAACTTGACTAAAGCAGCACACTAACACAAGTACAATGCAGGAGTCCTTGGCTCTAAATACTGTCATAAGGAGCCATAAGTATTTAGATACTTATTATACCTTTCAGTTGTCACAAATATCACCTTATTACTAAGCAAGAAGTTATTAAATACTCATTCCTGTGAAGAACCTTTCCAAGTAAGACCTTCAAAAAAAAAAGTATTTTTTGTAAATGTCACAAAAAGGCACATTGACATTTTAACTTTAAATAATTCAACTCCTGGAAAAACTTTCTAATTTTAAAATCCTTTATTATGGTAGTTGAAAATAACATTATTTTCCCACATCAATTCCAGTTATTTACTTCATAACATTTTGCTTGTATTATTCTGTCCCATTATGCTTAAAGGAAAGAATCTTTCATACTGCGGCATTTCCTGTAATTAAAGAGGCTACAGAATAGAATTGTTTGTATGCTGGCATAGACTATTTGCTTATATTTATGAAAAAATGGTCAAGTTACTAGGAACCGGAAAGCTCAGCAATCCTAGAAGCAGCTAAAAAGCTGGAAAGTGTTAAATAATAGCAACCCTTGGAGAGGAATAATTCTTAGTATGCAGCTCTATCATCCAAGACCTTTCAAAGAGCACTGAATGAGAGATGCAGAAATCTATTTTTTTCTAAAATTTAAAATACAGACTGAATCTGTGACATTAAGGGTTTCTTACTTGTTTTTGAGCCTTGAAATGCCAGTGTTCTATCAACTGTTATGGGTCACCTCTAGGCTCCTTTCCACTGGCACAGAAAACAATATCCTGTGCTAGGTGTTTCTGTTTGAGAAGAGTCCTAAAAAACAGCAGAAGGGGCTCACCCCAGCACACAAATAAGATGTTTCAAAATCACAAATGCCTGCTCGTCATGGCATAAGGAGGCCAGTGTTTGCCATCACGCACCCACACAAGGAGTAAGGGCTGCTCACAACTCAGTTACTTTGAGCTTAACCCACCATATTTGTTTCTTGCTCAGCAGAAGACCTACAGCTCTATCACTCTACCAAAGCCCCCACTTAACTATCCTAGTAGAAAAAACTGTATTTCATGATCTTTCTCATTTGGCAGCAACCCAACACCCCTCATGGAAACAGCATGGATTTGCACAGAAGAGATTCAGCCATAGCTGAATGGTGCCACTACTCCATCCACTTGTTTCTGAGAAGGTGGAAGTGTTCATAAATTATAAGGAGGGGCTGGTGGAAGCCAACTTCATGAAAGCAGGTTCCAATGTTTATTTTGCTGCAGCAAATCCTTGTGCAATACAGACAGCAAAGTGCTATCTCCTTTTCTGTCTATCTATCTGTATACACACAGACACATCACTCATCACTGCAGTTACAGAGGGCTCTCCAGAAGCAGGAGTGGTCTTACACGATGACAAATAAGGTTGTGAACAGGGAACTGCACTACAGCCAGGAGGTCATAAAATCCTTTCAGGCTGGCTTCAGTGCACAGAAAAGGAGGAGTGTTCCCAGAAAAGCAGTCCTTCCTTACCTCCACAATACTCTTGCCCTTTTCTCTTGTTATAAAGTACAACGAAATTGGAGAAGCTGCACAAATACGCATTAATTAAAATTCAGGCTTACTACCTTATCAGTATCTCTTTATTCTGTCACTGTACAAACCAAAATCCTTAATGAATAAAAGATTTCCTGACAGTGTACTCAACAAGCATTTTTCTGCTAAGAGCTGCCCCTTAATCGTAATCTTTATCACAAGCAGCATTCTAAAGAGCTAACCAAATCCTCAGATTTCCTAGAAGGATCTGAGCACATAAGACCCTATTAAGCTATCACGTCAGCCAGCCAAGCCCAGTGGCATTGCAGACATTATATAAGAGGACTGTCACATAACAAACCCCATATTTAGTCACGACAACAACAAATTTCTTTTCTACTGTTACGTTTCCAACACCTATTTTTCATGTGCAATATTTGAAACCCAAGAGCATGACTGATGTTTAAATCCTCTTAAGTGGATGTGGCAAATTATCCTGTCCCTCAACTGGAAACAGGTCACTCTAAACTGCGGCTGTGACAGAAGAGATTACAATTTTACTCCAGCTGAGCTTCCACATTTGAAAAAACCATTGCAAAAAAATTATACTCTCACAAACGAAAGGTAATTTCTGAAGACAAACTCCTAACGGTGCCATGAACCTGGCAAAGCTGGCAGCAAGAATCCAAAAAAGACAACGCTAAAAGCTAGCCCCTTAATGAACAACTGATCCATGTTTATTAGTTCTCGACAAAGCCTATCTAGGACCATACAACAGTACTGATCACCCCAGCACTTAAGCTTTTCCACAAAATAAGACAAAGATAAAAACTGATTAATTGATTAAATCTGGAGTCACAGCCTGTCTGTCATCAGCTCCATATATTCCAGGCATAGGTAAACCCAGAGAGCTGCTGTCAGCCTGTATCGCAATGATGCTTCTCCACCCAGTGGGCATCACTCACAAAAGTGAAGTGCTGCCAAGAGGCTAGAGGCACTTTCTGGCCCTGCTCTTTTCATCCCAGCCATGCCAGAATGCAGGCAACAGGGCTCTTCTGGGAAAACACAGTGAAGGTAACACAGCATTGTTTGAAGCATTTTAGGGCTTACACACGGGCCTTTATTTGACCTAAGTAATAAGTTTAGCCTCAGTCTTTCCCCAGATATTATATTAGTCAGCTCCCCATTGCCTGTGTGAGCTTTTCTGTGCTGAAAATATGAAAGGAAAAATATATTTTAGTAGCAAGAAAATGTGATTATAAACCAGCTCAAATTGGCAGGGAACTTTAGGAGGGAAAGTAACTGAACAAATTTCAAGTTGTCTTTGTTTCCTTCAAGTATAATTTTGGTTTACATTAAATACTTGCAGGTAGATAATATTTTAAAATAAAGTATCATTAAGATTACTATTTGAGCGTACACAGTGGGTGTCAAGTGCACAGCTATAAACATAAACTAAAATCCCACTAATCTTTGTGCTATATCACATTGTGTTATACTAGGGTAGTTTTTCAGTGTTAGCTGGTTGATAACATTGATGCTTTGGGCATCTTCAAAGCACTCAAAAAAAAAAATCTTGGAAAGTATTTTTTTAATAGTAACTAGCACTGTAAATAGAGTTCTAATCTGTAAGCATTTGCACATACTGGTATACCAGCTAGAAAACTGTAAAGTAGTCTGTACTTTAAAAGTATATAGTAGTTAACGTGGTCTAACCAAATGAAATCTAAATCTTCTCAGCTTTGATATCTAAGACTGTAGAGGGAAAGAAGTTCCCCATGAATGACATTTTCCAGAGTCTTGATCATTACCATTAGCAAATCCTGCAAAAAACATCATCTGCAGGAGGCTTAAAACTGAAACAAAACCGACGTGAATCGAAACCTTTTCCATGTCTCAATTCATAAGCTCAGACACATAAAAGGAATAAGCATGAGATGTTTGCAAAATCATGATTGCAAAAGCAAAAATATGCTTTTGCATACAAGTTTCATTATAGGTATTCCTTCACATTTGACTAATCTACAAATAATACTGTCTAACAAAGTGGTTGCTCCATCTTTATTACTGGAATTCTTAATTTGTTTACTGTCTATCACTGAATAACTCTCGGATCCAGAATCAGGACCTTACTCTAGGTACTGCCAAACTGTGTACTGAAAGAGGATAGTTCTTCTCCTAGAGAACTTAAAATCTATTAAATCTTGCTTTAGTATTGTTTGGCAGAGGAAAAGAACAAGGTATTACTCATAAAAAAAAAAAAACAAACCCAAACAAACACCTAATTATTTTAAAAAAATAATTAAAAAAGAAAACATCACTCTGCTATCTGGAAATTTTTAAAACTATTATTGGTTTGTACATATGTATAAAAGTACAGCTGTAAATAAAGTTAGAAGTCACAATCACCAAGTTGGTAGCCTCCTAAAAACTACATTTTTCAAGAAATATTACTCACAATTTGGCTTAGCAGAAACTGATATGGATTAGGATCTTTGGAAATCAGACAGCAACATCTAATTATGCTTTAGGATCCTATCTTTATGATCCAGATTTGTAAACTATTTCCTAAAATTAATTTAGATCTGTTCAAGAAAGTATGATGCAGGAAAACACAACAATACAACCACAGTCCACTGATGCTAAGCAATATTAAATAGTATAGAAAATCAGAAATAGTTCTCCAAAAATGCAAGATATTTTAGTCAATTTTCTAAATGTAAGGTGCCTCTCTGTGTTTTCTCACCTTTCAAAACTTCAAAGGGCTTCTAAAAGACTACGATGATAAAATTCTTATGCTTTTAAAAACTGGCTTTGTCTTGCTAGTACCTAATTTCAGAAGCTAGAAATTTAAGAAAACACCAAGTGTAAGATTCATAACAACATAATGACAATTGACAATACATCTAAATACTGTGTCCTTCTGAAATCACATTTATTTACAAATTATGCCTATGGGTGCATCGTGGATGTATCGATCAGTTACTTCATGCGCAATGCCTGCAGGCACTTGGAAATCTGCTTATCAGAAGGATGGCTGGGAAATGAGACATCATCTGGATATTACAGTCATACTGGTGTAACTTGGGCAGCCAAGCACAGCTAGCTTCCTACAGAATAGACCTGTGGCACATTTTCTAAGTCCTCTAGGTAACACTTAATCCCATATGATGCAAGGGCTCATCTAGAGATCGCACATAGCACCCCGTGACTACTGCTTCAAGCAATTTTAAGCAGGGAGAAGAAGGATCTTCTTATGTATCTACGACATTCCACTTTCAGTCATCCGAAGCTGTCAGCTGGCACCTCATAGACTACTGCTAACTGAGCATGAGGGGCAACCAGACAAAATAAATACCACTGGACTGGGATGTGCTAATGCGAGTCCTATGCAAGCATTATGATGGTAAAGGGATTCCAAACAGATGCAACCAACAGTTCAGACTGCCAACTCACTGCATAGAGAGGGACCAAAGGTCAGACTTACTCCCTGGCCTAATTCAAGTATTCAGGATACTAATATTGGTTCCACCCTGGATTTTTTTCCTTTACTATGGCAGCCTTTCCACAATGTGCAAAAGCTCTTACCTGGTGCAGGGCTCAATTCTTACGGACCCCTTACATCTCACGTGTTCCCATAAATAAGGAAAACTAGCACTGGTGAAAATGCTGTTATATGCAAAATAAAGAGAAAATAAAGGATGCGGGGGGGTGGGGGGGGAGGGGGAAACGACACACAACCACCACCAATCAATCAATCTTCTGGGTTGGTTTGTAGAGAAACCCAGAGAAAAGAAGAGATAAACACAGTGAGAAACCATGTTCTGTACCAACGACATTTCCTTTCCTGCTTTTCTCTTCTGATTTTACAGGACCTACATTTCAGATAGAGAACAGCGTACTCTTGGATACTCATTGCTGTACTAAAGTCTGTCCTCAGCCTTGAGCAAAGTTTTTCTACTTCAGTTTCTCCGTAACCTAAAATAGTATAATTTACTGGTATGCTTCACTGAGATGTCACAGTTTGCAGTTATATGACAATAGGAGTTGTATAAATGCTGCATATGTTGTAGTAATCCAAAGTAAAATGATTCTTTAGAATAACCTGATATACACCTGAAATTAAAATCCTTCTGCACTAAATTTTCTCAAACTATTATATGGGTTTGCTCTTTTATATTCAAAACTGTTCACTTCATAGTTAGTGGCATGGACTTACTTTTTAAAAGTTTCTTAACAAACAAAACAGAACAAACACTGAAAGGTGACACAAATTTCTATACAAATTCCTATACAAGACTTCCCCAAAAAGAATGACAAAGCTTACTAATTCAAACAAATACAAACAGAACATAGTATCAAATGTAGCATGTCTGTGTCTACTTACACACAAAGCAATTGTCAAATTTTATTTTAAAACTGTTCTTCAGTAAAAATTTGTATATATTAGGCAAAACATAAAGACACATTGATTTGCAGTTAGTTTTATCTTATCTTAAAAACAGTTTGCCCTTATTGTTCATAAATTACGTATGCATATCTGATCTATTATAGGGATGTAATAAATAAATACTCAAAGAAAGCTGAGTATCTTATGAAAGTGTGGCAATACAGACATCACAAGTCAGGAAACTGACAGGTGTTAAAACTAGTTACCAACAGGTTCTCCAAAACTCTTGACTTTGTGGATACATAGACAATACATACTGAGTAACAAAATCTTTCAAATGGCAATAAAAACTGAAAATGAAGTTCTGAGAATAGTGAAATGCCAGGCAGATAACTTTAAAAAAGAAATTAAAATCATGCTATGAGTCTCTAAAGCCAAGAAAAGCACATGACATTGTGGGCCTAATACTTCACACCTGATATGCAGCAGAGTTGAAGAGAAACTTAAAAACAGCCAATAACAAACAGCAGATACTTGGTAAGGGCAGCCAGAGCAAGACAGTATAATTTTAGGAAGGCATAAGCTGAGTCAAAACAACTATTTTCTGAATTAAAAAAAAATTACTAATTGCAACCAAAATCATTAGAAGGCGGTAAAATATCTATCAGCTGCTTTTGAAGACATAAGAGATGGAAGACTCTTCAAATTAAAGCTTCTTTCCTATTTCTAATTGTATATGTAGCTGGCCAAATATTCAGACGATGACAAATATAAAAATAAATTCTGAAACAAGACAGCAAAGTTATTAATTAGTCTGTAAAAATTAACTCCAGAAATCTAAGTACATATTCTTTGCAAACTAAAATTAAGGAAGAAAGTGCATTTATGAATAGGGAACATGGAAACTCGATTTCAAATTGCAAAACGAATGCACATACAGACCACAGCAGATCCCAGCACACAGTTCCCAGATAATGTGCATCCTCAGTTTCCAGGATGGGAAGGAAGTGTGCACTCTGTCTCAGAAACACACCTCGAGAGGTAGGTGTCTGTTGTGATGGCACCTCGGTTCCGAGCACGTTCTTTCATAACAAATAGCGTTATGAGAGCTGTCAGCATTACTGTTTACAAACAGAATCCAGCATACAGCTCCCTCGGGATCAAGAACTACCTTTGTCACCTTTTCATGCTACTTCATACACCATCTCCAGGAAAGATCCCTAGTTCTGTACGGGATGCTGTGAAAAGAAAGAGCAACTGAAGGGATTATCGCCAGAAGCTCTAAACAATCTCTTTTTGCTTTTAAGAAGATTCACAGAGAAGCAGTGTAGCTTTCCAAGATCTGCATCACTTTCGCAACTTGCCCTGAAATTTCAGGAAACGGTGTACAAAACCACAACAGAAGCCGCTCCCGCACCCAAACCCGCGTACGGAGACCGCTCGCCTGCGGCAAGTTTCTCCAGCCCCCTGGACCCTCCGGCCGCCCTGGCCGCGGCGACCCCCGGCCCTGCGGCCGCCCGCGCCAAGGGAGAGCGGGGCGGCGGTGCCGAGCCCACGGGCTCCTACCTTGTTCGAGGCCATTTCGCTGACGGAGTGCCTGGTCTGCAGGGTCTCCAGCTGGTCCAGGCACCAGTCCAGCTCCTCCATGGTCTCGCTAGCCAGTTTTTGATAGGCCTCCTCTGCGAAGAGAGAGGGAAAGGCGCGCTCAGTTCGCAAGCGTTTCACAGGGCTACCGGCGAGCTCCAACACGCCCATCCTGCTGCGCTGCCCTGCCGTGCCAGGCACGGTGCTGCTCCCTCATAGGTGCCAGCGCGGGCAGCGGCCGCCGCAGCTCTGCCCTCCGCAGGGCAGCGCTTCTCTGCGGGCCACCGGGGCGGCGAGCAGCCAAAACTTCAGTCCGGCCGGGCTGCTGCTCGCTCGCCTCGGCTCTGCCGCCCGCCCGGAGCCCCGGCCAGCCGCGGACCCGCCCCCTCGCGGCCGGTATCGAGCTCGGCGGCACCGCGGCGGCGGCGATGGGACCCGCCGGTGCCCCTTCCATACACACAGCCCTACCCCGCCGTGAGCCGTGCCGAGCCACCCTCCCCGTCTGCTCTCACCCATCCACCGGGGCACCATCAGAAATTAACCAGCTGGTATTTACAGAAGAGCAGGGAGGAGGTAAGAGCACGTGTAGGCGCTCCGAACAATGATGAGCCGCCGAAGCACCAGCTGTTTAGAGGAGCGCTCAAATAACTGCAATTGTGTTTGCGCTGACCTGTATGTATTTGTGTGTGGGAGTGCTCAAATGACTGCAGTCTTGTTTGCTCTAACCTGAAGCCTCTCTAGGGGTGTGTGTGTTTGCATGCACAAAGTACCACATGTTGTCTGTAAGCAAAGAAAGGACTGATGGACAAGTCTTGGAACTGGACCCAGCAATACAGTATGGGAAATGGACCCCATAACATTATGGAAAACCATGGTTTAACCAAAATTATTGAATGTTCCAATGGAACTAATTGTCTTGTGGAAGTTTCTTACATACAGGAAGATGTTCCCTTCTTCAGTAACTCCCCAACAACAGGAGATCTGTTGGTATGCAAATAATGTCAGAAAAAGAACCCTATATGTAGGGTGCAAGCCTCACCTACAAAGCCTGGCTATTTTTTTTCAATGTAGATCTTAGGGGGAGAGTGCTTCTCCACACTGAAGTCGGAGCTGAGTGAGTTTTAGGCCAGGCATGCTGTCTGTCTTGCAAGCTGTGTACCTGAAACATCAAGTTTTGAAACAGCTGGCACACGTGTTTGAATAAGCTACATGCAAACATGACTCCAAGGTAGAGAAATGTTTATTTGGTGGGCTTGTTATTGCCATCTATAATGTCTCCCTTAACCTATTTCACATCAAATTTACCTTATTTTCAAAATGTCAGACAAATAAAAAAATCAGGCAAACAAGCTAACTAAAACTCTTTTTCAAATAAAACACCCCAGCATGGACTACTGCCTAATAGCTCATTAGTGCATTACTGTTTGACATCTTGGATACTAGATTCATATTTTTTTTACATTTTTGAGCACATGCTCAAAAACTTCAGGCTCCTTCATAGTTGTTAAACTCACATATATGTGGCTATTGTACAAACACTCCACAATTTCGAATAATGTCCATTTACCTCTGGAAAAAGTAATGCAAGAGAAATAGTTTGAATTGAGATTAACTGACAGAACCATTTAAAGAAAATTTTGCAGTGTAACCACCTCAGTAAACACATTAACCAACACTCAGCAAAAATCCCCATTAAATTGTACACACTGTCTTTCAGATGTATATTACTATAAATGCTATCTGATCTTAAGGAATTCTCAGGCAAATAAAGTCAGGATTTTCCAGCCTGTTTATCTGTCAAAAGAGAATTCATGATGTTCTGCAACAGACATCACAGCTTGCTACTTCTTGAACACGACTGTTTTACTGATCTCACAGTGTAGATTTCAGCAAGATTGCTACTGAAAATAGAAATAGCTTTGTTTATAACATGTTTGTAAGTGTACTGGATTAAATGCTTTTGAGGAAGCAGAGATTTTGTTAACATATGCAAAGTTATCTGATGACCTCATACAACGATTGCCTTGAGGATTCAATGGACAGTGAAGTGAGGTAAAATGAATTTGTATGATGATACTTTGCTTGCTAGCCTGTGGTCTGCCCATCAGCGGTTCTTGAAAATCAAATACTAGGAACCATGTTTTTCTTAACAAGATTTTCCCTTCTAATGCTTCAGAGGGTATGCAGGTAACGTTTTTCCAAGAAGCATGAGAACAACAAAATAAACCGAAGGGATGAAATATTTAGGCAAAAGTAATAAAACGCTCAGTTTGTTATGCAATAATATATATCACCAACAGCACCTTACATTCAGGATTCTTTATCTACAACTCACCTTCCCAGTATATCTCAAAGCACATTAGAAAGCAGAATCCATCACTGACAAGGAAGTCCCATCACCCCATCTCATGACCTCTCATTTCAGGCTGCCACACTTCAAGAGTTTGTGACTGGTGTTGGGACCTGACTGACCACTCAGAGTAAGTAAAATTCTGATGGACAATGCTAGGCTAAAGACTTGCTGAACTCAGCACCTTCGGACAGTTCTCAGATCTCAGAGCTGTCAAGCCAGTCCTGATATCTTAAATGGAAATAAAAGATTTCCTAAATGATCACAAAGTACTTTCTAAACAAGCACACCTGCAGTTCTGAAGGGCAGAACAACCACAGGAAATCTTTTTTCTGAATGCTACTAAAGCTCTAAATTTGGCCCATGCTATTGTTGATATACAATGTGGTGGAAAATGTAGTGGTTAACAGCTTTTCAAGTATAACACCTCAGTACCACTAAGCTAAGAATAAAAGAATAATTATCAGCTGTGCAGCTTTGAGAGCCTCACAACACTGTTTCTGACTTCTGTGTTACCTCTAAGATATCACCCTGAAATTATTCCCATCCAGGACTGATCTACAGGTTTTTTGGAATAGACACATAAGTTTCCCCACACAGACCATGAAGTCCTAAAACAGATTAACTTATGTGGATGAGAGGCATCTTGAAATTTCAAAAGTTATTTTTATGTCTCATTAGGCTTTAATATGAGGGAGAGAAGTACAGTTGAACACCAACTGCATTAAGAATTTGCATGTTATTTTGTATATGCTTTTAGAAAAAAGGAAGTGACAGCAAGTGTTCTCTTTTCAATTCACAGATTACAAGCAATTCCACTATGTGTAGCTTTTAGTATGCTACACTGAAAAAAAAAGAAACCTAACCTAATGAAAGGCTAGCAGAAAGAAAAAACTCAGCAATAATCATTTAGCACTGCACAGTTAATTTTTTTTCAGGGTGTTCTACTGTATGGTTTTATAAATACTTGATTCTTAGCACAGCTCTAACACACCACCAGAGATAGCTGCACTTGTATTCACATCATCATTCGGGAACAATTTCTGTTCAAAATTTTCAAAGGGAAAAAATTACTATATGGCAACACTTAAGTAGACTGTCCACTTTACTTTATGGTTCTTCATAATTTTCATGAAAGTTGTTCTACTATACCTGAAGAACAAAAAGCAATACTAGACTTTCCTACTAGTGCTCAATTGTATTTGTACTAACCTTTCCAGTAATTTAATGAATTTTAGAACAGAGGAAGGAAAAGGGGAGTACAGATTCTTCATTGTCTGATCAGTTGAAGTCAGCTGAGTGATGCAAAGAGGCTGGAAAGAAGTTGGCTCAGCAAGCACACATCCAAGGGCTTTGACCACTGTGTTGCCTTAAGATAGGAGTGTGTTCAAGGCAAGAAAAGGACACTGCTGAGCAGAGTAGATCACACTATCTGGTGTGATCCAGATAGTCTTGGCATGTGTATTGTTTTTTGGACCTGCAGGCAGCTGGAAGCTCTGAAAACCTCCAGGCTATACTAAATGAGGATGAGCTGAAGATATAACCAGAAGAGGAAGGTCAAAGGTCTATACCCCCTGCTAAACAATGCTGGTTAATTGCTAACATCAGATGGAGAGAAAACTGACATACTCAACTTTTTTTTTTCACTAGTAACCTCTTTCCACACCTCTTGAGTAGATGGACAGCAGGATGGGGACTAGGAGAGAAAAGGCCCTTCCACTTTAAGAGAAGATCAGGTTTGTGACCTTAATCTGATGAGATGCATCCCAGAGTCCTGAGGGAATTGGCTGATGTAGCTGTCAAGCGACTCTCCAGGATATTTGAAAAGTCATGGCAGTCAGAAGAAGTCCCAGGTGACTGGAAAAGGGGAAACACTGTACCCATCTTTAAAAAGGGTAGAAGGGGGCACCCTGGGAACTACTGAGCTGTCAGCCTCACCACTGTGCCTGGGAAGATCATGGAATAGATCTTCCGAGAAGCTGTGCTAAGGCACATCGAGGATGCAGGGGTGACTCAGGACAGCCAGCATGGCTTCAGCAAGGAAAGTCCTGTCTGACCCATCCAATGGCCCTCTATGATGGAGCAACTACTGGACAAGGAAGGGTCTACAGATGGCATTTATCTGGACTTCTGTAAAGCCTTTGACTGATCCCCCACAACACCTTTCTCTCTAAATTGGATTTGATGGACTTGATGAGTGGACTTTTAGATGGATAAAAAAGCTGCATCTAGAGAATACTGGTCAATGGTTCAGTGTCCCAATGGACATCAGTGACAAGTGGTATCCCTCAGGGGTCAATATTGGGACCAGATGAAGGGATCAAGGGCACCCTCAGCAAATTTGCTGATGACCACAAGCTGAGTGGTGCAGTTAACATACCTGAAGGACCAAATTCCATCCAGAAGGACCTAGACAATCTGGAAAGTAGATCCATGTGAATCTCATGAGGTTTAATATGACTAACTGCAAGTTGCTGTCCCCTAGTGTCAATACATGCTGGGGGATGAACAGATCAAGAGCAGCCCTGATGAGAAGGACTTGGGAGTGCTGATGGATGAGAGGCTGGATGTGACCCAGCAGTGTGTGTTCACAGCCCAGAAAGCCACTTGTACTTTGGACTGCATCAAAAGGAGCATGAGCAGGAAGTCAAGGGAGGTTATTCTGCCTCTCTACTCTGCTCGGTGAGACCCACTTAGAGTGTTGCATCCAGCTCTGGGGTCCCCAGCACAGGAAGGACATGGAACTGTTGGAGCGACTCCAGAGGAGGGCTGCTAAGATGATTAGAGGAATGGAGCACCTCTCATACGAGAAAAGGCTGAGACAGTTGTGTTTTTTCAGTCCGGAAAAGAGAAGTGGACCTGGACTGAACCTAATTGCAGCCTTTCTAGTACCTGAAGGGAGCCTACAAGGAAGATGGAGAGAGACTTTTTACCAGAGCATGTAGTGACAGGACAAGGAGGAATGCATTCAAACTAAAAGAAAGTAGGTTTAGATTAGATATTAGGAGTAGGTTCTTTACTGTGAGGGTGGTGAGGCACTGGAACAGGTTGCCCAGAGTTGTGGATACCCCGCCCCTGGAAGTGTTCAAGGCCAGGTTGGATGGGGGTCTGAGCAGCCTGGTCTAGTGAAAGGTGTCCCTGACCATTTCAGGGGTGTAGGAAATAGATGATCTTCCAACATAAACCATTTTGTGATTCTGTGATACTGTGAGACTCAGACCCTGGAAATCTTCCATGAATTTTCTGATCATCTTTTTGCTTTTCAACCTAGTGTAAGTTGAGTTTGGAGCAACAGAATTGCAGGGCCAAGCATTTCAGTTTCTCTTACAACTAACCTATAGCATTTCAAAAAAGTCCTCTGAGTTTCAAATTAAAAACTTTTCTGTAAATGAGGATGTTTGTACTTAGAGCCTTAACTGAGAGCCTAAAATTGAAGCGACTGATATTTTAGTCAATATTGAGACTTTCTATTAAATATAGACGTTAACACTTATTCAGCATACAAATAACATGTTTTCTTACCATTTTAAAAAATAATTTTTTTATATTTTACTGAGAAAATCCTATACATTGTGACTTAAAAGGCTATCTTTGTGGAGTGTTCATATGTCTTACTGTTGATAAAATGTAATTATAAAACATTTTTTTTAACATATAAAAGTTTGTGGACATCTCTCCACAATCACAAGTAAAACAAAGTACTCTTGAACAGATTTTGGAATGACTATCTGGGAAAACTACTCAGTTGCAGCAGGCTTCTCAGAAAGTCTTTTTATGGTCCCACTCAGAACACTCATTTTCTTCCATGCCAGGAATCTCTCCAAGTTTCCCCTGTAGTAAAGGAAAATTCTTTGTACCAGTTAGTAGCATTATGCATAGGCAGACTGTGTCCAAATGACCAGCACATACTGCTTTATACAAGTAGATCTAGCCTTAGGCTATGGAAACTGCCTTGTCTCCTTGAATGGAGTAACCTCCAGGAAATGATAGGAGCAAAATTAAAAAGTCAAGTTATGCACAACTTGTATAAATACTTGATTATAGTTATATGATAAAAAAGGAGTGCATAAAGAGATGCACGAACAAAACATTCAATAAGAATCTAGGGAAAAAAGTGTTGGGTTTTTTTCCTGAAATATTTTTTATTTTTCCCATGTAACAATATCTCAATGCCCTAAGAGTCTATGTCAAGGGCAAAAGTATGAAGAATATATTCTTACAAAACCAGGTAACAGGAACACTGCAGATATCTAGGAAAAAGTTATCAGGCTCTTGGAACAGGCCTATTACAGTTAGTTGAGAGTAAATAAAACACTTTTGATTCTTATAAACATAGAAGACCTGTATCATTAGGCTTTCACTATGTATTTCAGTTTCTCTGTGTAGGAAAGGGGATGATAACTTGTGCTGGCTTCCTCTTTTTTTCTGTTAATCATTTTATGTACTTCTTGGAAAAAAGCTTTAGAATGAAGTTACTCATACAGATATAATCCCAAAGTCTAGAAGAATTTCTGTATTGGGGCTTTGCAAGTTAATCCTAACAGTCTTGAGATGCCATAGTAGTAAATCAGACTACCGAAAAGTATCTCTCTTGAAGCCAAGCAGGAAAACCCACATTCAGTAGAGACAGCATATTTAAATAATTCACTGCTTTAATGATGGAGCACATTAAAATTTTGCAGTGCGAGTGCTTAAATCCACTCTTTGCTGTTATCAAATATCCAACAAGGCCAAATGAATGTTCTTCTGTTACCACACATCCCTAGCCAGTGCTCCTTCCCCTTTTACCAATTTGGCAAAGTACTAATACATTCCTTACTCCACTGCCTGTAAGAATGTGCCAGAAGGACCACTGTCACTCACCTACTGGTGAAAAGAAGTAAGCCCTTCCATCAACCAATCAGCCTTTCTCAAAATAAAGAAAAAGAGGGAACCTCTTGATTTTCAAGAAGCACAATGTCCTTTTTATGTATTTTTACTGCTTTCTTTTCATGAACAAACTGCATTTTGAGAAAAGGTCTGTTTCTTTTTTAAATCTCTTTTTCTCCCAACGGTTGTAATTGTGTCAATTCTATACTCTGAGATGTGTGGACAAGGAGTTTAATAATGCTTTCATTGCTTAAGCTGCTTTCATATCCTATTTCCTGTATCATACAAAGAATATTTCTTCTAGGTGAGAGTGTGTATTCTTAAGATCAGTTCCCCTTGTAGCTGTAAAACCATTTGTTTCTGAGGAGGATACTGCTGTTGATTCAACATAATGAGAAAAGTGAGAGATTTTCAAAGTAGAACAAAATTAAAGGCAGTGGGCACAAACTAAACCACAGGGCATTCCCTCTGAATATTAGGAAACACTTTTTACTGCAAGGGTGATTGAGCAGTAGCACAGGTTGTTCTGTGAAGTCTCCATGCTCAGAAATCTTCAAAAGCCATCAGGACAACCTGCTCTAGATGGCACTGCCTGAACAGGGGGGATTGGACAGTAGCATGAATGAAATTTCCTTCTTTCCTTTTCTGAAACTGTTCTTCGTTTCACACACAGTCAGCTGGGTTGTTTTTACATGGCACAGATGGGCTACACTTTTGCATTCTTCCCTAAGCTAAGAACAGAGACAGCCAGTAAAAACATTTATTTTAGCTTCAATATTTATTTATTTTTTAATGCTTTGTTCTCAGATCAAGTGATGTTTTAATTGGCCTTTAGGTTAGCAACACACTCCTTATCTCTGGACTCTCATGTCCTACCAAAGATACTGGAAAAATGTGAAGTTCTTGTCTGAATGCATACTCTTGATGGATTATTCCCAGTAGTATGCGATGAATCAGACCCTCACTCTACAAAATGTACAGATCATCTCCTTCATCTCCTGCAAAATTCCGTACTTCTCTCTAACACTGCTAAAGAAGTGAATAATGTTTTTGCCCACAAGTTAGAAGACTAAGGAGGTGGATAAACTTTTTTTGGTTTTAGTAAGGTAATTCTTACATAACTTTTAGTATTCTCGAAGTACTTTTATAATCTCCTTTGTTTTAGTGTAATTGCTTATTAATATATTCAAAACGTTATTGTAGTATGCTCAAGAGACCCATTCAGGATTAGATCTGATTAAATAATAGATGGTACAAATGCATCAAAACTGTGGGTCTTCTCCCCTAATTTTTTAAGCACAATCTCACCTGTTTATTCTGGTTTTAAGATAATAATGCTACCACTGGTTTGATTTTTGGCTTTTGCAGCAGAACGTAAGTATTCCTTGGAAGTCAGATACACCTCAGCGTTATTGGATTTATGTAATGCACAAGAAACAGTTTAAACTGAATGAACTGTGTTAGTCATACAATTTCTTCACACTGGACAATGACTCAGTCATTATTTATGCTGCATTATTTCTGTGTCATATTGCCTCGAGAAATACTAACTCTTGAGTTGATCTTCTGAGTATCAGTCACTATTTCTGTGGCTGTGAAAAGGCCAGGATGCAAGTTTGTTTTGTTGTTTTGGACAAACAACACCCAGCACAACCACGGGACAGCTCAACGGTCTCCTCCACGTGTCGAGTTGAAAACTCAACACCGTGTCAGTCTTTCCCTTACTGCAAATTTCATCTCTTTCACAGTATTCATTAACAGTTCATTTCCCTGAAACCCACAGAAGGATTTTTTTACCACATTTTTTTTTTAGAAGCCCCATGCCAAACACTCAGCATTGATTTATGTGGTGCCACACTCATTCATATTAACTGATGACTTGCTCCTAATTTTACGTAGAGGAAATAAGGATCAAAAGTACTGTAACAATAAAAAGGTCTAGATGAGGTACATAACAGTAATGATTACTCTACCTCATTCTGCAGCTTTTTTTCTTTTTTTTTTAAGAAGATTGTTTTACATGTACTTTTAGGTCCATATTAGAACTGATAGGAAACCTTTTTCCATTCAGAAAGGTTTTTGAGATTTAAAAAGAAAAAAAATCAGAACATAAACATATCCTACACTGCAGAAGGGTAGCAACAAACTAATTCAAATTTTTTGGTGTTGCTGTTTTTTATCTTGAAATGCAATAAAAGAAAATCTTACCCTAAAATAGCCTGATTATTATGCAGCTCTCCTGGAACAGAGAGGTTTCAAAATTTTATACTAGTTTCCCATATCCTGTGTGAGCATCCTGAATGCTGGTATTTGACCATTTTTGAGGTAAGACCAGTTTAGACACATTTTTCCAGGCAAGCCAGGCGTGTATAGATACAAATTTCTTGAGACATATATCATAATATTTTTAAGTGGTAACCATGTGACTGTCTACTAACTACTGTAGCTTAGTGTTAATTTAAAGGAAAGGACACCAGCTCATGATCTAGGAGCACCTTCCCCTGCTGCATATTGCTGAATGCACTGTGTTGGTCTGCCCCAATGTGGCTATACATTTCCTTTGAAACCTGACAAATTCAAAACTTCTGGTAAAGGGGTTTTATTCTGCTTGGCAAATCTTGCTTAAACATCAGTCAGAATCAGTTTTAAAAGCTCTGGTTGTTTCTTGATAGCATTTTAGCTAATTTTAAATTAACTAAGCAAGTGACACTGTTCCCAGGAAAATCAGCTGAAGCTTTCTAGTTGAGGTTGTTTGGGGTTTTTTTTCAAAATCTATTTAGCAGCTTTCCATGTTATGGTATCATAGGTCCTATAATCTATATAGTTTTTTTGTTATGAGTTTCATAGTGCACTTTCCATGTCATGGAAAATTTGCTATGACATGATGTCATACAGCTCACTTTCTTTAATTCTTGCTTAGGAAAGAGAGACATTTATAAACAACAGCAAAAAGCCTCAAAAAAGAGGAAGCACAGCAGACAGCTCTCACGAGTAAGCAATGTCAGTCATTGCTTAAAAGGTTCTCACAAACCTACATTTATTACACCTTCACTGGTAATTTTTGTATCTTTAAATATTTTTTCATTAGCATTTCTAAATTTTTTATAGAAATTCATATGAATAATTAGGGTTTTCTGTGCTACTCATACTTTCATAGATCTCTATCATGTGTGATAAACATTTTATGCACCTGAGCACCTCTGTCCTTCCAAAACATGTTTCAAATTAACTGTACCCAAATATGGGCCATGTGTTCTTCCACCCTAAATCTTCACAGTAATAGTTCCTTCCTGTAAATTGCTAAGGTTACCATATTGCTGGTATGCAAGGCTTAAGAGAGCTAATATGCTTGAAACTGGAAGAGCTAAGGCAGCTCAAACTGCTCAAATTGCTAGTTTGAGCTAAATTAGCCGATTTTGTCTGGAGCTTACTAGGAAGCACACACAGAAATTGCTTTATTGTGAAAAAAAATTTGACGAGGAAGTTTTAGCAGCCTGTAGTAGTTACCTCTGTGACAAGAACCTGAAAAAGGACGTCTCCTACAGCTTTACATTTTAGTATTACTTTCCTAAAAGCTAAAAATAAAAAAAAAGTAACATCTGTAGTGCTCCTTAGTTCTCAAGTGTAACACCTATGGTATCTTCAGTTCTCAAGTTCTCAAGTGTTAAGACTTCAGCTTGAGAACAATTATGCTTGTTGCTCTGTCTATTCAACTGAAAAGTAGTTACTTCTTACAAGCTGACACAATGAACATTGGTAGCTTTACTACAAAGTTGTTCCTGCAACCTTATAAAATATTCTTTATTGCACAGATATTTATACAGAAACTCTTGGTTGCATCTGAGAATAATACAAAAAGAGTGAACATCTTTTACCTTTCACCAGAATTATCTTTAAAATTCAAACCAGTTTTTTTTTGTTTCACAAACCATCCCTATG
This sequence comes from Manacus vitellinus, assembly GCF_001715985.3. Classification (NCBI taxonomy): domain Eukaryota; kingdom Metazoa; phylum Chordata; class Aves; order Passeriformes; family Pipridae; genus Manacus; species Manacus vitellinus. The sequence continues at coordinate 15,184,036 of NW_021939324.1, read as the reverse complement.
ATTCAGGGAAAAAAAAAAGGTATTAAAAAATGTAAAAACCAGGAAATGAAACTTTCTGAGAACTCATCTATTCGCCAGAACTTTGGCTGCATGCAAAGACAAATATTATGTTAGCATAGATGTGTGAAAGCAATTCACAAAATACTTTTGGATTTGGATGTCTGCCTATGCTTCAATCTTTTGGTCAACTTCAACCAAAGCTAACAGTGTAGAGATTTCAAACATCCTAGATTCTGTCAAGTTTCTTGAAAATAAGTAACCAACTAAAGGGAATATCTTCATTAATGTCTTTGCTGAGTGAAGAAATGTTGAGTGTGCTCACTGTATCTGTAGAGAATACAGAAGCTACAATGGAAAGAGGGCTATGCATTGGTAGGGAAAACTTCCCCTGGAATTTGTATCTGTTAGAAATAAAGGAATCCAATAGGAATAAATCCATAGCAAACCAAGCATTGCTTGCAGAATTCCTTGCAGAATTATCTGTTTTCTTTTAAAAGTGTGAGTAAAGTTGGGGGTTTTTATTCTGTCATTTCATGTGGCCATTGGAGTTTTTTCAATGTCATAATAAGAATTTTGGATAGTTTTTTATTTTTCCTGAATGAAATCAACAAGAGTCCTGAATAAACTTTTACTTTCTTCCCCTTATGAAATAGTTTCAATGTTCTGCTTGGATAAGGTTCTGTGATAATACTGAACATGGTGGTGATACACACACAGAAGGTACCCAGCTTTACTCTGAGCTCTCACAGAGACTTCCCTCACAAGAGAGGAAAACCACTTTGGAGGATAGGTAATCTTTTTATTTACAAGCTGTTAAAATATGGTAAAGGCCAATGTGAGAAAATATGGGACAAAGCACCAGCATTTCTATTTCCATGAGGAAAGTAATTCCAAAGTAGATAAGGTATTTTATCCAAGTACTAATGTATTTAGTGTTGGAGATGTGCAGTTATGACACAACTCAATTCTTTCAAGTAATACATAAGAAAATGCCGGACTTGGTTGTACTTTCTCTGCAAAACTGACCACCTCACCCATTTTTGTGGTATTAGTGCTGAGAAGTCAAAAACCAGTGGTAAAGAACAGGAACTAGAGCCTGTGTTTCAAAAAACAAACTCAAATACCTAATTCAAATCCATATTGAAGATATGACTGGAGTTTCTAAAGTATGTTCTCATAGGACAAAGAAAGTAGAGTAACTTGACAAACAGCATTTGTAATTTTCAAAACAGTTGTGAAAGGCAAAGAGGAAGCACTAGCCCCTCTGTGCCTTTCCAAGCAGTTACAGGAGCTATTTTGCCTTTGATGGTAACCAGTGAGTGATCTTTCCCTGTCCTTATCTCGACCCATGAACCTTTTGTTATATTTTCTCTCCTCTGTCCAGTTGAGAACGGGAGTGATAGAACAGCTTTGGTGGGCACCTGCTGTCCAGCAGCATACACATCAAGCTGGAAGCAAGCCCCCAACATGAGGAGTTAAAAAATACCAAATATAGTATATGAAGAAGATTTTCTCTGATGGTTTTCAAAGTCATTGTAGCTAATGAAATTCAATGAAGAATATATGAGCTGATTGAAAAAGAATAAGATTAGCTATAAAACAAGAAGAGATACTCAACTTGGTCAGACTCCAGAATGAGACAATGAATTTTCCAAAAGGGAAAAAGTTACAAACTGGAAAATTGCCATTAGAGCATAAAACCTTTCAATAGGAAAAAAGCAGTAATTAAAGCCCTAGCTCCGTGACTTCTTGTGCAAAAGTCCCACTGACTGTAACAGACCAGAATTTCACTGAAGAGTCATTCCACAGAGTTGTCTGGAGTGACAGCAGGAGTGATGAAAAGGGGTCATAAAATGACAGTGGTGATTGTGTTTTCTTTCTTTTAAGGATTTAAAAAATAAACAGCTACTATATGATAATTTGTTTATACCTCAAATGACCTATTTTTAACTAAGAGTTTCCAACAATTGCTATCCAACAGGCAACTGATGTTAGCTCTAGTTGACTACAACATTTTTTGCCTTAAAAAATACTGAAATATTACTGCTCCTTTCGGAAAATTTCCCATGAGAAATACAGTGTACAGTGCCCATTAGTGTGCAGAGCTGCTTTTTCTACCATTTGAAAAATTGCACATTATACCTCTTGTGGAGGAGTTTCAGACTTATGACATTCACAGAATCACAGAATCATTTCGCTTGAAAAAGACCTCTAACATCACTAGTCCAATCTTTGACTAATCACCACCTTGTCAAATAGATCACATCAATGACGTCCAGTCATTCTTTGAATACCTACAGGGTATTCAAGGTGACTCTACCACCTCCCTGGGCAGTCCATTCCAATGTTGAACAACCCTTTCAGTGAAGAAATTCTTTCTGATGTTCCATCTGAACCTCCCCTCGTGCAGCTTGAGGCCATTTCCTCTTTTCCTGTCACTAGCTGCCTGGGAGAAGAGGGCAACACCCACCTGGCTACAACTTCTTTTCATGGAGTTGTAGAGAGTGACAGGGTGTCCCCTAGGCCTTCTTTTCTCCAGGCTAAACAAGTCCAGTTCCCTCAGCTGCTCCTCGTAGGACTTACACTCTAGACTCTTCACCAGATCAGTTGCCCTTGTCTGGATGCACTCCAGCACCTCAATGTCTCACTTGTAGTGAGGGGCCCAGAATTGGCCACAGGACTTGAGCTGCAGCTTCACCAATGCCAAGTACAAGGAAACAATCACTGCCCTAGTCCTTGCCACCCTTTCTGATATAAGCCAGGATGCTGCTGGCCTTCTGGGCCACCTTGGGCTGTTGACCAGCACTCCTGGGTTCTTTTCCACCAGGTAGCTTTCCAGCCACTGTACTCCAAGCCTGTAGTGCTATAGGGGGTTGTTGTGACTCAAGTGCGAGATCTGGCACTTCACCTTGTTGAACTTCATAAAATTGGCCTCAGCCAATGATCAGTGGCCTCAGCCATTGATCCAGCCTATCCAAATCCCTTTGCAGAGCCTTCCCACTCTCCAGCAGATCAACACTCCCACCCAACTTAATAGGGTCCACAAACTTACTTAGGGTGCACTAGATCCCCTCATTTGCATCATCAGTAAATATATTGAACAGGACTGAGCCCAATACTGAGTCCTGGGGAACACCACTAGTGACAACAATCAATTCAAAATTGATTATTTTAAAATGAACATTTACTCATTAGGAACAAACTCATAGCAAGCTAGTACAAGTAAAGTAGCTGAACCTTCTGCCATAAGGAGCACTAAATCAGGCTTTGATTATAAGGCTAACTCCCTTAATCTCTGTGGCATAACTAATGTACTCTAAATTGCATCTTTATCTTAAGGGGTTTCATAACCTGTTTTGACCTTAAATATGGAAGAGTGCTCTGCTTTGAATTCCATTTGGTCTAGTGTAAAGAAGGTCATTGGTTTTTTTAAGGCAAGCAGAGTGTTGTCATCAGAGGTACAGTTTTAACACCTTATTCTCTAAAACACACTACGTCTCTGCAATAGTATAGAAAAATAAAGAGATGTAGCTTAGCCAAGAGGTAGACATCAGTGATTTTAACAGTGGCATACTGATTTACTGCAGCTGAGAATGTGACCCATAGCTTGCATTTGTTTATACAAATGAATTCAAACTCATAAGTAAGAAGATAAATACATAAAATTAGTCAAGTAAACAGGACAAGCCATTTGTTCCCATGAGATTAGACAAGTGGTCAAGGTAATGAAATGTGAAAGGCAAAAATGAGTGTTTCATAACTTACAAAGTTATCTCATAATAGCACAAGCCTTAAAACAGTTTTTTGTCCACACAGAATTGGTTTCACAAAGAGAAGTAACAGAATTTTGGGTTTTTTAATGGGAATCATAATATATTTTTTCATATTGTATTACTTCCTTAAGAAATAATTTAATCCTACAAAATTTAGTTCTATTTTTTTCTTTTTTTTTTTTTTTTTTTTTTCTTTTTTAAATAAAATCCACCAAACTAATCAGAGCAAGGGAATCAGTTCCCTAAACCAGATTGCTCAACGGCTGAGTGCTAGAGGCACCAACTTATTCCAGTTTAAATAAGGCTGCAAATTTAAAATTAAAAAAAAGTAAATCTTGTGTACATCAAGCTTTACCACTTTAGGTGAAAAGCCTTGCAATGGATCATGCACTGATTTTTCCTGTGAGAAGAGTGCATCCAGCATGCTGGGGCACACAAAAACCACATCCTTGCACCTTATTTTTGGCATGTCCAGATATATAATTGGGAAGGACAGATGGGAATTCTGCTACCAGCTTGTCAGAATCCCTGACCTCGGTTCAGCATTCATGGCCCTGCTTGCCAGGTGCAGGTGGGCAGTGAAGTGCAGGTTGGGCTGCTCCGGTGCCTCTAACATCTACAGTCACAGGATGAGACTGTGGTGGTGTATTCTGTGCTGGAGAGCTCACAGTATGAAGGTGTGTCCCTGGGAACAAAATCTTATTTCCTTCTCTGGTCCTGCTCAGTGAAGTCAGACCACTTTCAGTCATCAGAGTTGTGCATTTTTTACTTTCTGCCAGAGCTGTTTCATGTGGAATTCTGTGGAATAGTTTGAGTTGGAAGGGACCTTTTAAAGGTCATATAGTATAAGCCCCTTACAATGAACAGAGATATCTTCAACTAGATCAGGTTGCTCAGAGTCCTGACCAACCAGAATTTTTCCTACAGAAATTCTGTCCTGTAGAACTCTGGGTACAACTCTCAACTTCTTTTGTGATCCAGGTGATCTCTGCCTTGACTGCGGATAGGTAAAAATCTAAGCAGTTTGAAGCCTTTGAGCTCTTTCTTGAGGACTAGAAGAACTACACTCTCAATCTCTTCCGTGCCTCCAAGTTGAAGGAGAAAAATATCAGAGCACAGTCTAAAAGAATGTGTATAGATTAAGAGTTGAAGAAGCACATAAAAAGTATTAGAAGACAAGAAAAAAAGACAGATTCAACTGACCAGAGAACTCTAATGTCTCTACATGTTACAGAGGACAAATCTGAACTGCTTTTGAGAAAGTTTAATAAATAGAATGTATATCAGGATCTAACAATTCTTTTAGCAATCCACACAGAGCACCACAACTACTCTTGCCGTTAACATCCATGTGCCAGCACAGAGGCTTCTACATTTAACAGAAAGTCACAAACATGATTGGCAGAATATGACAGTCATTAGAATGCACAGAAAAAAATGCATAGAAAAATGACTCAGATTATTTTCTATCTATTCCAAAGAAAGCCCTGCCTGTAGCTGGAAATGACAGTCCCTTTCTCAAGTGTTGCATGTACCTTTCGGTATAAACACATAAGGAGCCAGCCAAAAGGGAGCTCAGCTTGCCACTGCAGACTAATGAAATGCTTTGAACTGCAGGCAATATACACACCCAGATTACATACTGTAATACAGGATTTGAGCTGCTCCACAATGCAGAAGCCAATTATTCTTGGCAACCATCCTCATAATGCTTTCCAGCTCCCTATCATTAACATGTGGAGTAGTGCCACATGAAAAGAACCCAGACATAAATTCTATAATTCCTTACAGATAAAGATCAAGTGGAAAAAATATTCAACCTTTGGGAGTAAGATTTCAAATAGAGTAGCATTCATCTGCTCACAAGTGTTATCAGTATAGCTCTTTGCAGGAAAGAAAAATAGCTAAAAACTCAATTTAGATAAACTTACAGTGCTTATCAGTCTAATGACTTTTTGTTACACTACAGAAAAATAAAGCAAGGCAATGAATTACATGAAAAAATAAAATAAATATCCTTCTTTTTATGGACTTGTACATTTCTATAGAACTTTGGTCACTAGTTGGTGCAATATGGATTAATTATACACACTATAATAATTCTAATAATTCGAAAGAAATTAAAAACTGAACTTCAAGTCTTTATAGCTACTTACTGCAGAACATTGGACTGAGACAGTCCATGAACCAAAGTATCTGTATTCCAACAGATAGAGAGTCACAGGGTGAAAATTAGTAGCCAAGTGTATACCACATAACTTGTTTCTCTGCAACTGTGACTAGAAGGCATATCTCTGAAATTCAGACTAGGATTCCACCTAGGAATCACACTTACCAGTAAAAATGAAGGTACCCTGTTATTTTCAAAATCTATTTTTCTTCATAAAACAAGAATCATTTTGGGGCAAAATTTGACTTGCAGTTCAATAGAGTAGTGGCAACAAGCTATCAGAGAAAATAAAAGACATCTAACTCAAGCGTTCCATAACACTGCACCACCAAGGTCTGTGATACAGTCTTCTGTGTACCCTAAAGAGCAAAATGTCGGGAAGGGAGCAAGTGTTCCATTTGTATCTGCTGCAGTAAGAGTATAGGAACTTTCCATTTGAGTCTTCCAGGGAATCAAACAAAAAAATAAGGATCTGATTGCTTATCATAAGAAAAATTTTACAGTTAGCAAAACCGTTAGATGGAAGAAAGTATTCATGATGGAAGAGAATGTGAGAAGAAATGCAATTTCTATAGCATTCAGAAGGAATATGATACACTCGTGGGAGACTTTGTGCTAACAAAGGTAACAATTTGGTAAATATAGAACAAATATACTTTTCTGATTCCACGTGGTACCTCCTTCCTTGAACAAACGATTCCTAACAGAGCGGTGCATACTGCAATATAATTAAAATTTAAAATCCCACAACAACTATTACAACACTAATGAGGTAAAAAATAATGTCAGCCAACATCCTCTGGCAAGAAGGTTGAAAGAGTAAGGGATAATAGATGCCAATAGACTTCAAAGACAGTGCCAAATTCAAATGTAAACAAATGTAAAGAACTAGTAATAAAATATAAATTAGTGGTTTACAGTAATGTCATCTGGCAGTCTAATGTCAGGCCTGAAGAAAACAAGGTACAGGCAGCAGAGTGAAGCACATTTGTCCAAAGTCCACAAGAAAGGCCTGTATTTTCCCCATAAAAATGCCTATTACTTTTTTTAAAAAGCTATTACTCTGTAAGTGGCAGTGTATCCATTTGTTTTGTTCTTCTTTGTCTATTGGAACTCGCTGACACAAAAGGGACATTTTTGTTACAGTTAATGCAACAGTTACAGTACAGTTCCATGCACATATTGTGAAGGAAATGAAGAGATGTTATTGATTTTATGGTTTCTTTCCAGTTGCAGTTTTGATGTTCAGATAGAGTATCCAGAAAAAAAAGAGGGTTATTCTTTTATCACCAAGGTAAACACAAGTGTGGCATTTAATAAACTCTCCATAACAACTTCAGTGTATGCCTAACCTTTTTTATTGTTGAACATTTTCTGAGCTTTTTCATTTTTTTACTGTAAACACTTAAAAACCTGTATACTATGTTTTTATTTCATACCCTGTTTTGCTATTGTTTCCCTTACTAGAAATTATGCAAAACTCAGAATGATTTACAAGGAATTCCTGTATTATTCCACTATCAGAAGTTGCAAATAAACATCAAACATGCAGTTTTATTCTCACAGTTTCCTTGAATTCAAGATAAGCACCATTTAATAACAGCACACAGCCCCATTCATTATTAGTCTTTAAACAAAGTCACCAAAGAACCTTCAATTGTACAACTGGCTAATGATGAGGCATGGGCTTTCTAATTTTTCTCAAGATATTGCCAAAACCCCCATGGGATTTTACTGTTTATATTGATTAAGTGTAACTTACTTCATGCTTTAAAACCCACTGGTTTTGCTTCTCATGTTGTTAGCATTGATTTGCAGAACCTAATAGTTCAGGCTTTCACAGACAAATCTAGAAAATAAATAGCTGCTGTAATGAGCTATTACCTGTGTTAACCTAATCAGGGAACATCTATGGCATATAACTTGCCTACTTGGCCTTCAATCAGTAGGGGAGACATCAATGCAATTCAGTAAAAGTAACAAAAGCATCATTAAAGTACAAAGAAACACGCCTATTAGGTGCTTCTTAGAAACAATTTCAGAGTTTGAGAAAGAGCAGGTGCTTCATGGCAGTAGGATCTGGCAATAGGCATGACCCAAGTCTTGACTTCCATCAAGACAACAGACAACACAGTTGATGTAAAATTCCATGAAAACAGGAATTACTCATTCACTCTCTGTATGTTCACATTATTCATGACACCTTTCTTCTGGCTGCTTCTTTTCCAGTGTGCCATAAGGGTTTAAGTACTTTACAAACTTTCTCCTCCTGATCTCATTCCTGATTCAGCCCTGAGATTGTTTTCCCTCACTGATCAGCACTATACCTTTTAAGTGAGACATCTGCAACTTTCATGATAATGTTAATCTTTAAGTAAAACTTACAATTCAATGCAGAGTCACAACCTATTTCAAGGACAGCTCAATTACAATAAAGCTACTGTAACAAATAATGTACACTGAAATAGTTCTGATACAGTCCAAGGATTTTACATAGTAAATGAAATCAGGTCTTGCACCAAATAAAGTACTATGCGTAATACCACTTGCCTTGTCCTTAGCCCAGTTATTTCATAGAGCAGAGTATCTATATGCAGGAAATTTATCACTAAAGGGATTTGGAAATTTCCTTTGGTGAAAAACAGAAAGTATAGCTGTTTATTATCTATCTTATTTCTGAGAGATTTTATGGATTACTGAGCAAATAGGTGTGATATTCATGCAGTATCAGATACATGAAGTATAAAGTTAGGCTGAAGAAAACTATAAAAGTAACTAGGAAAATTAAATAGGAGCTAAGTAAGCTCAGAATATTTTACAATGGGTCATGTGTACTTAGCAAATAGGGGCATTCTAATTTCAGGGCAACCACTGCTCTCTGAGAAGTTAGTTTAAAAGTGTTTCATTTAAGTGAATTCACCTCCACATACATAAGGCTATGGGAAACTTAACCAATTTAAGCAGTATTCAGTTATAATGCAGTTATAGGTTGCCACAGCTAGACCAGGCACAGAGTGTTTCTTTTAGCTACATTTTCTAGACTATCTCATGAAGTGTCTACTTTTAAAACACAAGGATTTTCAAAGGTCACAGAGACACATCCAAAGTCAACAGAGGGAAAGGCACCCAGACTTAAAAGATCCTTTAAGCAGATTGTTGACTGCTAGGCATAGGAGGAAAGGGTTTTTTTGATCGTGTGTTGATGTTCTAGATAACGGAAATTTGGCTCTTTCCTGACACTATTGCTGTATAACACCCAAATTAATGGCTCTCAGGTGGACTTAAAGGACAGAATTCTCACTCATTACACAGTCCCTCAAGATCTTTAGAAAGGTACAACACTTCTATATGCCTTAAGTGCAGTACATGACCACAGCCTAAAAGACAGAAAGTGTCATCCTACTGATGCTATATCTTTTTAAACCTGTTTTAAGCACATATTGAGTGATAGGGACACTACAATTATCCAGCATCAAAAAAGGGATAAAGATATAAATAAGGTTAAATGGAATGGCTACAAATTTGATGAGGTTAAATCAGAGATATTGAGATTTAATTGCAAATTGAAAGGCACATCTGATTTTGATTTGACACTTCATACAGAAATCACTGATGACTCTGATGACTTTACAGGGATACTGATAAGTTAAGGAAGATTCAACCATAAAAATTCAGGGAAATAAAAAATTATTTCTACAGTGTGTGGAAGTGCATCAGTTACTACCACAGCCTATTATTAAAGTGACTCCAGTTAACAGACTTTGCTTTCTTCTCCACCAGAAACACATATTTACAAGAGTGTCTAATCCCTCTCTCCTTCAGAGATTCAAGTAAGGCATTGTTCAATCTGGAGAAAAGGCTCCAGGGTGACCGTATTGCAGCCTTTCAGTACATAAAGGCAGCTTACAAGAGAACTGAAGAGGGGCATTTTATATGGGCAAGAAAGGCTTTAAACAAAACGGAGAGAGGTTTAGCTTAGATGTTAGGAAGCAACTCTTTACCGTGAGGGTGGTGAGGCCCTGGCACAGGTTGCCCAAAGAAGCTGTGTCTGCCCCACCCCTGGAAGTGCGTTGGAAGCCGAGTTGGACGAGGCTCTGAGCAACCTGGTCTAGTGGAAGGTCTACCTGCTCAAGACACGGGGGGAGAACTAGAGGGTCCTTCAGGTCGCTTCCAACCAAAACTATTCTACGGTTCCATTAGAAACAGTCCACCGACGTGACCACAAAGATTTCAGACACTCCCCGTGCGCTCCCCGCCTGCAGCGTCCCCGGGCACCGCCCGCTCCAGGAGAGGCAGAGGAGCAGGATGGCCGCCCGGAGCTCCCTCTCGGCCCCGGCCGGGCCCCCCGCTCCTGCTCACGGCAGTGGCATCGCTTATCTCACCGCCGGCCCCAGGGCCGCCCCAACCCTCGAAGCGGAGCCGGCAGCGGAGAGGGCGACTGCGCCTCCCGCTTCCCAGGCCGGGAGGTGACTGCCCTCCTCCCGGAGTCCAGCCGTGTCCCAGTTTCCCGGCAGCGCCCGCCCTCAGCGCAGCTTGCCTGTCTTTCACACGCGCTCCCGGCCCGCCGCCGGCTCTCGTACCCCGCGCTCGGCGGAGCCTGAGCCTGTGCCGGCGGAGCAGGGACTGAGGAGCCTTCTGGCTGCTGCCCCACGGGTGCGCAGTCGTGAGCCGGGGAAAAGTTGTTTTCCTAAAAGCACTGAAGGTCTGAAAAATGCGGCTTCCAGCCGAAGTGCCTAAAAATTAAGCCCCGAGGGTCCCTTCCCCTTCCATGACTGTTTCATGTCACCTCTACCACCTGTTTTCCAGAGTAATTACGGTAATTACGGCAGCAGGAGGGTGCTTCTCACCCATTCCTGGCACCGTATGGTTATTTTGGCACTATAGGTGGTGGAGTTTGAGAACTGGCCTCCCTTCTGGAGCATTTCTGTACGCTTGAACGTTCAACGTGACACTGGGAAAACTGCGGAAAGAACAGGCATTTAGAAGTGCCTGTGGCAGCAGGGAGTTCAAGGCCACTGATACGCAGGCAGGATATTTCATCAAACTGCAGACACTGTGTTGTAGAAGACAAAAAAAGGACAAAACCTTCAAAGATTTTACGAGAGAAAATACATTTCAGCCTAAGCTGGTGTGAAAGCTGTGGGAGAGGATGACAGTTTGTCAGACTGGTTTGATGATGGCAATTCTAATGGGATTTACATTGAAATCTGCAGCATCCATATAATGTGTAGTCTGATTTGCAAGCTTGCAACATATGGCTCAGCTGATTACCAGCTGTTACTGTAAATGTCCCAAAATGTCTGTTTGTACAAGCCCTCCTCTCTTACACGAACCTCTGCTAAATATCCATGCCTTTATATGTTTTCTATACATACTCACAACCCCCACCTATTCTATAGATATGCATATGTATAAAATCCAACAAATTCAATTTTATAAAATTACCACAGTTTATGTCCTTGTCTCTAAAGCAAAATTCCTCTTTGAATGAAATACATTAGCACTATTTAAGCCTGAGTTTTTTTACATACCAACCCCAATCCCAGGTTTGTTTCTTTTTTCTTACAGTCAGATATATGCTAACACAGTGTTTGCAACCTATGCACTGTTACTATACATGACATGAAGCATTAACAGTCCCAGCCACCCAAGCAGTGAGAGCTAAATCGCGTTCAGTGCTAGAAAAAAAAACACTTGAAATTCAATTACTTCTCAAGATAATGACAGCTGTTGGCCCTTTGTATGACTTTGGCTCACAAAGTAGGAAGTGACACCTTGATGGACTTGCAGAGGCAAAGCATGACAGACTTGAGAGCTGCAGATGCACCTGCTGCTGCTGAGGTTTTTGCATTGTTTCATTGTAATATCTGTACTTAACAAATATTGTTGTTACTTTTCTCCAGTGGATGGCTATGCACAGGTAGTGAAATTGAAAAATGACACATGCTCCTTTTCTGCTCAGTAAGCACATCACTTATTTCAGATGTCTTTTTTTTCAATTACAGGAAGTGAGTAATTTCCACAGAAGCCAAAAGGACTTAAATGGGTTGAACTATAAGAGAAATAAGTAGAAATTTAGTAGCATTTTCTTAATCTGATAATAATCTATTATTCCTGGATATGGTGGCAGCAGTCTCTTGCAGGACTGAATGAAAATGGAAGGAATAAAATAGAAAAATAGAATCTGCCCTATGTCTACATCAAAATAGTGATTCTTCTTCAGAAGGTCAGATGTGTTATAAATATGTCCTGCTGCATCAACATGATTAAGCCACAGTTGACCTTTGCTTAAAAATGACCAAAAAAACTATCAAAAATGGTTTGTAGCAACCAAGGTAAATCCATTTCCTGACAGCTCCCTAAAACCGTGGCTAAAATTCCTTAATTTTTAGAAATGGCCTGTTGTCATCACTCTTCCAGACACAACAATAAAGGGCAAATACAGACGAGATATCACATTTTTCAATGTAAGCAACTGCTATGCACCAAGTGGCATGTTGTGACAGGACTGCTTCATTCATGTCACCTATGGGGCAAGATAAAAATCCAGAGAAAGCAAGACAGAGAAAGTAAGTCAAATCTGGGCTAGACCTGAAAAAGCTTAATCAAATTATGCTCACTGAGGTTGTTTCAATCCCACACTGGACAGTCAAATGAAGAAGAGTAACTGAGATGTGAGTAAAATGAAACCCTGATTTCTACTCATTAAAACAGACTTTTTAAAAATGGGTAGGATTTATGCATAATGGCCAATGACAGAATTTTGGAAAACAATTTTGCCTGAATTCTGGTTTTGTTGAATGCAATAGTTTTGTGGAACTGACAGCTTTGGATGGAGTTTTATGGCATAAGTCCACTTTTACAGCCTATGATGAACTCAGAGTCACTGGTACTAGGAAAATAATATTTTGCTCTTTGTTTGCATATAGTTGTTGAATGAAATTCAAAAGTTACTGAGGGATTTCTGAGTCTAAGCTTACAAAACCAAATTTTGATTCTGTAATTCTTTTAAATGGGAAAAGAATTCTATTTGTCTAGGTGTCCATTTAAGAGTCAGTCCATTTTAAGATGATCAGTATAGCAACAAAGCCCATCAGAAAATAGTTTTTACACCATATAAAGTGCTTTGTCTGTGCACTTGCAAGACTAAATAAAATTATAAAATTGACCCTTCTTACTAGCCTATTTTAATTGTAATGATTTTCTGAGTCTAATACAAACACAGTAGATCATTGAACTGGCAGATAACTACACATACAAAAGTAACTAACACACTGTGTCAGGAATGGATATTAATATATTAAAAATTAAATTTAATTTTAAAATTAGAAGCCAGGTTATATCCCCCCCCCCCCAGGATTAGTAGCCAGAGGATATTTATTTCCTCAAGTTTACTTTTTGGCTGATTATTTCTGATACATCCAACTTACGTGCATTGGCAACCACTGATGCTCTTTGCCTGACGAGTAGCCTAGAAATTCCATTCCCATTTACAGCTGAGATGGACTACAGCCTATAGTGCTAACATTTCCACTTTGTAGGAGAGCCTGACACTTATTCTTAGCTACAAGTTTCCAAAGTATTAGTAACACAGATAGACATAGTGGCCATATAAGTTGTCTTCATGGAGAAGGCCTTTACAGAAGAACACAGTAAGCAGAACTTCTTTCCTCCCCTCCTCCCTCACCTTTAAAGAACAATTTCTGTTTCCAGCCTCAGCTAACAGAACAGACTCTATGAAGAGAACAAACTTAAGAACACTATCTTCTGCGTTCTCTTCCTCTGCTAAACAACTTCACAGGTTAAATGACTGATTAGATGCATGGAGCTGTCTTTCTTTTCTATGAAATAGAAATAGTTCATGCTTCAGTTTATTATGCCAGTTACGTAGACTAAAGCCTTTTTGAATGACCCTGACTGCCATCTGGTAACAGTCCATCCTCTAGCAACACAATACATAACCAACCAAGTTTGAGAACTGCTAGAAGCAATCTTGTGTAACAGGAAAGTGGCTAGTTTGGACTTTACACATGTCGCAAGCTTTATTTAAAGCAATGTTGCTACTGCAGCCAGGGATGCGATCATAGCTACCTTTAATCCGATAGCCATGAAGCTGTGAGACTGTGGGCTTTAGCCTGGAGATTTACTAACACTGGGATCTTACTCTGGTGGATGAAAGTCACTCTTTACTACTTCATTTCTGTTGGTACATGCTCACTACATACAGTGAGCTGAGGTGTATTTATACGTCTTGCAGTCCTTCTTGTTTGCAATGCTGCCCTAGAATGCATTGGGAAAGCTCTTTCCCTGCACTGAAATATTAACACTAGCTTCCAAATAACCTTGTCTGAGCACTGCCAAATGATAAGCTAATCAGTAATTCAGTAAAATAGCAATTTGCTGAAATACTGGGCTTTGACATGGGGAATGTTTGAGCTAGTGTTAACAAATTCATTATTTTTCCTAAAATAAAGTTTATAAGGCTTTTAATATTAATCATATTGTATTTAGGAATGGTGAAACTATTGGTGTAAACTGCAAACAAGGCAAACAAAGAGAATGCTCTAATTGAGCTTGTTACCCAGTAGATAGAGGTATTCCTTGATAAACAGTTCTGAAGGAGTTAAAAAGTCTGGAGTAATAAATACTGATTTGAAAACCATTGTTATTTAATAGATTGAAAAGTATTAAAACATAACGGAATCCAGCATTATAAGTAAAGGTGTAAAGATGTTCAAGTCCAGTTCTGCTTTATAAATGCTTATACTCGATCTGTTTTGTCACGATTTTCCATGTAGTTCTAGAAATATTCTACTCTATCAAAGCCTCTGCATCTGATATTTTAATATTTGTTCTTTCTTTTTGGCGGCTTTTGCTGTTGTTTTGCAAAGAGGATTTGAAGGAAAATAAATACAATAAAGATAATAGATCATAAAGATATGAACACATGGCATTTAAAGAAAATCATGAATGCATTTAAATAGAAGAAAACATGCCAGATTTTAAATTAAGTCATAAGAGGGATAGAAGAAAAATTTGAATGAAATAAAAATAGGCATAATGAAAAGAGAGTAAAATAGGGCTTTTCCTTCTTTTAAGGGAATAAAATGAAGCAAATAATATTTTGTAATTAAAAAAGAGTAAACAGTCAACTTAGCAAGATTTTCTGCTTTAACAGAATCCTTTTGCACCCTCTGCAACTTGCTGAACAAATGCTAAAAAAATTACAATAAATCTGTAGTATTTCGGACTGTTTCAAGACATTTTCAGACTTCTTGCCTTCCTCACAGTATTTCTGTATTATCACACAATATATAGACTTACTCCCTCTGTCTCTCTCTGCAATAGGATTTTTAAACAGCTGATCACCAGTTGTCACAGTATCTCTCAGACATTAATGGATTTCTCCTCATGGTAAAGTAGGCAGGACAAGAGAGGAAGCCACAAGTGTGTGCATGACCATAAAAGAACACTTAGAACTCATTCCAGGTGTGAGTCTCAGTGAAGTGCTGTGTCCATGCAGCCAACTTCTGCAGGCGGCCTATGCTGCTGGCCATAAACAATCTCTGTTGTACAATTATGGCCCAGTTTCAGAACCATGGAATCCTGCTGAGGCTCCAGAACTCCCAGCTACACACCAAGCTCTATGTTCAGGTTGCTGCTGTTTTGACTAAATTGTCTAAGATTTCCTCAGTGGTCAGCCTGAAAGCTGCAACACATGAAGAGGTCTTTCAAGTCCCTTGACTGTTTTATATTGTTGGAACTGTCACTCTGCATCTTGCATCTTTTTCCTAATGAGAAGACTGAAAACTTTCCAAAACAGTTTTAAACCACTATGTCTAAAGTGGAAAATAATCTGCATGATAAAATCTAGTTACTGTATTTATTTACATTTTGAAATATAGGTAATAAGCACTGTTAATTGTCACTAAGATAATTTTTAACAAGACATGGATACTTAAAAAAGGAAGATGAAACTATTTACCTCAGCAAACTGCTCTCTTAGTTAAGCATTTTGGGTGACGACGTTGTTCACTTCAGTTCTTGATCCACTGTACAGTAAAGTCTGTAGAGTTAAATCTCACTTTGGACCTGTCTCAAAATTATGTGTCTTAGTGACAGTCTGCTTTAAGAGGTGGTGAGGGATTGTTTTGTTTTCTTCCTTTCTCAGAGACATGCTTGCTGTGCTCTGCATTTGAGTTTCATGTCTGAATGTCACATCTGGACAGTGATCTCCTGCACTTTGATGTGCAAGACTTTCACATACATGAGAAGAGGGCAGCTAAATCTTTAAATTAAATTGCTGTTGTTTCAGAAAGAAATCTGCTTTGGACAAAGAGGTTAAAAGAAAGTAAAAAAGACATTTTAAAGACGTGAAAGCTGAATGTGTGTTTTTGCATTTCAAATGATGAAAGATGAAAGATATGCAGATCTATGTGACATTTTGTGTAATTTTGATTTTTTCTAAATATTTTTGAAATACTCTAAAGCCCAAACATGATTTCTCTGTTTAACTGAAATTCCAGTAAAATTAGTCTTGTTGTATGAACCCTACTGCCATGTTTTTAATCTACAGTATCATTTTCAGCAATTCTTATTGCCACTTTGTAGGGATTAAATGACAATAGCATGATGAAAAGCAAGCTCATGGGCTCATATACTTCTACACAATTCCTTTATTTATTTTGCAAATATGGCTGTTGAAAAATTTCTTAATTTGCATAAATTTTTAATAGGATTAAATTACTTCAGCATCATGCAGAAATGTTTGGTGTGATCCGAGCCATCTTTCTGCCAGTCAGATAATGGGTTTATGTTTGTGGAAACTTTCTAGACCTGGACTGCAGAATGTCTTGTGCCTGCTAAGGGTTTCAATGGCAGCTAATGATCTTAAGGCAACACTTAAAACATCCGTATCTTCAGAAACCTGCATAAACCCACTACTAGTTTTTTGCAGTAGTATTGCTTATGCTACATTCAAGTTGCCAGGCTATCCCACCATTTGCTGCTCAAATTATCTTTGCATCAGCCTATTCATTTGTTTTCAGAGAAGTATTTGACTAGGTGTGAGGTGAATCAACTGGAAAACTTGCATACTGAAAAAAAAAAAAAAGGAAAAATAATGCAAGTTATTTTTCAGTCTTTTGGGTTCCTTGATTATTATTTCACCCTCTGTTGGTACAGACAATTTGATAGCATATTGCAAGGAGTAGCAAGAGGTAAGAAATGAGCGATGGGGTTCGGGAATTACATAAACCAATCCTTTTGCTGAAAAATATAAGTTGAACCATAGTCTATGTCCCATTTAAACCTATGGGACCTAAATACATGCCTCAAGTTTTCTGAAACAAGGCTTAAAGTAGTTGTCTAAATCATAGGCAATTAAAAAGAAGAACAGTTGATTTTTAAACCAATTTAATTGAAATTTGAGGGTGTCTCTCAACTGAGTATTTTAAAATGAAGCAGAATGAGTCCATGTATCAGTGTGAGAAGCAATCCTGGAGAAATCATACAGAACATGAGAAAGTCAAGTAGCCTTCTTTGCTTGGGTTCCAAGCTATGAAAGAAAAATTCCCACTTGTTGCCAACACTTCTACAGGAAGTGTAGATGGAAAATCTGTAAATTTTCAGAAAAGAAAAGGCTCCTGAGAAATATAAAGTACAGATACTGTATATGCTTCTTTCAGTTGACTAAATTATCTAATATGCATTACAGACCTTAGATGGTAGGCCTGAATACTTTTAAATAAGGCTTTAACTCATTGCTCTTTCATGCCACAAGTGACTCCAAAGGAAATTATGTCAGTCTAGTTTTAGGAACACTTCTACAGATATAACTACAAAAGTTGTCTTTAAAATGGGATTCCTGTATCTTCATATGATCAATTTTCATCCCCCTTTTTAAAACTGAGACATTTATTCTATCAGTAGCAGCCAGCATATTGAAATACTGCCTCTGGAAGGCAGCATCTAGCATCTTCTTGGGAGAAATGCAGGGGTTTTTTATGGTGTATTTTTGGCCAATAGAGTTGTTATTTTCAGCCACAGTGCTATAGTTATTGTGAAAAATTTTACTATATTTTGACTTCTTTTCTATGGAATTTTAGTCTTTAGAATACTGATGTAAACATTTTTTATTTTGCGAAGGAAACATGGCTATAGTAGATGTTTTATAATTCAGCTCTACAGGATTGAGCTGTGTTTGGAAGTAATGCCTACAGTACTGCCTCTCACAGAACCATCAAAGTATTCAGTTTCCAAAAGTCAATGTCTGTAAGTAAGCCTATGTATACTATGAAGTACAAATACCTATTCATTTTAACAACCAGTCTTCAACATTATTGGAAAATCTGTGCAATATTTATAGCCTGTGTTTTATAGACAAGACTAACACCATATTTGGAGAAAAGAGATTTCAAAGCAAAACTGGCAAGTATTTCAGCACACCGGGTCTTACCACAAACATATTATTTGTTGAAACAACATTTACTCCTTTGAGCATCAACTCTGTGTTCCAGTGGGTATGTTTAGACAATAGTATTTGTGAAACAGAATTGTGCCCTTCTATTTTGGAATGTGTGCTGAGGCTACAAGGACCCTATCCTTCCTACTGTCTTCCCATACTATGGCTTTTCACCACATCATATCATACAGTCACCCCTTCCTGCTAAAGAAGAAATAAGATGAACTGGGAAGGTTATGAGATGTGGAACTTAAAGGAGTATAAATCTGCAAGGAGGATAGAACTGCACTAGACTAAAGAAGAGTGTTGTAAAAGATTCATTGGCGTTGCAGTTTCAGGTTTTACTCAGGAAAACAAAGGCTTGCAGACTTCATTATGAGAATCAGCAAAAGCAAGGAAATCACATTTGGTTTCACAGTGTCATACAGCAAATATCTATGACTGATCAGTAATATGGTTACACATGTTTCCAAGTAACAGAAGCACATGAGAACTAAGTGGTTTAACCACCTGACTATTGCTTTCCTGTATGAAAGTCTATGTCAGATAGTATCAGCTGCTTGGTTTTTCTCTGCCTTGCACTGCAAAAACATAGACTGTTGTAGGAATAACCCTCCTCTGCCCATCTCCTGTGTCTGACAGATTTTCGGAATTGAAGACTGAATAAGGAATTACAAGGTTCAAACAAACAGCCTCTTTATCTGATATGCAGTTTAGGAGGCAGGTTTCATTTGCCACTGCTACTGGTTCTATTTGTTGCACTCCAATTAAAAAGCATGAAACCTTCCCAAAATTCTCATCTTGCTTTTCCCCTTTGAGAAGTGAGATTCAAACCCAGTAATATTAATAGCAAAAATAACAGACACATCTACAATAATAATAATAATAAAAATAATAGTATTAAGTGTTCTTCCCCAAGCAAATATTGGTTTCTTTCCCACTAGCTGCCTGCCATCATCTGTTGGACCTTTCTGAATCCCACTGATGACATTTACTTAGCTCAGGTAGTGAGGCTATGTCAAACTGGTTTTTGATTTCTCTCCTTCTTTTCTTTGGCACTGTCTTCTTCCTGGGCTTTTTATTCTGCTCATCTTTGCACTCCTTCAATTAAAGATTAATTAGTCAATAGTACTTACAGCACATCCACAAAGTAAGCTATTAGCATATAACTTACTTCATGCAAGGGGAATTTTTAAAAACTGGCTAATCCACTAGTCACTTCTGTAATATACTCCTGATTTAATTCATGTTTTTTTAGCACAGAAGTAAGTTACCTAGTGTTAAAATTCACTTACTTGGATCTAATCCTACCTTGTTCATTATTATTAAGGAAAAAAACCTTTTATTTCTATCATATTATCCTATAATTTAGGAGAGACTCCCTTAAATTAATGTCTGTCATCTTCATTTTTGGCTTAGCATTCATTTAGCTTCTTATCTAATTTACACTTTCAAATATAGATATCAGTTGCATAAATTAATTTACAATATTGCATGGGGACAGAATAATTAATTGGATTGGCAATTTTATTTCAGCATTTTAATGTAAATATTTGGGAGTAATTTTTAGTATTTAGTAACAACTAAAACTTTATGCATATGGCCATAGCTGCTTCATTAATTCAGAATCTCATTATGATGGGGATAAAACCAAGACATTCCTGGTACAAAAAAAGGTTTGCCACTATACAAGACAGATGAATCTTCTTAACTATGAGCTGATTAAGCACTATGATAAAAACACACAAATTTTCCAATTCTATTAACAGAAAGTAAGAGCCATAAAGCTATACAAACTTGGCTGAATACTATGACTTGTGTTTGATTAAGAAACTCTAAAGTCATACCTCGGCACTTTTAAGATTTCAAATGAAAACTCTCTAGTAAGAACTATTGGCTCTTATTCCTCCAAATTCCCAAAAGCAAGTTTGGTAAAATTCTTGCTGCAGCTTTTCCTGGCAGGTTTCTGCTAGAAAATACTTTAGAATATTTGGGACTATGTTAAGCTGCCCACTGCTGGTGTGTCTTTTATGAATATCAACACCAAGGTGATGTCTATTGGATGACTCTAAAGATTTTGTCCAGGCAGTGTGGGGGGTTAGGGCCTCTGCAGAGCATGTGGATTGCCTGAGACATCTGCTTGCCTCCCCTGGCTCTAAGGAATGTCTTTGGTTGTTCAGGGGCATCTGATAATGAGCCAGCCAACTGGAAGCATGAAAACAGGGGCATGTCTGATTACATGACTGTGCCATTGGTTGCGTCCATGCTGACCAATTACTTCCATGCTTCTCAGTTCCAACCACCACATGTCTTCTGAGGTGAGTTACCTAACATCAGGAAGTCTTTTTGCAAGAATACGTTGTAACTTCTAGCCTGAGAGCAGAAGACTGTTTTAGGCATTGCTTATTCTTGAATTTTTTAATCCTAGTTTCTGAGAAAGAAGTCACAAATTGATTTTCCTACCAGGAGACCTGGAATTACATCTTTCAGCCAAAGATGAGTCACTTTGCAGAATGTAGTACAAAACACATTAGGTCAGAGAGAGAACAAGGAAAAAGGAGGTTTTGTTGTTGTAACTTGTCTCCAGGGTTGCCTGACCATGGCTGCTGGCTGCTCTGATCCACTGCTGTGTTTGGGCTCCTTACTCAGGAACCTGCATATAATAAAAGCAGAACTTACGCACTTCAATGGGTGATCCAATCTCAATGCAGAAGCCCTTAATTTTTAAATGAATACTAAGGAAAGTGAATAGGCTTGAATAGGTCAATTTCTCAGTAATCTATTAATGGAAGAGAGATCTACTTTCAAATCCGTCTTTTCAATTGGACAAAGGATAATGTTTCCCTGATCAGAAAAGTCAGAAGCCGAATGAAGTGTGAAATGAAGGTGCACTCCAACATACATCCAATGTTGGATGCCAACCTGAAGCCACATCTGCCCAGTTTTATTTTCTATATTCATCATCCCATTTGTAATGGGAATGAGAAAAATGACACAGGCAAGAGTCCTATTTTTGCTGATTCTTCTCAAGTTGGTCGTACAAACCAAACCACCTTTTATTCTTTTCAGTTGTTCTGCTGTTGTTATCACTCAGTTTCCTAGTTAGAACAGCTGGGACCAGTTCATCACTGGATGGGTGTAACCCAAAACTGTGTATTCCATAGCCTTCCATGCCATTTCCCAGAAACTGTTATCAATAGACCATTTACACCCTCTGCCCAGAGCAGCCTGACTCCTCAGGCTATAAACTGGATGTTAAGAGGCCTGTGAGACAGGAGGATGCTCCTGTCCTCACACCCATTGTGGAACTCCCCGCCCTGAGAGAGGTACTGAGCATTCCCGCCTGAACTGGAGGATCTGTATAATCTTGGAGCCTTGGGACTTTTTTAACCACTTTTGGGATCCAGAGAAGGACTGTGACCACCACTCAACCAGACTGCAACCACCACTCTTGACTGGACTGCAACCACCACTTTTCAACCAGACTGCAACCACCACTCTCGACCGGACTGCAATCACCACTCTTGACCAGACTGCAACAGCACTCTCACCAACAGGTTTTTCCCTCTCCTTTTATTTTGGACTCAGGGGGTCCAATGAACACCACTCTGTTTATGCCCCAGGGTACTGGGTTATACATTTGGGGTTTGTGGGTTAAAACCAATTGTTTGTCTGTATAGTCATATTTATTGTATTGTTTTATTAAATTGTTATCCTGATTTATAATCTCTCTTATGAGTTAGCTTCATTTCCCCTGCCAGTTTACCTTTAAACTAGCACACTCAGTAAATACAGCACGGGTTCATGTACAATTCTCAATTACCAGTGCCTGTGACACAGGCTGAAAGGAGAAGAAGCACATGAAGCTTGTCACCCTCTCTGTCTCACCAGTGAAATAGGCAGTTTGGGTCAAATGGTGATATAAGGACTTCTACTGATGCAGCAAAATATAAGACCAGTTTAAATGTAAGAAACAAAGATCTATGTTGGGTTGCATATCAGATTATTGATGTGGAGATTGACTATGCCCCTTGTTTTATTTTTAAATTAATCCCTATTCTAACTCCAAAATGTGTGAGTCAATCAAGGCTGTACTACATTGCAGTCTGAAGGAAAAGTAACCTGAAATGCTGGGTGAAGATAACAAGTAGAGGTCAGCCCTATGATGCATTCTAGTCTCTATCCACTTTGATAACCCCACACATTTCCACTGAAACAAACTTGAAAAATTTAAAGTCATACATAAGAGCCAAGTGTTGTTGTTTACACACTTGAAAACAACTACTGTTATTTCCTAATTTTTGATTCGTGGGTGGTTAGCTTCAATTACATAGATATCCTTGCCAGGAATGTTGTAAACTATGACTGTACTTCTCTGTTTAACTTGTTATTTTATGAAAGCTTGTATATTTGTCTATCAGGTATCAGTGTGGAAGGGCAGTATTCAAATATACAGCTATTTTGTACCCCGATTTTATTCACTTCCTTGAATGTGAGATGATACATAAACAGCTTATGTGATTCAAAACCTTGTCAGTCTTCTTTCTGCTGTTCTGCCTCAAGTAAGGTTTAACAAGCCCACTGAGCCTAAATGAGCACTACATATAGATTTAATCTGAAGTCTTTCAGTTAGAAAACTTTTGGAGATTTTGAAGGAAATTAGTGTAAAAAAGAGAGCCTACTGATTACGGAAAATAGGGCTGGCTACTCAGGAAGAGTTTAGGAATATAGTTAGGTCATGTAGAAAGAAAATTAGAGAGATGAAGGCACAACTTGAACTTAATCCTGCCACTTCTGTGAAGGATAACAAAAAGTCCTTCTACAGATACATCAATAGCAAAAGGAGGGGCAAGGAAAACCTCCAATCTTTATTGGACATGGGCAGGAATATAGTTATCTAAGATGAGGAAAAGGCTGAGGTATTTAACACCTTCTTTACCTCAGTTTTCAGCAGTAGGACAGGTTGTCCTGAGGACAGCTGGCTTCTGGAGCTTGTAGAAAGAGATAAGAAACTGAATAGCCCCCTTGTAATCCAGGAGGAAACAGTTAGCGACCTGCTGAGCCACTTGGATCCTCACAAGTCTATGGGACCAGATGGGATCCATCCAAGGGTGATGAGGGAGCTGGCAGAAGAGCTCCTCAAGCCACTCCCCATCATCTACCAACAGTCCTGGCTCACTGGGGAGGTCCCAGATGATTAGAAGTTGGCAAATGTCACGCCCATTCACAAAAAGGGCCAGAAGGAGGACCCAGGAAACTACAGGCCTGTCAGCCTGACCTCAGTGCCTGGCAGGGTTATGGAGCAGATCATCCTCAGTGCAATCACACAGCACCTACAGGATGGACAAGGGATCAGACCCAGCCAACACGGGTTTAGGAAGGGCAGGTCCTGTCTGACCAACCTGATCTCTTTTTATGAGCAGGTGACCCGCCTGGTGGATGAGGGGAAGGCTGTGGATGTGGTCTGTCTGGACTGCAGCAAAGCCTTTGACACCGTCTCCCACAGCATTCTCCTGGAAAAGCTGGCAGCCCACAGCTTGGACAGGGGCACTCTGTGCTGGGTTAGGAACTGGCTGGAGGGCCGGGCCCAGAGAGTGGTGGTGAACGGTGCTGCATCCAGTTGGCAGCCGGTCACTAGTGGTGTCCCCCAGGGATCAGTGCTGGGCCCAGTTCTCTTTAATGTCTTCACTGAAGATCTGGATGAGGGGATCAAGTGTACCATTAGCAAATTTGCAGATGACACCAATTTGGGGGGAGTGTTGATCTGCTGGAAGGCAGGAGGGCTCTGCAGAGGGACCTGGACAGGCTGGAAAGTTGGGCTGATTCCAACAGGATGAGGCCAAGTGCCAAGTGCCAGGTCCTGCACTTTGGCCACAACAACCCCAAGCAGAGCTACAGGCTGGGCACAGAGTGGCTGGAGAGCAGCCAGGCAGAGAGGGACCTGGGAGTTTGGATTGACAGGAAGCTGAACATGAGCCAGCAGTGTGCCCAGGTGGCCAAGAAGGCCAATGGTATCCTGGCCTGTATCAGGAACAGTGTGGCCAGCAGGACCAGGAAAGTGATTCTTGCCCTGTACTCAGTGTTGGTGAGGCCACACCTGGAGTACTGTGTCCAGTTCTGGACCCCTCAGTTCAGGAAGGATATTGAGGTGCTGGAGCAGGTCCTGAGAAGAGCAACAAGGCTGGTGAAGGGACAGGAACACAAGTCCTATGAGGAGAGGCTGAAGGAGCTGGGGCTGTTCAGCCTGGAGAAGAGGAGGCTCAGGGGAGACCTCATCACTCTCTACAACTCCCTGAAGGGAGGTTGTAGCCAGGTGGAGGTTGATCTCTTCTCCCAGGCAGCTATCAGTAAGACAAGAGGGCATGGTCTTAAGCTGTGCTGGGGAGGTTTAGGTTAGATATTAGGAAGAAATTCTTTATAGAGAGAGTAATCAGGCATTGGAATGGGCTGCCCAGGGGAGTGGTAGATTCTCCGTCTCTGGAGGTTTTTAAGATGAGACTGGATGTGGCACTCAGTGCCATTGTCTACTAACTACAGTGGTAGTGGATCAAGGCTTGGACTTGATGATCTCAGAGGTCCCTTCCAACCTGGCTTATTCTATGATTCTATGATTCTGTGAAGATGGAGAGAGCATTCAGTAAGCCTTTACAGTTGTATCCTGTCAATTAACAACCTTTTCCCTAAACTGAAGGGGATGAACTGGAGGCAAAAATACTGTTACCTTTGAAAGAAAAAACAGTTCAATAGTTATGTTTTTAAATTACCCATTTTGAGCAGATATGTTTTTATTATAGCACATGAAAGTGCTACATCAACTGTGACACAGAGGGCTATTTTTTTCTGAATGTAAGCAAATATAGCCTCCATTTAGTAATATCAAATGCTCACAAACTCTGCATGTGCAAGGGATAAAGCTGGTAGTTCATCCCCAAAGGTGACAAAGTGACTGTGAAAGACTGGGGGGGGAGCAGACTCCTGTCTCTCCAATTCCTTACCTGTCAGCTGTGTACCTTGCTTACTATGGTCAGGAGATGTATGAATGAATTTCAGTCTGAATGTAATTTGTGTCCTGTATCTCACAGAGCTATATGATTTTGTTTTTATTGGGGTTAACAAAGCTATAAATGAGATAACCCTCTGTTTAGTTATCATGTTCTAGATAACGGCTTTAATGATTAACTGAAAGGAGTAGATGATGTAAATGTTGCTGTTTTCCAAATCTGCAAAATATTATTCATTGTTTAAGAAAACAATATACAGGTTACTTAAAGTGTTTTGTACTGTAATGATGGGGAATTCATTCAACTCCTCTAGAATTGGTTCAACTCCACTAAAACTGATGATTGTCAATCCTGTATTCCATACATTTGTTAGCAAATTGTGAGCTTATTTTGCAAAAATGAAATCGCTGAAAGTAGCTAAAACAAGGGACATCTGCATTCCTAATTGGCTACTGAACTACATGGACCAGCTGGAGGGATTTCAAGGGAAGCTAAATCTGTGTATGCTCTGGACTCCAAAATATAAATCTGGGGTTCTTTATCTACTATTAGAATTCATAGAAACATTAAATGGTTTGAGTTGGAAGAGACTTTAAAGATCATCTAGATCATCTAGATCCAACATTTTCCACTAGACCAGGTTGCTCCGACCTTCATGCAATCTGGCCTGGAACACTTCCAGGGATGGGGCATCTACAGCTTCTGTGAGCAACCTGTTCCACCCCACAGTGCCTCACCACCCTCACAGTAAAGAATTTCTTCCTAATATCTAATTTAAACCTGCCCTCCTTCAGCTTAAAGCCATTCCCCCTTGTCCTATCACTACACACCCTTGTAAATAGTCCCTCTTCAGCTTTCCTATAGGAAATAGTCCCTCTTTAGCTTTCTTATAGGCCCCTCTAAGTACTGGAAGGCTGCAGTAATGTCACCTCCTCTGGAGCCTCCTCTGGTTCCCCATACAGAACAACTCTCTCAGCCTTTCTTCACAGAAGAGGTGCTCCAGCCCTCTCTGATCATCTTCCTGTCCTTCTTTGGACTGGCTTGAGAAGGTATGAGTCTTTCTTATGCTGGGGGCCCTAGATCTAGATGCAGTGCCCCAGGTGAGGTCCATGAAAACATGATCTGCTGGACATACTTTTCTGATGCAGAGCAGGTGTGATTAGCTTTTTGTGACTGGTTGTAAGCACGCACTGTTAGCTTATATTCAGTTTTTCATCCAGGAAGGAATTGAGTTGGACAGAAGTAATAAAATGATACATACTTATTTATCTGACTGACAGTGACAAGCAGCACTTAACATGTATATGTGCTGTGAGTATCTTCAAAAAAACCACATTTTCAGGACTTCGTTAACATGAATATAGTTTTATCCAGTTTGTCAATTCTTCTCTCTTGTTCTACTACTCTTCACATATTAAAATCCACACTAAACAAAAGAATGTTATGTTTGGGTCCATTTGAGGAAACAGTTGTAATGAATATTGATGTCTTCATGCAATTTACAAAGAAAGGGAATTTTAAAAGCATTCGGAGAAGTTAAAAGGGCACATTTAACTGACTCTTAGTGAGAATTCTGGTCCTAAATGTGAGTATTACACAAAGTCCCCTAGGAAGTAAACTGAAGTGTACTGGCATGTGTGTGCCAGTGATTTCTGTGCATATAAGCACTTGCAAATTTTGAATTCAACCACTGGTGATGTATACTGTTAACCTGCTGTGAGTCTGCAGATACATATGTGCTAACTTCTCAAATAACAGATGGCATCTACCACTGTCTGAATTAGGTGAAAATGCTACAAATCACATTCACACTTGAGAATGTGTCTGTGCTATTTACAGTGAAATAAAAAAAATTGACTGAAGTGAGTTAAATGCATTCAAAATATCCATAGGTGTATGGGTATAAGCAAAAGTACAAGGAACAGAACATTTACATATCACTCAACATACTACACAAAGAACAAAGGCCAATTTATCAAACAAATCCCTCTTTCAAAATAGGCTGTCAGGTTTCTCCAGTGCTTCAGGAAAGCACCCTTCAATCAATAAATTTGAATGAGGATTTCAGGCATTTTACATCACCTCTGCCAAAAAGGTTTGACATTGCAGTTTACCATAGGAATACTTTTGTTGTTGCTGTTGTTGTTGGACATTTTGTTTGGTTTGGTTTTGGTTTTGTTTGGGGTTTTCTTGTTTGCTTATTTGTTGGTTTGGTATGGTTTTGATTTTTTTGTCCACTCCTGTTCTCATGTTTACTTTATTCCTTGTTGTGCTATGGCAGAATCCCAAACATGACTTTTTCAAATACATCAATAACAAAATGAAAACAAAGACTACTTTGGTACTAAATGGAGGGGGGCCCTGGTAACAGACAATGCAGAGAAGACAGAGTTACTGAATGCCTTCTTTGCATCAGTCTTCACTGACAATACCGGCCCTCAGGCATCTCTGACCCAGGAGATCTGGGTAAAAGAATCCTCTCTTGGCCAAGGAGGATTGGGTTGGAGAACACCTAGGCAAATTTGACATCCACAAGTCCATATGCCCTGACAGGATGCATCCATGAGTGCTGTTGGAAACCATAGTGAAGCTGCTCATGATCACTTTTGAAAGGTCATGGCAATCAGGAGAGGTGCCTGAGGATGGGAAGAAAGCAAATATCACCCCTATCTGCAAACAGGGTAAGAAGGAGGACTGAGGGAACTACCAGCCAGTCAGCCTCACCTCAATCCCTGGAGCTACTCCTTCTAGAAGCCATCTAGCCACATGGGTGACAAGAAGGTGATCAGGAGTAGGCAGCATGGATTGACTAAAGGTAAATCATGCTTGACCAACCCGATTGCCATCTACAATGAAACAACTACCTGAATGGATGAGGAGAGAGCAGTGAATATTTTCTAACTCAGCTTCAGCAAGTCTTTCAACACTGTCTCTCACAATCTCCTCAAAGGCAAACTCAGAAAGTGTGATCTGGATGAGAGGACAGAATTGTAGTATAAAACCTGCAAGTTCAATCCTTGAGTCACAGATAGTTTCATTTTTTTTGAAAACAAAACATTTATATTTTACTAGTTGTGTTAAGAGAACTATGTCCACTTGAAATGAAACAGAAGTGACCTCTTGGTCACGGCCCAGAAAATATGATTCATAGTGAGAGGAACCTCTCTTCTAGTGGAAGTACAGAACACCAAACATGGAAGTACTGTATAGCAAACAGAGTTATCCCAGGCTGGTCTCAGTCATGGGAGAGAGATGGCACTTTTAGGGAGGAATTCATCTCCCTTTGAAGACAACATCTAACAGAAGTAAGTTTTCATGTGCTCTTATTCACACTGACTATAGATAAAATAGATATTTACAGCCTAGAGTCTAAAGCAAGTACGAAAAGTACAATCTAAAAGGTCTGTTGTTACAGAAAAAGCTCCCATTTCACCCCCAATCTGTCTGCAAAAGGAGTACTCAGTATGGTATAGCACAATTGGCTGATACTGAATTTCAAGTATGTCATTGATATTCATTAGCTTCTATCAATAAAGCTACAAAATGCATTCATGTGGATATATTGTATAGATTTTATTTTGATCATCAACTTCTACATATTTACATTAAAAAATCACTGTAAATTTTAAGGCCACCATGGTTGCTGTTGCTCCTAAGAATTTGAACATATGATTCCTGTGCCACCTGACTTCTCAATTTGACAGTTTCTTCATTTTTTGCTAAGGTATTTTGTCAACAAATTTGTGCCTCTGGGTGAATTCTTAAAATAGGAATTTTGCTCTTACTATTTTAGTCACTTAGCTTTACCAAATTCCTTTTCATATTTCTCTTGTTGTTTCCCCCATATCTTCTGCAGTAGTTCCCTCCTGTGATCATTCGTTTCCTCAGACAGAGTCTTCCCAAAGACATGTCTTCCAGGAAGCTTAGTAACATAAAATCTCCATCTTAAGTGTCTGTTTTCTGGTTTATGTTTTATATAGTTTAGTGACTCTGTTTGTTACCTAGTTTGTTACACTGGTGATCAGTTCCCAATGAGATTGCTAGCTGAGCTGTCTGGATGATGTGATAAGGCTCTACCTGTCTAGTGTATTGTTCTGGGTTTTCCATGACACAAACTCTGAAAACAGCACAACCAGGAGGATTTCTCAGCAGGAAGGATCTGCATAAGCTACATTTTGAACATTCCCCATTGAAAAAGCTTAGTAGTGTCTGAAAGGGTTTTCAAATATTCTGTGAAGAGCAGGAAAAGTGTTTACAATATATCTTCATACTTAACATAGTGCTGTAATGCAAGGTGTTTTACTAGGATTTTGTATGCCCCAAGGACATAACCATGCATACTTCTGTGCCTATGCCATGAACTTTGTTGCTATGGAAATACCAAAACCAGGCTGTAACTAAGAGTAGGCAAACCTATTCATGCAAAATAGTATCCAGCCTCAGTCTCCAGAATGAATTGTAGCCATTTTCGTGCTTTATACTGGCTTAATATTTTTTCTTTATCGTTAAAGTCTTTCAACCACTTATATCCACCAATGCACAGAACCCCAGCTCATCCAGTCCAATGCATAATTTGGGCACAGCAATTCCAGCAGCATCTCTGAGAAATCAGATAAAACTAAATTAGATTAAATTATCCTTAGTATTCTTTGCCTTTTCTTGCTTCCTTTGAATTTATTGGCAAAGAAGCATTTTCTAATTGCAGCCCTTACTGTACCACCTTCCTTCTAAACATTAAAATTTTGGATGATATGTAAATATCCTCTAAGGATTAATTGAATGGAAACCTTCAGATCAGGGAGAATTTAAAAAGAGCAACAGCATCTTCCAACAGAGACTATCCTTGGTCTTGCTGTCTGAGCAGCTTCTCCTGCTGGAGAAAAGAAGCTGACCTCAGGCAAGTGACTGTGGGAGAGCATGTGAGGTAGGCCCGCTGTGTGTTCACATGTATGCACATCTGCTCTTGTGGATATTGTATTTATTTATTGTCACAAATTTTACTGTGTAATGGGCTTTCTAAAGTTAGTCCCTTGAAACCAAAGAAGGAGTCCTATTTCGAGTATGGAGTATTTTCAAGTAATGGCTTATGGAGAGCAATTTGAAACCAATTACCTCTTAAAGGAATATATTAACAAAGGATTGTGATTATAATTTATTTATATCTATCTATCTTCTTTCCATTTATTTATTTAATTTACATGAATTTAAGTGTGATTGCAGAACATTCTTAAACAAGGATGCCTTTCTGTTTATAGATTTGAAGACTTAACCTTCTGTTTCCTGTTAAGCCCTATACATAAATGGTCATGTTGCATGATTAGTTCCTAGGAGAATAAAGCTGTACAGAACTGCCACGATTGTGTTCTTTTGAGGTAAATATGGATATTGTGGTAGGTTAGCTGAAAAACACCATCCATTTTAACATATTTCAGAGCCTAAAGACAGAAACTATTTAACATTATAAAGGCACGCTTCTTCTCAAAACTGGGGAAGTAGCATTTCTTCCTTGAATTACAAAGCTATCATATAATTAAAAAGGCAAAAGGTATTTTGAAAATTATGGAAAATTATGTTTCTGGCTTTGGTTTAAATGATAATTTGCCTGTTTAGTAACTGTCTTTATACTTTCATCAAGAGGCAAAGCAAATGCTCTTTCACTCTGACAGAACATGATAGAGAAAGTAACTACCTGGAAAATTACTAAGTGTAAGAACATGTGAACTAACATGATGCAAAAAATATGGGGTCAAATAAACTGTATTCCCATAAAGATGACCAAGACCAAGTTGCCATAAAAATAAGCAAAAGTGCTGTAGGGTAGAATTTTCCA
Organism: Manacus vitellinus; assembly: GCF_001715985.3. Taxonomy (NCBI): domain Eukaryota; kingdom Metazoa; phylum Chordata; class Aves; order Passeriformes; family Pipridae; genus Manacus; species Manacus vitellinus. The sequence continues at coordinate 15,152,799 of NW_021939324.1, read as the reverse complement.
AAGTATTCACATAATTTACAGTGCTAGTTAATGTTTCCTTAGAAATAATAGTCTTTTAAAAGGAAATTACTTTTTTGTCTTAACTACAAATGTTATAGAAATAGAATTTACCATCCTAAATCAGAAAAATCAGTTTTGATAATTTCTTCTCATTGCCTAAGTGCTTGTAATGCAAAGACTTTGCCCCTTTATAGCTACAGAACTCTATATCCCAAAAAGAAAGATCGATACATTCCTCATACCAGTTTTTTCTACTAGGTTTCATTACAAGAAGGTACTAAAGAATGTAATCATGAAACAGTCACACACTGCTATATAAGAAAAAAGAATTGGGAAAGAACTTAAAACCAGGTTAATAAGACAGAAATCAAAAGCTAACATGATAGAACACTAAAAGTCACCAATTTGAGTCATGACATGACTCAAAACCTCTTTAATAAAAAAGATATAAGGAGATATACAAGGAGACAATATAAGGTTATTTTTATAAAATACAGTGTTCAGTGAGACGGTTTTATAAATAAATTCTTCTTACCTGTTATAGTTGCTTTGTTAATAGATGGTTGGTTACACATTGGTGATCGTCTATTGAAAAGAAAATAAAAAAGGTCTAAGCCTGATAAACTCACAGATGACTAAATCCTTGAACAATATAATAGAAAATATTGGGAAATAAAATATTGGGAAAAAAAACCTTGGGAAATTAATTTGGAATGGACTACGCTGGCATTGCCAAAGTTCATTTACAGCAGATATTTCTTTCTGGTGTAGAAGAGAATTCCTAACTGACCTCTCTGAAACCTCTCTGCAGATTGGGAACTCTAAGATAGGAATATTTTAGGAACTTAGAAGTTTATTAAAAGCCTGCCGAATCATACATAGAGCTTCTACCTAGTTTAAAATATGATTTATATACATAGTTAGCATTATTCTAACAAGTCTTGTGCTTCCCATATTCTCTGACTTGAAATGTTTCTTTTAATTATTTTTCACTCTATTATTTTTTCTGTACATTTCACACATTTTTTTGCATCTACGTTTCACAATAAGCTTTAAGGCAAACAGTTCAGTGGAATGTTTTGCCCACTGAAGAACGCTATAAGATATTGGACTGACACAGCTGCATAGGGATGTGAGTTATGGATGAGTGAAAGCAGGGAACACCTAAGGTCTGCATATTCCAACAAAGAGACATGGAAATACCTTCTGGTAGCATTGCATATGCAATGGTAGGCAACTGTCTTTGGAATGCTAATTACTTCTAAGCTCTAGAGATGCACATTTTGGGTGAGAGAAATGACTGCACTATGAAATTTGCCAGTGTAGGTAACATTCATGTTCACTGTGACTCTGTAACATGACTGGAGAAAGATCATATTTATAATGCCTCATTTATAATTATGAATTACTCTGCATGAGTGGGATGTCACTATCTTGGATGAGTTAGGCAGAGTTCTAGGTTCAGATCATGCAAGCAGCTCTCACTGACTGAAGCTGTCTGCTTACTCAGGATCATTTGCAAGACTCAGACTGTGCCTGAATCATCTTTGAATGATCTTTGACATATGACCAATTTATTGAAAATCATACAGTTGCACAAAACCACTCCAAGTTTATGTGAGGACAGCAATGCAAGATCAGTTAGAAGGCAAGGGGGCTTTTGTCTCAGCTACCAAGAATAACATCTTCAAGGGATTAATAAGCTATTACTCATGCACGTTTTATGCAGGTTCAGTGGCACAGGCTGAAATCTGTAACATCTAATCATCATTTTCAGTTTACATTAAAAAGTATCACTGCAAAAATTTCAGTGGCCAAAAAATGACACTCACTTGCTGGGTGCCCGATCTTGTAAATTGGTTAATGCAGCAAAGTTATTCCGTACAGTACGCAGGCTGGCCAGCACCTGGAACAGACAAAGTGATTTCAGTATAAATGTCTGCACAAGTGAGACTGATTTCTCTCTGCTCCACTGTGCTGAACGAAAAAGGAAAGGGCATTGCAAAACAACTGTAAAAGGTTTCCAGGGTTGGTTAGTCTGCAGCCTTTGACCATTATTTAACAATAACATGTCTGTAATAGGAGAGCATAGTTTATTTCTTTTTTTTTCCCCATAAACAACTCATTGTTTGATAAAGGCAAGCTTACTTGAGAAGGAGGAAAGTTTTTCATTTTAGAATACTACTTATTTCTTTAAAATTACCATGAAAGTGTTTGAGTTTGGAAGATCTTACCCCTTTCAAGCCTCATACTTCATGCATAAGAAATAATTAGAGAATCTTCCATTTGCCATTCAGTCCCCACAAACTCCAAAGGGAATAAGATTGTCTAGACTGCCAGGAAAAATATATGTGTCTCCTTTAAGATGCACAGTTGATTTGGGGACTTAGTGCAGAAGACCAGAAAAAGAGGAAGGGAAAATGGCTGCACTGTAAAGTTCTTACAAACTTTACACATTGGGAAAAGAAAAACTACTTCCTTTCTGGACTTAATTTCATGCAAGATATCATATAGTAGATGCAGTAGAGGAGTGTCTTCTTGTTATAAGTGGCACAGGCACTCTCTTCTGAAGGCAGATAGATAAATGCAATAAATTTTGTACCACATAAGCATAATAAGATGAACCTCTCTAACAAGAGAGAGCTAGTTCAGTTGATGTCAGACAGGAACCATGAGTTCTTTGGAACCATGCTGGAACTGGGAGGAAGCAGACACACTAACCACTGGTGTGTCTGCAGAAGTTGCCCATTTTTGTTTCCCAGCCCAGACTGGGCTGGTGAACTCACCAGAGGGATAATGAAAGCAGGAATGGGAATTTGGGTTTTAGAGGTCTGATTTGAGGAGGACACAACCCTCTTTTCATAGCACCTTAAATTTATATAGGAGATAGGAAGGAGATGGGAGACTGAAAAGAATAAATTAATGAAAGCCTGTAACAGAAAATATTCAGAAGTTAATAATAACTGGCAGTGTTCAAGCTATAGTAAGTAATTACCAAATGAGATAATAAAAATACATTTGTTTAACTAGATGGTATTAATTTCATTATGTTTTTCTTTCCAAAGATCAGGAGGCACAGTTACATATTCTACATTCAGCAAGGAATAAAAATATATGCCATCAGATTTGCATTCCCAGGGAACAGTGACATTAAAAAATATTGTATTTAGATGTTGCATGTAGACAGATGGAAATCAGGCATGAACTGGGCAGGTGAAAGATGATCTTGGAGTTCAGAGATCCAAAACCAAATACTTCAAATACAGTGAAAAAGTACTGAAGCATGAAAATATTGTAAAAGGAAAATATGAGTTGAAGGTAGAAGGAAAAGGAAAGCATAAAGAAGAAGTTTGGCTATTAAGAGGCTCATTTTAGTGACTGCAGTCCATTTTTACTTCTCTTTTGTCCATCTGCCTGGGTTCAGTTTACATGTGTCAGGATGCTGAGATGGTTTGTGTGTCCTAGTATTTTCAGAGAAAGGTATCTATGTGGCTTCCAGAGCTGTTCCAGGGCATGAAAAAATATAGTCAGTTTTCCTGGCTTCAAGTTCCTACTCAATAAACCCTGTTGGACTCAAACTGGCTGCATATGCAGGTGCACTGAGAATTGGAAGCACATAATTAAGGTAATGAAGTGACTCCTCAGAGAGTGACCTCAGGTATAACCATGCTTCTCCGATCTGCTTGTTCTGAATGGCAATGAATGGCTCTGTACTTGCTGCACAGAGCAGTTTCAGACAGGTTAGTAGGCTAGACACATTGCCATCTGAAAACATGAAGCTAGCTTAGGTATGTTTTGGATCTGAAATAACAGGACATTAAACAGCAGGGGCACCGAGAAAAGAAGTGGTCAGAGCTGCAAGGTTGCTCAAGGCCAGTTATGAGTGGAGGCTAACGAGGCTTGCTGGACCCATGCTCAGGTCCCAGACAGGCTGCAAGGGTGTCTCTCTATGTGTACACATAACCAGAATTTTCTAATGTCTGAAATAATATGAATCTGTCCTTTTTTCAGAAAGCAGAGTCTTGACTGTTGTTTTGTATCTCCTCTTTATTCTTTAGGTCCAGGAGTGAAATGTCCAGTACCTGCCCAGCATCCTAGATGCTTATAGCATTAATGGAACACAAGTCTTACAAGGAGAGGCTAAGGGAGTTGGAGTTGTTTAGTCTGGAGAAAAGGAGGCACAGTTACATATTTTACATTCAGCAAGGAATAAAAATATATGCCATCAGATTTGCATTCCCAGGGAACAGTGACATAAAAAAATTATCACTCTCTACAACTACCTGAAAGGAGTTGTAGACAGGTGCAGGTCAGTCTTTTCTCCCAGGTAACAAGTGATAGAACAAGATCACAGAATCACAGAATCACAGACTCACAAAATTAATTACGTTGGAAAAGACCTTTGAGATCATCAAGTCCAACCTTTGACTGATCACCACCTTGTCAATTAGAGCATGCAACTAATCGCCATGTCCAGTCTTCTCTTAAACACCTGAAAGGACAGTGACTGCACCACTTCCCTGGGCAGTCCATTCCAATGTCTAATCACCCTTTCCATGAAGAAATTCCTCCTAATGTCCAACCTAAGCCTCCCCTGGTGCAGCTTAAGACTATGTCCTCTCATCCATCGCTAGTTGCATGGGAAAAGAGGCCAACACCCCCGGCCACAACCTCCTTTCAGGTAGCTGTAGAGAGTGATAAGGTCACCCCTGAGCCTCCTCTTCTCCAGGATAAATAACCCCAGCTCCCTCAGCCTCTCCTCACAGGACTTGTGCTCCAGGCCCTTCACCAGCTCCCTTACCCTTCTCTGGACCTCCTCCAGCACCTCAATATCCTTCCTATATTGAGCAGCCCAGAACTGGACACAGTACTCAAGGTGTGGCCTCACCAGTGCCAGTATAGGGCAAAAATCAGGATGCCATTGGCTTTCTTGGCCATCTGGGCACACTATCGGCTCATGTTTACCAGTACCCTCAGGTCCTTTTTTGCTTTTACTTTCCAGACACTCTGTCCCCAGCTTGCAGTGCTACCTGGGGTTGTTGTGACCCAAATGTAGAACCCAGCACTTGGCCTTGTTGAACCTCATACCATTGGCCTTGGTCCATTGATCCAGCCCGTCCAGATGCCTCTGCAGAGCCTTCCTGCCCTTCAGCAGATAAACACTCCCACCCAACTTGGTGTCATCTGTGAATTTACTAAGGGTAGACTTGATCCCTTCACCCAAATCATCAGTAAAGATATTGAATAGAACTAGGCCCAACACTGATCCCTGGGGGACACCACTAGTGACCGGCTGCCAACTGGATGTACCTCTGTTCACCATCACTCTCTGGACCCAGCCATTCCAACAGTCCTTAACACAGGGAAGAGTGCACCTGTCCAAGCCATGCGATGCCAGCTTTTCCAAGAGAATGCTGCTGGGTGTCAAAGGCTTTGCTGAAATCCAGGTAGACAGCATCCACAGCCTTTCCTTCCATCCACTAGGTGGGTCACCTGGTCATCAAAGGAGATCAAGTTTGTCAGGCAGGACCTGCCTTTCCTAAACCCTTACAGCTGGGTCTGATCTCCTGGTTGTCCTGTACATGGCACATGATGGCACTCAATAATCTACTCCATAACCTTTCCAGACACCAAGGTCAGGATGATAAGCCTATAGTTCCCTGGATCCTCCTTCCAACTCTTCTTTTGGATGGCCGTCACATTGACCACCCTCCACTCATCTGAGACCTCTCTGCTCAGCCAGGACTGATGATAAATGATGGAGAGTGGCTTGGCCAGCTCTTCTGCCAGCTCCCTCATCACCCTATGATGGATCCCATTTGATCCCCCTTGTGAGTGTCTCAGTGGCACAGCAGGTCACTAACTGCTTCCTCCTGGATTACAGAGGGTCTACTCTGCTCCCTGTCCCCATCCACCTTTTCAGGGGGCTGGTTGCCCTGAGGATCACTTGTCTTACCATTGAAGACTGAGGCAAAGGTGTCATTTAAGTACCTCATCTTTGGTGACAATATTCCCCATCACATACAATAAAGAATGGAGGTTTTCCTTGACCCTCCTTTTGTTATTAATGTATTTATAAAAGCACTTTTTATTATCCTTTGCAGAAGTGGCCAGAATAAGTTCTAACTGAGCTTTTGCCTTTTTGATTTTCTTTCTAGATGAACTCATCATGGCCAGTCTTCGTGAGCGAAGATTTGGGAAAGGTCTTTACCCTTCGAGCCTGCGTAGTGGATTTTTTAGGTGAGACACAGTGTGCGCTGAACTGAGCCCACCCTTTAATCCTGAGGTTCATCTGCTGGGGCCGAGGAAGCTTGGACAGTGGCAGTGAGGTCCTCAGGACGTGGGTTTGTTTAGAGTGACCTTCTCTTAGATGGATGGCCTTACAGGGCTGACGAGCTCCATCTGCCCGGAGGAGTTCCCTGACCGGGAATTGAACCCGGGCTGCAGTGGTGAGAGCGCCGCATCCTAACCACTAGACCACCAGGGGGCCCCCTCTAGATGAACTAATGACATCTTTAACCACTTCCTGAGCTGCCTGTCCCTTTTTCCAAAGATGAGACATCCTCTTTTTTTCCATGAGTTCCTGCAAAATCTCCCTGCTCAGCCAAGGCCTATCGTCTTCCCTCACGACTTGTCTTTTGAGACAAAGGGACAGTCTGCTCCTGTGCCTTTAAGAATTCTCTCTTAAAGTATGTTCAGTCTTCCTGGACCTCTTTGTTTTTAAGGGCTGATTCCCAAGGGACTCTCCGGACCAGTGTAAACTCTCCAGGGTAGAGGTTTTGTTGACACCACTCCTTTATTCACTGAGTAGTGAAAACTCTATTATATCATGGTCACTGCGCCCCAGACAGCCTCTGACCACCACATCTCCTACCAGCCCTTCTGTGTTTGTAAACAGCAGGTCTAGCAAGGCACCGCCCCTGGTAGGCTCACTTACCAGCTGCAACAGGAAGTTATTTTCCACACACTCCAGGAACATCCTAGACTGCCTCCTTTATGTGTGTGGAGTTTCCAGCAGACATATGGCAGGTTGAAGTCTCCCATGACTGAGATGAAATGGCCTCAAGTTCCACCAAGGGAAGTTTAGATTGGATGTTATGAAAAATTTATTCACTGAAAGGTTGGTCTGCATTGGAACAGCCTGCCCAGGGAAGTGGTGGAATCACCATCCTTGGAAGCATTCAAAAAACATGTAGATGTGGTGCTAGGGGACATGGTTTGGTGGACCTGGCAGTTTTAGGTTAACAGTTGGACTTGATGATCCTGGACATCCTTTCCAACATAAACAATTCTATGATTCTATGGTTATAAATGCACATATATTGACAGTTTCTGCAAGTACAAGCCACCCCCACATACATTGCAATAAATGTGTAAGTGAAAACAAAAAGGTTGGTCATTGGCTACAATGGATCTAAACAACTTGATTTCTTGTATAAAGGTATTAATATTTATAAGTGTATTATCTTAGAAGCGCATAAAATAATATTTCAATTTTCCACTACAATTTTCTTTAAGTGACAGTTAATGCTGCCCACAGAGGTTCTACTTGTGCTTAGTATTTCTAGAGTTACATTTGTGGGCATAAAGCAACCCATCACGTGCAAACTGCTTTAGGCTTAATCTCTAAGTAAATATTAATATTTTCAAAATCAAGTTATATATAAACAGTTGCAAACAAATTTTAAATATTGAACTTTTTTTTGGTAATTAAAAACCTACAGATTTTTTCCTTAAGTTTCAAATCCCTCAAATTATTTTGTAAAGTGAAATTCTGTGAATAATTAAATTACAGCAGTTGCTGTATATTAGAATATAGGGAAATGCAACTGACAATATCCTTGTGATAATTTTTTTTTTTAATTTTTGCTTTAAAAATTCCATTCTAGTAAATATAGTAAATTATCACGTCCTGGGACCAGTTTCTATGTGGGGGACACAGTATGCCACTCTGCCTCCACATAGAAAATGCAGCTGCATTACCATGGTGATATGCTGAAAAGAAACTCAAATGCTAAACTAGGATTATTACCACCAGGTGGCTCATGATCAAATGAAATAAGCTTCCTGATCAAGTGAAGAAAATACAGATGGTTTGAAATAACTTGAAAATGTGTTCCTCACACTGTGATGCACACAAAAAATGCACTTACATGTTAAAATATTGCTTTAGGAAGACATTAAAGTGGTAGTTTTTATGATGTGGACATGTACTGGGACGTGTGGACATTGTACTGGGAGATGGCATCCAGTGTCTGAAGTCCTGAGTGAGGTCCTAACACTGCTAATGTAACTCAGAGGGATGGGCTCAGTGCTTCTTCTGTCATCAGGCCCCACTTGGAGATGAGATTTTGCATATTCTATACTTTTTAGATAAAGGTGATGTTTTTCCTAAGAGTCTAGTCAGATGTCACTTCCCCTCTATTAGGCACACTCTCTCAACTGCATCTCAGTTTCTCCTGTGTCAGGGAATGTGACATGATCATTCACCCTGTAAGTGCTTTTTCTCTTGTTCCACAGAAATAAAACCAAGTTGACTTAAATCACTGCTAACAGGGTTTTGCACTGGAAAAGCTCACAATCAATTACAGTACCTTGGTGAAAGTAGCCATAGCATTCAACTGCTTTTGCTCTATTTGCTGAACCACATCCATTAATGCCAACAAGAATACAGAACTGCCCTTAAAAGAAAGGGTGTTTTGTTCCCAGGAAAAGGATATCCATAAATGAGGTGTACTATTTGCTGTTTTCTAGGGAAGCTAGAACCTAGGAAAACTGTGTTCTAGGGAAACTACGTGGCACAATTTGCAAACAAAAATCAGATTACAATGAACAGGAACGATAGTAAATATTACTGGATTGCTTGAGCATCATAAAATTTATATTTTTTTCTGTGCTTAAAAGTTAGGTTTTCAGTTTCCTAAGGAAATAAAACCAGAAGTTGTTTGACTTTTTTTAATTTTTTTTCCTGTAATTTCTTCTCTTCCATTATTGTTTAAGTATATTTAATATTTCAGAGACTTCAGAGTATTTTTATAAAATGCCCTTGCTTAATGTTTTCTCTGCTAATAAAAGATGATGGTATTATTCATATTAAGAACTTGCTCCCAGTTTTATAAACACTGTATCTGCTTACAATATAATTAAATATCTAATAAACTATTAAATAAATATTCTTTTAACAGCTTATTATTAGACCAGAGCAACCTGCATATTGAGACTAAAGTTGCACATTTTATTGTTATTTGAGACTGCTATGTGACTTAACCTTTCTTTTTCCATTCACCTACAATCACATATGACTTTGTAATTACACTGAATTGATTTTCATTCCTATCTATTTCAGAGTAAAATCTATCATCATGAGTTCAAAGAATATCAATATTAACTTTTCATACATGATAAGACAGCTCTATTGTGAAAAATTGTGAAGACTTGATCTGAATTATAAAGAATTTTGAGGTGATATTTTATAAAACAGACTCTGAATAGAAAAACCAAACACATGGTTTTGCAAAAGAACATAAGTATTCTAGGTAAAACTTATGTCTAGAAATCACATTTTATTTAATGCATAAAATATGACCAAATGAAGAAATTGTAATTATAAAAAGTAATAGAATAACAGAAAGCAGAGATTTGTCTTCATTATGACTGCCTGTTACAGTATTTGAAGAGAGATCAAAGGTGTTTATTGTGCTGTTGCACTTCAATTTTCAGATAACCAAAAAGCTTTAAGAAAGAGAGGTGTAAGTAATGAGAGTGGGAAGTTTACACCTTTCTGTTTAGACATTTTTCTTGTTTCAAGCAAACATATCTTATACAATAATAATGATAGAAAACAACTAGTTTGGCCATTTAGTCTTTAAATTACAAGATCATGTGAGAAATATAGCAAAATTGTGCCTACCTGAGCAAACGGCGTCACAATCAAGTCATCTCCATGTCTGAAAAAATAAGCAGAATTGTGAGTTAGGTATTACCAAAAACTTATCCTGCTGCTTCAACAGGAAGAAAATCGGCTTTTAAAATGCTCTGTCGGTAACTCCAGTTTTATTCTTCTGCAATTACACAGTACTATTGCTTTACACATTCTATGAAAATTAAATTTGAACTTAGTTATTGCCCAACTGCCTGGCATGTCTATGGGATGACTGACAGACCAGCTGGTTTCTTCATTGCAGGTTGGGCAGCTGACTGACCACCCAGGACTAATCTTGAGAGATTTCATCCCAAAAGATGGAGGTGAAAGTTCCAAAAATTACTCCATTTACCAGCAGGCTTGTGAGCACTGGATGGGTGACTAAACGCAGATGGCTGGGCAGTGCATTGCAGATGAATGAAAACCTAGTAAAACTTTCAAACTGACTGAGACTTCTGTAGCTATAGGGGGTGTGACCAAGTGTGTGCTGTTGCTGTGGCAACCTCACCTACACCAGGGCTGACATCTGGGCAAGGTGCCAGGATGACGCATTGTAGGGGAAAAGGGAGAAAGCGAAAGCGGAGTTCCTTCTCTTCAGTGCCGAAACCTGCCACCTGAAACGGTTTTAAAAAGATATAGTATTCTAAATACAAGTAGACTGAAGGGCTTAAGAGTAGCATCTGTAGCATTGAGGATATAGAGTCAAAACGTGGGGACAGGGACAACTTGCAGGTTTCAGTTATCTTACCTAGTATATGACAGCAATTGAGGTAAAAATAAATTTTCCAAAGACAAAAATCCAATATGACTCTGTTTTTAATTTTCCTATACTTTTCTGTGGTGAATTTATCATGATGAATTACAAGTTGCAGCTTCTCACAGAAACTACTATTGCTTTTGTGCTGTTTTAATATTATTTAAGTTTAAGTGCAATATATGAGTATTTAACAATGGATTTCAAGTCCTTGAAAAGCTAATTAGAAAAAGGCTGATAAAAGGAGAAATATGATTTGTGTCTGAGATGCTACAACATCATTCTTACAATTTATATACTGTCCACAAGACAAAAATTGTTTGCAAGTATTGCAAAAACCCACTAAAAAAGCAGTACATGCAATCTGTACTTCTGTACAATCAGTCTGTAAGGACAAAACTCCCCAATATTAAAAATTATCAGAATACTTAATATCTGTGTAACCATTTTTATTCACATCTCTTTTATTCCTTTTGTAATAGAGGCGTGGATTTTTATGGACTCTGTGGAAGAAGTCTGCAGTTTTAATACAGTCTTTGCAGGAGTGGTTAGAATAGGGTGTTGCTTCAAGTGAAACCACAGTCCCAGACTGGCTGGAAAGCATGTAAGCAAAACTGAGAGAAACATGTCACCATGGGAGGAATGCTCAGCGTCTTTAATAACTCAATGAAGCCAAATCCAGTTGGGTATTAACAGGGGAGTAAATGAGCAGCTGCATTAGTATCTCTTTATGTTTTCACTGGGTCATGAAAACATTAGCAAATGCCCTAGACTATCATTTTGGATTAGGATTGCTTAATGAATTACACAAAGGCTTTAGCAGAAGACAAGCCAAATTCCTCTTGTCTTTTTCTTTCCTATTCTCCACTGAAACAGCCACAGTGTAACTACACTACCTCACTTCCAGAAAAATTATACTCTTTGTCTTCAAGTTCTGTGAAATGACATTATCTGATATATGACAACTGGTTTAGTTGTTTCTCAGTAATGCCTGTTAATTTTTTACCTTTTATAAAGAATATTTTTACTGTTTGCATATAGCCACTCCATTTTCACTTCTGTTTTGACACTTAAAAGAGGCACAGCTCAAAACACAAACCCGTTTTTTACTGATCCAGTCAATTTCCCACATTTGGAAATTATGAAGGGGTAGCATTCTGAAGATGAAAATGTTTACAGGTAGCAGCAGGACTGGACAAAGAACACAAATATTAAATGTTTTCTACCTGTAAATAAGCCAGATAGTGTAGAGATAGTTCTTTCTAGCATCTGCCAATGGCAAACTCTCTTCTGAATGCCTAATACATGACACAAATACACAAACTATTCATCCATGCCTTAACATCCTGCTACAATATAGTTGTTAAGTGTCAAAGTGCAGATTGGCAAAAAATATGAAAATAAGATTGTCCTCCATCTCAATATCTCTTGTGGACTTCCTTATTAGCAGTGGCATTTTCTTGCTCTTCATTTCTTGCCATTCAGTGCCCCTGTTTGCCAGCCTTTAATTCTGAGGGACTTATAAAAGGCAACAAGTACACGTTCCTGAGCTTTCTGCCTTGGAGGTTTTTTTTTCTTTTACATAAAATAGCATGATTCCACTCCTCTCATTTTCAAACTTTATTCTACTTGAGCTCTTTCTGGATTGCATTTTGTTGGACAACACTGATATCATACTGTAACTTTTTATTTTTTAGAAGATGCATTATTAAGTAACAATTTAATGTACTGAAATCAAGCCAGAATTTAATTTTCACTTTTCAAATGCTCCTTGTGTCAAAAGCAACAATTCCAGAAATTATCATTATTTTGGTGAAAGCACGATACTGGAATTACAGGTATCCACAGCTGTCACCAAATAGTTTAGCACACACCAGACCCACTTGAATTGAAAAGCGACTGTATAATGTGGTGAGTAATTTTTAATCCACACTGGGTCAGAAAATCTGGACAAAGTGAGTATTCAAAAATGGAGTAGACATGTCTAAAGAAGCTGTTATTTCTGTACAGAAGAGCAAGGACGTATGACTCAAAATGCCACTGATCCACAGAGTACTGCAGTGCAGTAAACACTACAATGTATGAGTATCCTCATACAGATGATACGAAGGTGATAGGGGATTCTTTCTGGATTCTGGGCCCAACAGTGCCACACAGTAGCAGCAAGAGGGAGAGTAAATCCTGCAATATGCCACAAGCTTCTAAATATAAAGAGAGATGTTAGCCTTTAAGGTTAGGAGAAATTGTTCATATCAGTGTTGGACTCTGTTAACTAGAATGCCTGGCACAGTTGTTCACATCTTCATTTTTCAAAGGAAAGACAGGTTTGAAAGCAGAATAATGTTCACATAGCCCCAAAAGTTAAAATGATTAATTCCCCACTACCAAAGAACACTGATAAAGCACACAACAGTCCACATAAGATGAATCACTGTTACATAAAACACAGGACAAATTTCCATTAACAGACCAAAGATTGTATACCACATTGCATGTTATTTGCCACAGTGAAGTAATGAATCCTAGCCTCCTGCAAATTTTCTGTCTTTTGCTTCCTAACATTTCCTATATGACTATAATTGATCTCATAAAACCTATGCTATTCCCTACCCCGGAGAACAGATGAAAATGCTATACTAAGTTAGAAGTTGGTTGAATATGTCCAGCTGACTGTTGACAAATAAAAAGTCCAAAAATTCTGCTTCTATCCGAATTACAGAACAGTAATTAACTTTGCCCTCACTAATAAGGAACTTAGAGATGCATGCATGGACAGAGAGAGAAGCAGGCAGGAAGATTAACACGAGGGTAGAAAGGGTGACTGCATAATCTTTATTTTGTAATTAATCTGGGATAATTTAATGTAAGATCTAATAAGAGGAGTAACTAGAGAGATATTCTGCAGACCTGTCAGGATATAGTTAAGAAAGAGAGGGTGTTTTTTTAATGTGGTCAGAAAAAACTCAAGATAGCCATTAAGAAGAAGTGAATCCTAGACACTACAGACCACTAGGAGTGTGAGTCTGCACTTGCCAGTGTGGAGCTTCATTCTGGAAGGTCCTCAAGGTTTGCCTTTGCAAAGGCTATTAGTAAACACAGATTAAGACTTTCTGCATACACATAAAGAATATCAGCTGAGTGATCTTGAGGACATATATTGAAGAGATTATTGGGAGATATAAACAGGGTAAATAAGAGTTCTATACTATTTAAATAGTGGGGGGGAAATGCACCAGTTTGACACATACATTTCTCATGGACAAGATAAAGTTACAATAAATTCCTGTTTAATCTTGATAGAATTTTTATAGCATAAATTGTAAACTAGTAGAAAGAATCTTGATGCTTTGTACCAATTTAAAGTATGATCTTACTGGTTTGCCACAGTCCTCCATTTGAATAAAAAACTTATCTCCCCAGGATAAAGAATGGCTGAGGATGCCAGTCAGGCTTTAAATCCAGCTGGCAGACTGTGTTGGATCCTCTGGCTACAGACTTGGGACATAGCCCATGAGAGAATAAAGCTGCCTACAGAGTTTTGAAAAGCCCAAGGGGACAGCGGCTGTCTGGAATCCTTGAACTATGCTCAGCAGCAAGAACTGTGAGAGCAAGAACTTTCGTCACAATGTCACAAGAATTTACTCCATTTTTACAGAATTGTATTTGGGCATTTTTAACTTATTTTTTTAATATAAGAACATAGAAAACAGAAAAGTATGGGAAAATCCATACAATGTACTAAATAAGAAAAAGGATGAACATGAAAGTAGTCTTCTGTTTGAACCAGAAAATATATTACAGTCTCATTTTTCAGTCTAAACATCTAAATTTGAATTAACATGACATCTACTCATCCCTGTATACAAGACTGATTCAGACTTACTGTCCAATGGCATGCTATAAATGCATCTTACATGAGACATTTGTGTTTTGTTCACATATATTCTGGAACACAAATATACCATGAGGAAAACCACAAATGAAGGACAGAGAGTAATGCGACAGTATACCCTAACTGCTAGGATATTTTTATAAATGAAGCCAAATACACACACACAAAACATATGAACTAGGTATGCTGAAATATTCACACTGATTAGATTCAGATTTTAGCATCAATGAAAACTGATTCTAGATTGCACCCTGACAGAGCAGTGGGGAAACATCATGTAATGGTACTAGTCATCAGAAGCTGCATTTAAGGACAGTGAGTGGGAGGGGTGGCTGGCTGCTCCATGCAGCTTGAACTTTGTTATCATCTGCATTTGGAGAATCCAGATGGGCTGGTTTTGTGGAATCAGAAATCACAGTGTTTCAAGTCAGCTTATTCTACAGGAATAACACTTAAGTCATGTCATCTCTATCTTGAAAGACTTTGAAAACAATTTTCTAGCTCTAATATGACCAATATCCCATCCTATCCAAGACTGGATGGGATAAGTGGCAGCTCTGAATATTGTGCCTACATTATGATGTGTGGCAGAAACTGGGTTACAGCTTTTCCCAGAAAGCCAGTGGCTTGTTAGTGAATTGCATTTCTTTGAAAGGTTAAGCTCTATTTGGGGGATGATCAGGCTTTTAAGGCAGGGACTAGAGACTACAACTGTAGGAAGGTTGGGATTTATGGATGAGAGAGCAAGCAATGAAAATTGTTGTTGGAACCATGAGCTAAAGGGGAGTGGGTTGTTTTTCCCAAACCATTTCTTTATTTCTGGGAACAAGTCTCTTAAAGGATTGTTACAAAGAGCTGCTTGAAACCACTTGTTCTCTCTCACAGTATACAGAAATTACACCCTGAATGAAGCAGACTCTCATCAACTACCATATGAGTGTTCCGGAACACCACAATTTTCTATAACACTTACAGTTATGTCCTCCTGACACTTCTGTATAATTCAACAGCACAGCTTGCCCTAATTAGTGAAAAGTATTGCTATAATATTGGGAGTTCAAAATACTAAATTTAATTGAGCTTAACCAGATGCAAGAGGATTGACTCAGAAAAGCCACAGTCCCTGAAAAGACCATTATGCAAGTCAAAACAAAGCTGGTTACAGTAGTTCTCCTTTGACTAACTACTTAATAAAGTGAAACTTAGAAAGACACACCAAAGAGAAAAAACATTTCTCCAGTATAAATCTCACTAGCAAAAACTTCAGATGTATTTCCAAAGACCCTGATTAACTTCATGGGGAGCACAAATCAAGTTACTCCACCATGACATGTTGATGAAGAAAATAATACTTGGCTGGCTTATGATCAGAGATCCAAAAGACAACTCAAAACAAACGTGGGTTGTTACATATGCCTAATACCAACCAAGATATGCTATGTACTAATATACCTGCAGCTTTCTAGATACAATTATATTTTATAAAAGAAAGTACTTCAATGTTTCATGTCACCTTTTTAGTGAAGAAGCCTTTGAATACTTGGAAACTGGTCTCCTGAAGTCATCAGTGTTAGGTTACCCAAACTGCAATCTTCAAGTTGAACTGCATTAGCACCCAAGGTGAGAAGATCTCTCAAGACTTGGAAAGAAAAAATTACAGACTAAAGAACTGGAAAGGAACAGTGCTACCAATTCTAAATCAGTATTTTGAGATTTCATCCAGGGACTACCAGGAAGTAGTATATAGTTACCTGTGGACCTTATTGTGTAGCCACAGCATCCTTTCACATTGCCTTTTAAGTAGCCTAGAAAAGAGATTTTGCTGGCTGACAAGGGCAACTAAGTAAGTTTCTGTGACCCATCAAATCCATAAGCTTCATTCAGGATTGCTGGATAAGCTGGAATCACAATTAGCTGACTAACTCAAAGAATGGGAACTATTACTATTTTTTCCCATTCTGTATAATAAGCTGTAGGAACAATGCTAGGCTTCTTCCATCTCCCATGAAACTCCTAGTACCTTTGGAAGAGTTTGAGGACCACCAGAACCTCTTATGTCAGACCCAGCTGCTTTGCTTAGGAAGCTTAAACCTTTTCCAAAGAGACTGCACTCACACATCCAACTTGTGTAGTCTGCCTGAGGCAATCACGTCGACAGTGATACAGTGGGCCCTCACAGAAGGGTACCAGCATGATGTGCAAGATATGGAAACACAGACAGCTCAAGAAATCATCTGTATCTTATTGGTTCAGCCACCCACCAAGCTTCAATGCTTTAATGCTATCATAATATAGCAGGCTATTTAGATTATAGGAGAACAGTGGACAACTCTGAGCAACTGTTCTCGATTAAGTCTGACAGAATTATGCAATCCTGAAGAGAAACAGAGCATGGGTTTGCCAGAGTGTCTCACTGGTGTAAGTGGTTTTCCCATTAAAATCAGAAGGTAGTCTGCCTGGGGGTCACTGGAGCCATGGTAAAGGAAAAGAAGCTACCAGTGTGGGGCTTTGGTTTGTGTGTTGAAGGAGTGGCTGGATTAAGCCAGAGGATGTAGGACTTTGAATCAGAAAAATGCTGAACTCAATCAGAATTCAGGCCAATTCAGCACTGCCGTTGTTGGACTGTTCATACAACCAAAATCATCATTTATCTATAAGCAAGACTGGAAAAAACCTAGAAATGTTGTGATGTAGCTGAAATACCAGCTAAGAATTGGTTTTGATACCATGTTTTTAATAACATGCCACCTTTGACTGAAGAACAGGCATCAGTGACTAAAGGGTAGGTTTGTTTTCTGCTCGGATTAGAGAAAATTAGTGACTGAAAGCAATCAAGTTATTGCCACTTGATGAGTGGCACTTAATCAGTTTTGATTACATTAACTGACACACATAAACTCTTAGTTTATTGCAAATAAAAGTAAAATGTGTTACCCTGGACTGCTTTTAAGCATCAGGCATTTGGTTGCTTGCTTGCCCCTGCCCTACAAGCCCAGGTGTTTAAAACTGAACACTTTCCATGTGAACCTCCCACTGATAAGGCTGAAAGATTTCCTCATTAAAACAAATGAGAGCAGAGCTGCTGAGAACAGCACCTATGCAATGCAACTTCCCAGCCTGAGCAAGCTTGCTATCAGCCAGCCACAGAAAGATAGTCTTAACTTCCAAGATTTAGAAAGAAATGGTCTCCTACCTAAATTCAAAGGTCCCTAAATGGATATATACAAGAAGAAACAAGAAGACTTCAAAAAAAACCAAGGCAAAACCACAAGAATTTCAGACTGTCCATTTTCAGGGAATGAACTCTATAGCTAACACACCATTAGTGCCATTGAAAGAATACAGAGTACTGTTTGTGCCCTGAGGGGTGAAATGCCAACTGTTGTTCTGGGTTGTGAAGTAAATTTGACCTGTGTATGAGCAATCACTGAGCTTGAAAAACAGTCTAAGAGAGATCGCCACATACTATGTTTTTAATAACAGGCCACTTTTGACTGAAGAGATTTAGGAACTCAGTCTGCTTTGTTTAGCACAGGAGCAGTAACTTGTCCTTTTCATTCAAACATCTATCATTTCCAGAATGGGGGGTGTGGGGATGAACCTAACAGCTTAAAAGTGTTTAAGGGGTAAGTGATAACTTAACAACTGAGAGTTATGTTTATAGGGTTATGATTATAAGGCTTTAGCACTCAGACATAAATCCAATAATGATGCTGTATTGTCTGAATGTAAATAAACTGAATTCGAATTTTATCAACAAAATTCTCTCCTGAATTAAAAAGCAGATGAAAAGAAGCCTTCTTGATGCAAAAATACTCTTTTTGTTTTACAACATAACTGATTTTCTGATCAACAAATGAAGTTAACACAAATTTGTTATTTAATTTTAAGAAAGCTGGGTTCTAAATTGAGTTCCTTGTTTTGGATTCCATTTGTAAAATGTGCCAAACAACTGGAAAGGACACAGTCATTTTTTTTTCCATATTGTTTTCGTTTGTAGCTCAAAAAAGGATTGTAAATGACTTATAAATTACTTAGGTTAATTTAGGCTGCAATCTGGAACTTAATTTAAGGATCTTAAAAACAAAAAAGCAAAACCCAATGAAGCAAAATATTGCCTGTTTTTCTTAAGTCATGTAAGCACATTTCTTTCCTTGAACAAATAAGTCTCTCAAGCAATTTAATGTATTTTTTCATTAATTTTTTTTCTAAACTGAACCACGTGGAAAATGCATTAAGATATTTTTAAAGCAGGGCTGGACTTTGAAGTTTAACTGGCTCTTTTCAGCCAATAATATCCATGATATAGTAATATGAGAGATTCCTAGAAATAGAATATGATACCTCATAAGGAATTTCAGCAGCAATTTATCTGGAAAGAAAGACAATTATTTCTAATTTGCTAAACTGAGGTGCAATTACTCTGCTCAGTAACTGCATGTCTCGTCTGTCGTCCCAGAGTCTTCGTAAGTACCTTTCAGGAAAAAGATGGGTTTTTTCCTCTGTAACTTCAGATTCATACAACATTTTATTAATAAAACCAGACCTTCTTGGCTCAGAAACAGAATAATAAGCTGTATCACTTGTACTTTGCCTTCCTATTCTGCATGAGAAAATATATCCTCTGTAACTGTCATTATAAGGAAAAGGCCCTGGAGTAAATTACATCCTCTTGATATTTCTTTTATCACAGACAGCAGCAGAGGGATGCTGCTATCTACAGAAATTACTGAGGCAAAATAGCATTAGTTTATCCAGTTCAGGTAATGGGTGTGCTGGTGGCCATTCGGCAGATCATCTGACCAATGACCCTGCAGTGTTCCTTGGCTGAGTTCTGTGCCTTTAAAAGACAGAAGCAAGTGTTAATAGAAATTAGCAAACTCTGTGTAATAATATTAATTAGAGCTTATCTAATTATAAGCTTTTATTATCTTATTATAAGCTGATCAAGAAAACAGTGATGAGCTGCTCTAAGATGAGCCACCTCCCATAGCATATTCCTGAAAAAGCTGGCGGCTTGGACAGGTTGTCTTAGTTTAACAAGGCTACAATTCAGAAATTAAGAAAATTCAGGTGGAAATGCGGAAAAGAACAGCTTTTTATTAACAAAATCTGAATAAACAACAAATGGTGCAATCAAAAACTGTCAGAAGAAACAAAAACAAAGTCCCAATCCCCCAGGTGGGGGGGGGGGGGAAGAAAACCCGCAGCAACCGGGCGGGAGGGGACAGAAGGGAGGGGGAAATGCAGGACTGTCCCGGCAGTTCAACAGCAGCTCGCAGCCACGAGCGCCCGCAGCAGCCAGCGGCCAGCGGCTTCACAGCCGGCAATGAAGGAGTCCTTCTTCCCACAGGCAGTCCTGAAAGCAGAATACCGAAAGCTCTGAGATGGGTCGGTCTCTCTCTCTCAGTCGTCCTCCTCGAAGTGTCCCGTGGGGAAAAAAAAACAAACAACTTCCCCTGAGGAAAAGAAAAGGAGGTGGCCGAAACCGGAGCTTCCCGCTCCGTCCGGTCCGCGGACCAAACCCAAAAACCCCCGAACCAAAGACTTCCCAGCCGTCCCCGCGGAAACTGCGTTCCCGGGAGAGCTCGCCCTCTCCCCGCTCCTGCGCTGCCCGGTGTGTGCGGCTTTGCTCCGTTCCCACCCGCCCATTCCGGAAAAAAACGATTGGGGGTGGTGAGGTTTAGACATAGGGAAAAAATTCCAACATCTCTTTTCAAAGCTATGACACAGGTGCACTCTCTGCCCGAGGGTGGTGGTGGTGAACGGTGCTGCATCCAGTTGGCAGCCGGTCACTAGTGGTGTCCCCCAGGGATCAGTGCTGGGCCTAGTTCTGTTTAGTATCTTTATCCATGATTTAGATGGGGAGATTGAGTGTACCATTAGCAAATTTGCAGATGACACCAAGCTGGGGGGGAGTGTTGATCTGCTGGAAGGCAGGAGGGCTCTGCAGAGGGACCTGGACAAGCTGGAGAGATGCTCTGATTCCAACAGGATAAGGTTCAACAAGGCCAAGTGCCACTTTGGCCACAAAAACCCCAAGCAGCGCTACAGGCTGGGGAACAGAGTGTCTGGAGAGCAGCCAGGCAGAGAGGGAGCTGAGAGTTTGGATTGACAGGAAGCTGAACATGAGCCAGCAGTGTGCCCAGGTGGCCAAGAAGGCCAATGGATCCTGGTCTGGATCAGGAACAGTGTGGCCAGCAGGACCAGGGAAGTGATTCTTCCCCTGTACTCAGCACTGGTGAGGCCACATCTTGAGTACTGTGTCCAGTTCTGGGCCCCTCAGCTCAGGAAGGATATTGAGGTGCTGGAGCAGGTCCTGAGAAGAGCAACAAGGCTGGTGAAGGGGCTGGAGCACAAGTCCCATGAGGAGAGGCTGAAGGAGCTGGGGTTGTTCAGCCTGGAGAAGAGGAGGCTCAGGGGAGACCTCATCACTCTCTACAAGGACCTGAAAGGAGGTTGTAGCCAGATGGGGGTTGATCTCTTCTCCCAGTCAACCAGCAGTAGGACAAGAGGGCACAATCTTAAGCTCTGCCAGGGGAAGTTTAGGTTGGAAGAAATTTTTTACCGAGAGAGTAATCAGGCATTGGAATGGGCTGCCCAGGGAGGTGGTGGATTCACTGTCTCTGGAGGTTTTTAAGATGAGACTGGATGTGGCACTTAGTGCCATGGTCTACTAACCACAGCGGTAGTGGATAAGGGTTGGACTTGATGATCTCAAAGGTCTTTTCCTTCCAACCTGGTTGATTCTATTCTATTCTATGATTCTGTGATTTAAAGAAGGAGTAAAACTCCCCATACCAGTTCCTTTTTTAGTGAGTGAGGTTCCGTTGTCCAAGTTCTGAGAGGACCAGAATGTTGCATCTGAGCTATGTTCTATGATCTTGTGGAAATGGGAGAAGGATAGACTTAAGGGAGGTACACTCAGAAGATCTATTGGAGCTCAGGCAGACTTGTCTACTGAGAATGTTTTGGTGCTCTGATCTAGTCTGCTACCCCCTATTATGCTTCTTCAGGATCATGGGGGAATAATATTTTTTCTCCCTTTAGAGTGGCAGTAAAACATGGGCTATGATGCAGCCACTGGACTGGTTGTTGGCTTTTTTCCTAGGAATCCCTTTTTTAACCTGGCTAGGGACCTGGGTTTTGCTAAAATGAAAATTCTCTACTAATTTGATTTCTTGCTCCATTAACTAGGGCGATGATCCCTTAGCAAGAAGGGAATAAAAAGTATTACCACTTCTGCTTCTGCCTGCCTTTGCAAGTTCTGGGCAGCCACAGCAGTTCAAACAGGTCAGTATTAAGTAATCAGGCCACCTGGGCAAGACATATGCGAAGCACTCTGCTTTACTGATGTCTTCAAATATAAACCTGGCAATTCTTCCACAACAACACTGATCATTTTGCTCATCTTTCAGCTAGGTTCTCTTTTTCCTCTATGTTGCAACACTACTGCTGGGGACTTGTTTGTTTGTTTTCCATCCTCTATTCCCCCCCCCCCCCCCATCTCCCATCACAGATCCTGTCCTATAATTTCTCATATTGGCTTAGTACCCCTCACTGCTTTGCTCAGTTACTTTTTCTCTTGCACATCCTCATCTCTTTGCTGAAAATCCCACAGCAGGGTTTCACAACACATCAGTGCTCTTCTGCCTTGGACCTTGCATCTTCCTGTCTAGACTACCTGCATCTCCAGTTCACAGCCTTGAACAGCTTTTTCTAATCTCCTCATGTCATCTCCATGTCCTGCTTTTATTCTTCTCAAGAACCACGCTATTTCTTCCAAGGGATAATTGAAAGAATATGTTACTGACTCCCACTCCATTTTCTTTTCTTTTCCTTTCTTACATACAACGGTCTTTTCTGCCTCTCTTAACTGCACCCACATTTGTCCCACTAACCTCTCATCAGAGCAGCCTTGCACTTGTCCTTTTATTCTTTTCCATAGCTAATCCAGCTCCTCACTTCAAAATGTACTTTAGTCTCTCTGATTTTAAGAAACTTTCCCTCTTTCTTCTGTGACCTTGTTTCTGTTACTTTCCACCTCCACTTCCTGAATGAAATTCTCTTTGCTTGCTCTGTGAGGTAATAATGACTTGCATTGTACTTTCTTCTGGGGATACTATCTGATTGTATTAGTCACCTTGTGCTTTGACTTTAAGTTGTTTGTAGTAGAGCCCATCTTTTCATTTTTGGGTTTGCAAACAACTGAGCACAACGTGTTCTCTTCCTCGGCTGGAGCTGTGCACATAATAAATAATGACAGAAGGATGAATTCAGCACTTTAGCACTGCCATCCACTGTCTGTCTTATCATGACTTTCCATACTTGACTAAAATCTTGAAGTTTTGTTTTTGTTGCTACTGACTTAAATGTATTACTGTAAGCACAGTATTTGAGAGTAATAGAAATGCCCAAATTCTTTATGTTCTATTACTTTCAAATACAAGATGCATGTCTTTTGAAATATTCAGGTTGGTAGCTCAAGTATTGAAGAACTAGGGGATCTAGATTAAACTGTTAAGTACAATTAATCCACTTGAATTACTTGAATGTGTATATTTTGTAATATATTTTTCTCATGCTTAAGAAACATGCAATATTTAAGCATGCATACAGACACAAAAGGGAGTAACCTGAAAGTTGTATGATACTTCCCTTGACTACTCTTCCATCCTCCACCTCATTTAGCAATGTCCTGAGCCAGAGCTGTTTCTCTATTTTAATGATCTTCACTGGGTTTCCCTTTCATGACCACATCCAGTTTCTTGTTGAATCCATATATAAAGACCTCTGTGATTTTTATTTCCTTCCCTCTCTATTTCATCTTTTTAAACTTTCCCCTCTTTCATTCCTTGGTTTTCTTTCACTTCATTTCTCTGATACAACCAAGCTTATTACAATTAGGCTTACTAATATATGATTAATATTCCATACTTAAAACAACTTGCCTTTTACATTTTGTGATGTGGTCCCATACTTAAACAGTTGCAGGAATATTTACACTCTTTATACAACAGCTCATCTGTGACAGGAGACTGTGAAAATCTATCAAGATGTGAGGTTCAATAGATTTTATATCTAAATGTGTTTGAAGAAAGTTTTGAACGGGAGAATAGACAGGAAAAAAAGGAAAAAATGTGCTTGGTGTTTCAGTAATTCAATTGTTTATCCAATTTACTGCCATGTGCTGAAATATTACCCAAAATTCTAGGAAATGAAGTGGATCATGAGTTCAAGGATGGAGTACTAATTGAATTCTTCATTGAAATGACTCATCTAAGCAATGCAGTGACCTGGACTGCCCTCCTGAATGTAAAACTCTTTATAAATGTATCCTGGCACAGGTGCCACACTAAAAGCTTGACTCTTCTCCATCTAAAACAAAGGTTATCTGTTAGAGGAGCATTTGCTGGAAGGGGGGCATTATTTCCAAGAAAAAAGCATTTTTCCTTATAACAAAGCAAGATGACTTGGTCTTGTTCTTACCCATTTTGTCTAAACCACAATTGGTCACACTGGGCACAAATCTTACTGAGTAAGCTACAGGGCTTAACTGAGACATGTACCTTACATTAACCCTCTATAAAGGCAGGATTTTTTCTTACCTTAATACTATACAGAGAAAAAGAGCTATAATTGAATGAACTAACAACAGTTCTAAAAATGCTGAAAATAGGAGCATTCATTTATATTGACTGCAAGTTAAATAACAGATGTGTTTTGAAATCCTTTTCCTTTTTTATGCCTACTCCTATTTTTTTAAAGAGGATATTGATTAGGTTTTGCTTCACTAAAACCAGCATTTATATTAATGTTGGATTTTTAATGCTTTAGACTTATTCATTCACTAAGGGATTCACTCACTTACAAGCCTGGTCCTTTATTTCAGTAATATATACTTGAACCATAAACACCTACTTGGCATGAAATTTGAGCAGATAAGGCAAAGAAGTGTACAAAAAAAAAGAGTTATTAATTTCTCCTACTTAGAAGTGACTAGAAGATAGGGCATTTGAATGTTTTTACTGTCTTACGAATAAGCAGAGATTTGCAGCCGACTTCCACTACACATGCACTCTGGGGTTTACACACACTTGAAAAGTATGACTCACTAGCAGAAAATACACACATCACAGAAGAACAGCGAGAGAGAGCAGAATAACTTTCTGAAGGTCTTCTGTTAAAATTTTGCCTTTTAGTTAAAAGGGTATTTGAAATAATTTTTGTCCCTCTTGAAGTTTTTTTCTGCCAGGTAGTGAATCGCTAGTGCAAATAAATGGAATCTATTTCTTAAGAATATGAAGAAGGAAGATTGAGATTGTATTGTTTGTCTTGAAAATATCTTAATATCCAGAAAATAGGAGTTTTCCGTAGTGTTTTAGTACACCAGTATTGACTGTCAGCATTATTCTGTCAAAGATAATAGAGTGCATACACATGTCAAGTACACTCTCATGATATCCTTACCTCCAGAAAGCTGCAGAAAAAGTATAACCTTCACTAAAGAAATAAGCAAACAATTTTCCATTACTTCAGTATCATAAGTGATTACTGTCTCTGATTTAAAAAAAAAAATTCTTGTGCCTGGAAAAATCTTAAGACAGTGGACAAATTACAGACTAGACGTATTTTATAATGTACTTACATATCACTGGCAATGGAAGAGTTCCTGGACATGGACTTTGGAGACAAGTCATAGTCACTGTCTGACCGGTAAAGGAAAGACTCCCTACGTTGACTGTGGACAAAATTTGCCTGAAGAATTAGCCCTGATCCAGGGCTTGTCATGGGATCCAAGGGACTTCGTCCTGATGATGTACCATTGTCTACATCGAAACTGCAAAAAGAAGAGAAAAATATTTATGCCACTGACTTAAGAATGTTGAAATTAATAAACACTCTTCTGACAAAATTAGCATAGCTAATTGCTTCTTGATAGCAATGGGGAAATAAAGACCTGGTGATGTCCGCTGCTGAGCGAAAACACAAGGCACACAAGAGAAATACTTTAAAATTACTGATAAACAAAACAAACGAGTCTGAAGGAAAAGATATTTGGTAGAGGAAAAACCCCACTATTAGGATAGAGGAAGCTTTATGCTCCTCTGCATGGAGAGTATCCATGAGGTCTATACCGGAGGAAACATGATGTTTCATTGTTCTTTTCTTCAGGCCCTATCTCTCCTGAGCTGGACCCTCATTATCCTGTCTCCTATTGTTAAGGCAGTTGAGGGCTCTTTTGTTATCAAGTAATCAATCACAATATTTTATTGCTACAAAAATATTTCAAGAATGTATTTCTTCTTATCCCAATAAACAAAGTGCAGGGGTAGCTTTAAGGCATATGTGTGTGCTTGGACACATCTGACTGCATTAGATTTGCTATTTTGCAACCAGATTGAAGCAATGAGTTCTTTGTTCACCACCAAGCTGCACAACTTCTGTAGCCATTTGTGTCTTTGAATGACAGTTTAGATCCAGCACTTCTGCTTGTTGTATTTGGTATGAAGAATGGCTTATCTTTCCTAGGGAACACAATTGTCCCAAGAGGCTGAAGGGCGAGGGGAGGGAAAGAGAGTATACTGTTTCACATAGACTGTGATATTTCCACAAAGGGTTTTCAGAATCAGTGGAAAGACCTTGAACAGGAGTCTGCAAACAATTAGACACTTGCACAGGGTGGGTGATGCTGAGAGTATGTGCTTATGGCAACCTATGTTGCTTGGCAGCCCAACAGCTGCATTTGGTACTATATGGAGTCTTTTTGGAGCATGTGGATTCATTTTTAGACTTAATGTGTTGTGGTACATAATCTCAGAGGTTACAAATGTGTGGATTAACAAGACTAGGTCTTTAGGCTCATTTGCCATATTATTGGGAACTTAAATAGTACTGCTAAAGTATTTAAGAGAATGAGGGATGAACAAAGGATCTTTCACATGATTTTTTAAACATGGATAAGTGTTAGCACCATAATATGTATTTGTATTGAGCCCCTATAAAGTACTCAATTTGAAACTCATTTGAAGAACACCCACTGGTATTCAGTTACATCTAATGACAGTCGAAGAGAAAAGATGCAGAACAGGTCAGTTGTCGATTAGACTTCAGCCTAGCACTGGTGTCACAGAAGGTACATGCTGCTCTCTACACTAGCTTGTTTTATGTGCCATTGACTTGAGGTTTCAGTGAGGTTGCCACTTGAGTGCTTTACTGAAATGACAGCATTCCTGTGGCCTGCTTCAGCTTTGTTAAATGAACTGATCAAAGAAACATATATTGCCTATTTTGACAGAGATGCTCATTGCCTGGCAATGTTTCTCTTTTTTTAAAAAATACAGAAAGTAGTATTAAAAATGTCAAGAAATTTTAGTAATTTAATTATCTTTTCTCTGTAGTTTGCAGAACAATTCACTGCTGTACATCAGAACACATACACTTCTTCCAAAATTTAATTTGATTATGTAACTTTTTCTGTGTACTCAAATGTGCTATACTTTATCAATCTCAAACTAAAATTAAACCATGAGACATCAAATGAGAGTTCTGTCACTATCCTGCTAGATGATCTTGAACAGTGCAAAGCTCCTCTTTGCCATTCATTTTCCCTATTTGTTGCATCTTTGTGATCACTGCGAGATCTGCTCACAAAAAATATCTAAAAATGTATTGGAAAGGTCAAGATAGTATGACTCCTACTGTAAAATGTCATTTGCAGCTTGTACTGCCATAAGTTCATAACCCTATTACCCTTGTTACTAGCATGACTACTTTTACTCTCAATCAATATTTTTTGAGTTTGAATTCCTAAATATTCCAGGAGCACAAAATAATCATAATACTAATGAAGGATTTGGCTCATTATACCCAAATTTCCTAACATTTCTATCTCATTGCCTAATTTTTTTTTCCTTTAAGCAGTTGCAACAAAACATAGATTCCTAAACAATACAGTTTTCTATTTTTGTTGCTCTATTGAGGGCAGGAGGGCAAATCATTCCTGCAATTTGAGGTAAAACAGAAGACGACTGTTTACTCCTGTGCTCAATAAGACTAATTTCTGCAATGGCAACATAATTTCAAATATACATATATATATATAAGCTTGTCTGAGAACTTTAAAGCAAAAGTTAAAAGTTAGATAGAAATAAATGAATATAAATGTAGATGTCTCACAGCAGAAAAACTTTGAATAAAGAGTGACTACTAAATTGACTTTTCTAACAGTGGCCTTAAATATTCAACTGATTCAAAAGCATTTAAGTGGATTAGAGGAATATATGGTTCTCTTTTCAGATTTATTTTCTTCACCCACCTTTTGTGGATATGATACGAGTATTATATTACCAGTCATTTCTTCCAGTCAGAAACTAAGGCAAACTTCTACGAATTATTTCACTGTTAGATTATAAAATAGTGAATTTTTAGAATTTAGAAGTCTGTTAACTAGAACTGCAGTTTCACCAGCTGGAAGAGGCCCTGTAGTTTGCACCACCAGATAACCACAAAGACATTGCTGTTGCGACAGAAATTTTGTTCTGTTGCACTGCGTTGTGTCCACTAGATGGCTGTCAAAAGTAAGGAACAGGATCCAAATACATCAGCTGGATTTGCTTCGGGTTGTTCAAAGAAAATGTCTTTTATGAAAATATGTATCGAGAAAAAAGTTCAGTTCTATGGTCAAAGGGGAATGTGAATGTAACACTGGTTTTTCAGAAACATGTTTATATTAAAAAGTTTCTAAAATGCTAAAGCAGTTAAGTGTCTTGTTTGGGTCTTTCTGGGACGTTTACCAACACTTGCAGATACAAAAGCCTGTAGAACTCTAAATCAAAACAAGTGTTACTACACTGAAAATCAGATAAATTGTTTACTTGTCTGAATCACATGTCTTATTTGTAAGAAACTGTGCTGCTGATTACACTGCACCAAATAATAGAGAATCAGAATGGGGAATTGAAGACTTTCACACCATTTCTTTGCTCTTTCTTGCAGCATACACTGAAAAAATTGAAAGTTTAACATACAAAATAGGATAGATCCTTTAATTTGCCTGGGCAGTAATTGCAAAAAGTCAGCTGTGGTTGCTTCATACTTATCTTTCCACTCCTGTTAAGTTTTAAGCCACAGCAAGAATATGCTGTGAATTAGAAAGAACAGAGAAACTGAACAACGTCTTCACTGAAGTTGTTAGTAAGGAGCACAGGAATCGTTTTGCTTTCATCTCACAAGCAGAAAGTGGCCATTTGAAGACAGAATTTTCCATTGCTCTGCAGCCAGCTTCAGACACTTCGCACAATGCATGCAAACTGAAGCTGACTTTAGTGACAGGAGCATTTGGCACATCACATCACAGAATTTTATATGTTCAAAGAGCTTTGCTGCAACTCTGGAGATGCCAGAGGTATGAAAAGCCAATGGTAATTCAACAACTTTTGTGTCTGCACTTTGACAAAATATTTTACGGCTTTAAGTGGATACTGTTTATCTTTAGAGCCTGCCTTGTTCAGTGTTCGATGATGACAAAGATGACATGAGATTAAATTCAGACTTTTTTTTCCGTGTTTGCATGTCTTGCCCACCATCTGTCATCCGGCTCTGTACTGAGATGGGGACAAAGGTGGTTAGCTATCTTGAGTGACTTCATGGCTGACCTTTCCTGTGCCCCTAATAGGACGAGAAGTAATTACATCATAAGCAAACTTTAGGAAGATTATTAGTGATTTGTTTTAGACAATAGTAGGACTCTGTGGCAAGCACAGGAAATGTTCTCAATCCTGGATCTCAGCAGCACTGCTTCATTGCTAATGACAGCACAGCTTCTTTGCACATTAAAAGAAATCCTCTGTGCACTTCCTTTTGAGTGCTTAAAAAATGCTTTCCTACTCTGCAAGATTGCTAAAAGAAAAAATGGGGAGGCCTGTGTATAAAATAGGAATAATGACATCATAAAACACAAGACTTTGTAATTAAGACTGCAGAGAAAATTTTCATATTGGTCTTCCTTATTACTGAGACTTATCCTGAGACATTTTTTTTGGTTTTTTTTTCCTTTTGATTTGTGTAGGTTTTATTTTTAGAGAAGTAAGCAATAGCAGAAGAGAGAAGGAAATAAATTTCACCCTAAAATTAAGAATTTACTAGACTTTTTAAGAATACAAATTGCACTCCTGATATTCCCCCTTAAGGGTCTCCCCACCTTCATCTTATCTTGAAAGCTGAAGGGAG
Source organism: Manacus vitellinus (assembly GCF_001715985.3). Taxonomy (NCBI): domain Eukaryota; kingdom Metazoa; phylum Chordata; class Aves; order Passeriformes; family Pipridae; genus Manacus; species Manacus vitellinus. The sequence continues at coordinate 15,123,000 of NW_021939324.1, read as the reverse complement.
GGAGAGCCAAATTAATTGACCCTCTGAGGACATCTTATCTTTTAAGGCCATATTTAAATAGAGGAACAAGCAAGTTTTAGAGGAGCAAATTTTGTCTCCCATCAAAGGAGTCCATTGTCCTACTGTCAAGCAATCTCTCCAGCCACCTGTGCTGTGACCTACATATACATCTCAATGTCCTTAATTCCAAGAAGTCCATCCTGTTTTTCACCTGGTAACATAACCCCCACGTCACACTGAATGGCAGATTTTGGCACAACACCTGTAATTCACACAAATTATCACAGACCTGCCCTGAAGCAACTGCGTTTAGGCAGGATCTCATTTAGAGTTAAAACAAGGTAATAACTGTATATGGTTCTGAGGAAAAGGTAAGTTATTCATCGCTTGTGCCCCAGGACAGGAACCTACCACTAGGGGAAGCCACCTGTAGCAGCTGGAGAAAGGGAAGGATGATTGGATGATGCCTTCAAAAGCAGAATCTGAATTTATTACTTGGATTGCTTGGAATTAAAAAAAGCAGCTGGTGGCACACTGTGGATGTGGAGGATTGTAGAAAGGCCTCTGCGTGCCTGTCTCTAAGATCATTTGGTAGGTCTTTATGACTTCCCTTAACTTTTTTATTGCTTATTATTAAACCAAGCATTAAACTGAGCCAACAGCTGACTTAGGTGTCCCATTTTTTTGCCAGGTCTAGCTATTTCCAGATGAAAGGTGAAAATTTAAAATTTTCTTTATCAGAAAGAAACAGATTGTCACTTATCACCCCTGCCATAGGTTCCCAGTAGATTTTAGATGGTGAATAGGTTAACCTTCAACAGCAGAAAAAAAATAAGTAAAAATAAATCAGTGGATTTATATAATTGAATAGCAGGCCTAAAATTTATTTTTTGCATTAGTTCTATGCTTGGGACCTTTCATAATGTTTCCTTTCTGACAGTGTCTACCTAGTGATACAGAAGAGACCATATCTGCTTTTCTCCTTCCTCTCTGTCTTTTGCCCCATGACTAGTAAAACCTAAAAACCTCAGTAAAATAAGGGGAGAAAAAGAGAAATATTTATACTGATATTTTAGAAGGAATATAATTATGTTTGAAGACAAAAATAGTTTATATGTGAGCTGATTTTTTTTATTTTCTTTGTAGCATAGTTAACAAAAATTTTACCTTCCATTACTTAAAAATATTTCCAGTCATTTGCAATCAAATGATATTAAAAGGAACATATGATCTAAATCTGAATTTTCATGTACCACTGTGGAATTCAAGCCAGCTATCTGCTTGTGGCTTTGAGTTTCCAGTCAAGCGATTCAAAAAGCAAGCCCTATGATTAACTCCATATTTAGAAGTGGTGTGGATAGATTTTCCATATCAAAATTCCAAGCAAAAGAATAAAATGTGACATTTCATGTAATTTTTTTTAGCAGCAGAACTCAGCTTTTGCTCTTGCAAAACTATTTTTGGAAACATTTGGGTGTAGAAGGCTGAATATAAATTAAGTAGAATATTACAAGGCTCAATATTAAAAGCCCAGATAACAAACAATTGGAAGATGTGTAGGACAAAAAAATACAATGAAACAGACAGGTTTGTAAAAATTAGTCTACTCAAACATGTTAAGAAATGTACTTTACCTATCTATTTATCCTCTGTCTCATGATTTGCTAGTAAGCATCTCAGGAAACACAGCCAATCTCCCAAAACAAGACTGATTCATGTTCTGTTATGAAGTTTCCAAGCAAGGAGTCTCCTGTGATGACTATTCCATTTCTTTGGTACTTTTGCTTTGAACAGTCTCCTTGTACTAAAATGAAGATGTACTTTCGATAATGTCACCTAATTATTCTTAATTATACCTCAGCAGTGTATCCATTCACCATGAAAGCCTTTCTTAGGCACCTATTAAATCAAATTGCCTGTTGTGCTCAGCCATACTGGGATCCCCTTTGTGACTCCTTTTATTTTTTCCTCAGAGAGGATATCATCCCTGACCTGGCAATTAGTATTCTCTAAACTTGGCTATTGTAAGTGAACATCTCCCTACTAATGTGATGTTCAGATAAAATGTCAGATTACAGGTCCTATCCCATGGATTTGATGTTTTGATGTTTCTTTGAAGCTGAAATAGTTGTCTTATTGCTGTATAATAAAAATTCAAACAAAAAACCACAAGAGAAATTAAATGCAAAATAATTTCCAAGAAATGTGGTAATTTGTTTTCATGCTTATACTAGATTTAAGTCACTTTGTATGGTTCTTCTGATCTAATAACCCCAGTGGGACTAGTATCCCTATTTTTAGACAACAAAAAGCCATTGAGACATTAATTGTTTTCTCCAATGCTTCTGGTAAAATCTCTGGCAGCTTGAGGTCTGAATGAGAAAATCTGCAGAAAATATTTTCTGCAGATTTCCTCATTCCTCGGTGTGCTG